>NC_047118.1:67968785-68275663 GCF_902500255.1 Thalassophryne amazonica | reverse complement strand
TTCTGAAGGGTGTAAAAAGCCATATTCATTGGTGAACAACTTGATAACGATTTTATCATATACAGTGGTCCCTCGTTTTTCGCGGGAGTTATGTTCTAAAAATAACCCACGATAGGCGAAATCCGTGAAGTAGTCAGCATTATTTTTTACAATTATTATAGATGTTTTAACACTGTAAAACCCCTCAATACACACTTTATACACTTTTCTCAAACATGCATTAACATTTTCTCACTTTTCTCTCCTGTGTAAACACTCAAAGTTCAAACCTTAGTAGAAAAAAAAATAGAATGTTTTCCTATAAATAATTACGATGGCTTTTAGAACTAATGAATTTAATTTTAACAATCAACTTACGAGGTTGGACACGTAAGAAATTATTAATAGTGACTCACCAGTATTTCACAGTTCCTCTGACCGCGCCTCTTCGTCGTGGCGCCGCTCCGCTGTCCGGATTGGCTGATTACTCAGGTGGTATGAAAAATATTACCCGTCCGCGAAAAGGGTGTATTGCTATTTATTCTTTAGTGTTTTATCCAATCATATTGGCGTATCATTTATAGGTATATGATAATGCTAAATACGTCGTGACTATTAGCGAGCACCATTTCTGATTTCATTATAAAGCTTCCTCTCTTCCGAACGTGATGTACTTTTCTTGTCATCTGTATCAACAATAGCCTTACGACTTTAGGTCGAATTTAGGTATAACGTTTGCACCTCCTACGCCTACAGTGACACACCAATTAAAACTAGCACAAATCTCCACGACTGGAATCCCATCAGCCACCCACCATAACTCCTTCCACCAACCGAAGGAGAAGTGTTACTTTTTTCTCCATCTGGGCCTGACGCAGAAATACAAAATTATATTTATCATTAAACGCTGAAAGTATGTGAAGATCTGGATTCAGACAGTATGTGCAATAACCCAGGATTACGTTAATCAGCAAGCAAGAAGTGTGCGTGGGAATTTTATGGCTGCCAAGAATTTAATAAATCATCACTGTTTGTTTGTTTGTTTATTTATTTATTTGTCTGGCTGTTGCAGGATTATATCAAAACTACTACACTGATTTTGATGACATTTTCAACACAGATAGATATTAGGCCATGGAAGACTTCATTAAATTTTGGAGGTGATCCGGATCCAGATCTGGATGTGGATTCTGGATCTTTTTATTATTATTATTATTATTATTATTATTATTATTATTACTTATTTGTCTGCCTGTTAACAGGATTACATCAAACCTAGTGCACAGACTTTGACAAAATTTTCACCACAGATAGCTATTAGGCCATGGAAGACTTCATTAAATTTTGAAGGTGATCTGGATCCAGATCCGGATTCTGGATTCTGGATCAAGATTTCACTTTATAGAGGCTTTGAAGGATTACATAAAAACTATTACACAGATTTTGACAAGATTTTCACCACAGATAAATACGCGTATATTAGGGCAAGAAAGACTCCACTTGAATTTAAGAGATGATCCAAATCCAGATTGGCAGACGTCAGAAAACTTGGATTGCTCTTGTTTATCTTTGTAACATCACAAAGCAACAATGTAAGAAAAGAGATGAAAGTGAAACCTTTCTTACAACAAAGAGTTCAAAAGAAGAAAAATTGCTGCTTTTCTTATTCAGCACCACAATTTGATCAATTCTTTTTGAACTTGGCAACCACTTTTTCCAATCACTTTAATCAAAATTCAGTTTTGAGTTTCTTGTACACAAACAGATGGAGTGCTCAAATAACATCAGCGCCTCTTTGGCAGGTGTTCACAGCTGTACCTCATTCTGGTTAATTAAAAATGTTAACACTAGTCACAAGCTGCTCTACTAAGAAAAATAGTGTTCAAGGAGCATGTTTCTCTGCAGATGAAATAATACTGAAATATAATTAGATCAAGTGTTGGAACATGCACTTGTGGTGTGCTTCGCCACATTCACGATACCCCAAACCTGCCTTGTGTCCTGGATGGGAACCTCCCAGGCAGATAATCAGTTCATTCACACATATCTACAGCTGTGGTCAAACGTTTACATATCCTGGCGGAATTTTTAATTTTTTTGGTCATTTTTCAGAGAATATGACTGATAATACACAAGCTTTTTTTGGCATTTATGTAAAGCCATTTATTGTCAGACAACTGTGTTTGCTCTTTTTAAATCATAATGACAACAGAAACTAACCAACTGACTCTGATAAAAAATTACATACCCTGATGATTTTGGCCTGATAACATGCACACAATTTGACACAAACAGGTTTGAATGGCTACAAAAGGTAACCATTCTCACCTGTGATCTGTTTGCTTGTAAGCAGTGAGTTTCTGGGCTCCTGACAGTCCCTTGCATCTTTCATCCAGTGCTGCACTGACATTTCTGGTTTCTGAGTCATAGGGAAAGCAAAGGAATTGTCAAAGGAAAGGTGATTGAACTGTATAAAATAGGAAAGGGATATACAAAGATATCCAAGGGACTGAGAATGCCAATCAGCAGTGTTTAAACTCTAATTAAGAAGTGGAAAATGAGGGATCCTGTTGGAACCAATCCACAGTCAGGCAGACCAACAAAAATATCAGAAACAACTGCAAGGAAAATTGTTCAGCATGCAAAGACAAACCCACAAATACCTTCATCTGAAATACAGGACTCTCTGATAAAAACAGGTGTGGCTGTTTCAAGATGCAAAATAAGGAGGCACTTGAATAAAAATGGGCTGCATGGGGCAATCATATGAGGAAAGCCATTACTATGCAAATGCCACAAAGTATCCCACTTAAGCCCCTTTCACGCCGGTGTATTCATAGAGCTGTGAACTGTGGAATATCGTCTACGCCGAGTTGAGCAGCTCTACGCCCATTTTTAGCAGCTCTACGTTTTTTCTCCCTAAGCAGCAGTAGGACGGAAGGACTACATGCATAGGATGGAAGAAATTAAATGTTTAATTTTCTTTGGCATAGAGCACTGGACACAAACAATACGCAGTTTTAAGCTGGTCTGCACAGCACAGCGTTACTGCATGCAAGTCTGTGCAACACAGCGCTCCTGTACACATCCAAAAACTGAGTGCGTGAATCAGCTGGAGAACAGTTTCATGCAGCCCACAGCGTCTCTGTGTGATCAGAACAGCTGATGTAACTGATGCACGTGTGTGTGCTCAGAACAGGGAATCGAACCTCAACTCATAAATCCAGAGCTACACCACACCATGCAGTAGAGAACAGAGCATACTTCCGCAGAGGCAGAAAATAGCAGCTTTGGCTACATATGTGGCAGTAATGAAACTGTAAAAACCTCCTGATACAGTCCACTGTTTTCCAAACGCAGTGATGTGTTCTGCACAGCCGGAAGGAGTGAACTGGTTTTAAATAGCGGCAAGGTACACGCGACTGTGTGCACACATTAAAAAGCGAACACATGCAAGCAGATCTACGAACACGGAAAAAGGCTGAGTATGCGCGCATTTGGGGCGTATTTAAATGAAACACAACGCCGCAATACGCAGCTCTACGAATACGCCAGTGTGAAGGGGGCTTTACAATAAGCGAAGTGCGCAATGCATCTGTGCCTGCATGGGTCAAATGGGGTCAAAAATTCCAGCTACCAAACGCACACCGCTACCATTGAATTTGGTATACAGTAGCGTTAGCGGACTGCGAAAATTAAGGCTTACAGGGATTGTTTCAAAGGCTTTAAGCCTTAAGCGACACATACAATAATGACAGGTGCGCATTGTGCGGTTTTCAAATGCTCAAACGGAATTTAGAGGCTTGAAAAGTGGCTGAAAACACACGACTGCAAGGCTCCACCGAGTCCACCCAAAGACGGAAAGAAGAAGAAATGTGGTTGTAAACCTCCGTTCATTCTACACAATTTCCCGACAGAAAAGAAAGATTCAGATGGACATAAAAGACAGACTAAAATTGTAAGTTTCTTGCACACATTTATTTTGTCAATATCCTGAAACCGTGCTGAATTATAATCTGGTTGATGGCGAGAACTGGTCGTCATTTTCGACAGCAGCTCTCTCTTCCTCCTTTGTCAGCACCAACGCTAGTTTCTGTACCAATGCAGCACACGCAAGGGCAGCCAGCTCTTCTTTCCATTTCTCTCTACTGCTGTACGCAGTCCTGGTTGTAATAGGCAATCTGCGGAACTTACAAAAACTCTATAAATCATCAACTTTCAGCGGTTGAAATGGTCAAAATCATAGCACTCCTCGCTGCTTTCTGCTGTCTTTGAACGTGGATTGGTAGCCAAAAAATTTAGAGTACCCATAATGCACCGCACGGCCCGAGATGTGCACTTCATGTATACGCCAAACAGCACAGAGAACAAAGTCATTTAGAGTGATGCTGTTCTTTTTGGCCACAACCATAAATGTTACATTTGGAGAGCAGTCAACAAGGCTTATGATGGAAGGCACACCATACCTACCAGTGGTGTGGGGTCAGGGGAGGCAGGTGAGGCTGTGCCTCACTTGTCACCATGGAAAGAAAAAAAAATGTAAAGTAAAAAAAATGAATTAAATGGTTGTACGAGGTCTGTTAGAAAAGTATCTGACCTTTTTATTTTTTTTTCAAAAACCTGATGGATTTGAATCACGTGTGCTTGCATGAGCCAACCTTGAACCTTCGTGCGCATGCGTGAATTTTTTCACGCCTGTCGATTGCGTCATTTGCTTGTAAGCAGCCTTTGTGTGAGGATGGGTGGAGTCTCTCGTCGGATTTTCTTTGCAAGGAAATGGCGGAACGACTGGAGCAGCACGACTGCATCAAATTTTGCCAGAAACTGGGCGACAGCCAGGTGGAAACCATTCGGATTATTCAGACGGCTGTCTCACTGTATGTCGCCATTAAAATGGTCAAAACTTTTTTTTTATATGAACTTAAATTCCATAGCTTAGCTGATGTACATAATGTACAGTGTTTTTTGTCAACAGCTGTATGTGTGTGTAACACAAGTGTACTGGAGACAATACTGTAAGTTATCGGTTATCTGTAGCTTCCGATAAATTTTTGGGTGGTTTATCGGTTTAGCTTTATAAAAGATAACTTTTCAGTTAGCTGAAACTTTTCAAAGCTAATTTTTTGGTTATCTGTGCCCACCACTGGATATAATGCAAAATGTACACCAAATGGGCTTTTCAAAATTAAATTTCAATGTCCACAAAATCCTCAATCCGGATCAGATGCAGATCAAACTTTGTCAGATGATACTGAGTACCAGTCTGCACCTCACTTTCAAATATGAGAATGATTGGGACATGTATGATTAAGATATAACATAAAACATACATTAAACTGGGTTTTCAAAGTTATTTTTAAATGGCCACAAAATCTGTAATCCAGATCAGATCGAAATCCAACTTTGTCAATAAAGGATACCATCCTACATAACACTGTCAAATATGAAGGAAATTTGATCTTTTTTAACAGTTATGAAGTTTTGAAAATTCATTCCATATTAAAGACAGAGATTTTTCCAATTTTCCAAGATTTTTCCTAACTTTGACCTTTGACCTATGACCTTGAAAATTGAATCAGTTCTTTCTTATCGGGATGTGAATCTTCAGTTTAAAAAAAAATCATAATATATGAAAAATTGTGAGCTCCAGGCTGTTCACAATCAGACAGACAAACAAACAAGGGCAAAAACATAACCTCCTCCAACTTTGTTGGCGGAGGTAAAAATGTTGACAGTACTCAACTGCCTAATCTCAGTTGGCAGATTCTTTCATAGCTCATGATAATGAGAAATTAACATTTACTTTGAGAGAATAAAAATAAAGAAACAAAGATAATTTTGTCCAATTTACTCCCATCCAGAATAAATTCTTCAGCGGAGTGCGATGCCTGTGAGAATGTTAAGGGCAGATTGCAGCTGCCTCTCTGCAGAGGAAGCAGAGTCGACATTGGTGCAGTGGCGCTAGTGCCTGTACAGTCCAAAGCTGCACCTCATCGAGGTGAAGATATACTGCACCAAAACCCAGTTGACAGCTCTGAATCTCAGCATCCAGCTGAGACACAGAGCTGTCACATCTAATCTATGATCTCTCTGAAACTTTCAAGAAGACTTAATTTCTCATCCATGCCTGTGTCTCTGCTTCCTTTTGTCCAACCGCAGATCTAGAATTTAATCGTTACTGGTGGTCAGACTCCCCTGAGGCCTCTTAGGTTGCACTTCTCAGGTCGTGTTATTTCATTTTAAAAAGCACTCAAGTCACAACAGTGCTTGAAGGTTTGAATTGATTGAAGGTGATGTATGAAATGACTGTGGTTACAAAAGTGAAGGTATGACTTTAATCACTGCGAGAAATCACACCTCTCATTCTGTATTGTTAGCTAACAGTCACGTATGTTTGGGGATGCAGATTTTATCCTCACTGTCTAACAGAACAACTGAGGCTGGGTGTTTGGTGACATGTCACAACTATTTGCCAGTGTGGCACTTGTCATTATACATGCAGTGCATCCGGAAAGTATTCACTACGCTGCACTGTTTCCTCTTTTTTTATGTTACAGCCTTATTCCAAAATGAATTAAATGTATTTCTTTCCTCGAGATTCTACACACAATACCCCATAATGACAATGTGAAAAAGTTTTTTTTTAATTTTTGCTAATTGATTAAAATTTAAAAATCACCTATACATAAGTATTCACAGCCTTTGCCATGAAGCTCACAACTGAGCTCAGGTTCATCCTGTTTCCACTGATCATCCTTGAAATGTTTCTACATCTTAATTAGAGTCCACCTGGGGTAAATTTGGTTGATTGGATATGTTTTGGGAAGACACACACCTGTCTACATATAAAAACAACCACAGTTGACAGTGCATGTCAGAGCACAAACCAAGCATGAAGTCAAAGGAATTGCCTGTAGACCTCCGAGACAGGATTGTCTTGAGGCACAAATCTGGAGAACGGTACAGAAACATTTCTACTGCTTTGAAGGTCCTAATGACCACAGTGGCCTCCATCATCTGTATATGGAAGAAGTTCAGATCCACCAGGACTCTTCCTAGAACTGGCCGCATGTCTAAACTGAGTGATCGGGGGAGAAGGACCTTAGTCAGAGAGGTGACCAACAATGTGATGGTCACTCTGTCAGAGCTCCAGCATTCATCTGTGGAGAGAGAAGAACCTTCCAGAAGGACAGCCATCTCTGCAGCAATCCACCAATCAGGCCTGTATGGTAGATTGGCCAGATGGAAGCTGCTCCTTAGTAAAAGGCACATGGCAGCCCACCTGGAGATTGCCAAAAGGCACCTGAAGGACTCTGACCATGAGAGACATCCTGGATGAAAACCTGCTCCAGAGTGCTCTTGACCTCAGACTGGGGTGACAGTTCTTCTTTCATCAGGTCATTGACATTCAGCACACAGCCAAGATATCAAAGGAGTGGCTTCAGGACAACTCTGTGAATGTCCTTGAGTGACCCAGCCAGAGACCAGACCTGAATCAGATTGAACATCTCTGGAGAGATCTGAAAATGTCTGTGCACCGACACTCCCCATCCAACCTGATGGAGCTTGAGAGGTGCTGCAAAGAGGAATGGGCAAAACTGACCACAGATAGGTGCGCCAAGCTTGTGGCATCATATTCAAGAAGACTTGAGGCTGTAATTGCTGCCAAAGGTGCAGCAACAAAGTATTGAGCAAAGGGTATGAATATTTCTATACATGTCATTTTAAAATTTTTAATATGTTTGCAAAAAAAAAAAAAAAATCATGTTGTCATTATGGGGTGTTGTGAGTAGAATTTTGAGGGGAAAATGAATTTGCTCCATTTTGAAATAAGGCTGTAACATAAACTGTGGAAAAAGTGAAAACTTTCTGGATGGGTAAATACTTAACATTACAACTGTGGTACAATGTTATGTAGTAAAACTGCTGAGATTCACTTATGTCAGGAATGAAGTTTATGTCTCCGAGTCCACAGCCTTGGATGTCTGGAAGCTCCTGGGGAATAGGTTGGACTTAGGTGTTTGGGAATGCTGGTAGCTCTTCAGGGGAACAAAGTCGCACATTTTTAGGGTCCTGGTGCTGCCTGTCTTTCTGTATGATTGTGAGAGTTGGACATTATCCAGTGAGCAAAGGTGATGACTGAATGTCTTTGGGGCTAGGTCTATTCAGAGGATCCTTGGATGCCACTAGAATCATTTTGCACAAAACAAATAGCTGCTTCGGGAGCTGAGTTAAGAAGTATCACTTGTGTCCAAGACATTTTAGCCATGTGGCACATTTCTCTGGGCATGATCTAGCATGCATGTGCCTCAGTGTTGAGGACCCCAGCTGCTGCAGAAGGCCAAGGACATGCCCATATTTCATTAGGCACTGGCATGTAAATGATTACTTTTGAGAAGTGAGAATGGACCAGTTCTGTGTCTGGATGGTTGCTCTCCAGGACCCAAAGTAGTTCCATGGTGTGACACCAGTCAAAACAGAAAACAGTCTGCATTGTATTGTAATGTCAGCCTTTAATTTAAATATGGCATCAAAATAACTGAGCAGTAAAAGTCCACATTGAAACAGAAACGATTTAGTTCAAGAAGCACGAACACAATAAGAACTGAAGTATCTGTAATATTATATCAGATTTATCTGTCTTCCTAGTTGCTTGTGCTAACAGAGAAGGGCAGACATAATGTGATCACCCCTGATATTTTGTAAGAGATTTTTTATGGCCCTTTGGACCAAAAACAATTTGACAAATGTTAGTTATAATATGAAGTCTGTTTTAACATTTGTCCTTTTATCTATATCATGAGTTTCTTTCACTTCACGAGATAGGTTTTTATTCTCTGTCTCTCTCTTTTATTTCTCCAGTATGATGTCACAAAGATCTGTGGGGATGAAAGTGAATATTCTGACTGCTCTTCTCTGTTGGTGGTGAATTCCTACTGTTAATACGAGGGCTGTCAATAAAGTAACGGTCCTTTTTATTTTTTTCAAAAACTATATGGATTTCATTCATATGTTTTTACGTCAGACATGCTTGAACCCTCGTGCGCATACGTGAGTTTTTCCACGCCTGTCGGTGACGTCATTCGCCTGTGAGCACTCCTTGTGGGAAGAGTCGTCCAGCCCCTCGTCGGAATTCCTTTGTCTGAGAAGTTGCTGAGAGACTGGCGCGTTGTTTGATCAAAATTTTTTCTAATCCTGTGAGACACATCGAAGTGGACACGGTTCGAAAAATTAAGCTGGTTTTCAGTGAAAATTTTAACGGCTGATGAGAGATTTTGAGGTGATTCTGTCGCTTTAAGGACTTCCCACGGTGCGAGACGTCGCTCAGCGCTCTCAGCCGCCGTCGTCAGCCTGTTTCAAGCTGAAAACCTCCACATTTCAGGCTCTATTGATCCAGGACGTCGTGAGAGAAGAAGTCGGTTTCAGCATTTTATCCGGATATTCCACTGTTAAAGGAGATTTTTTTAATGAAAGACGTGCGGACGGATCCGCGCGTCGGGATGCAGCCGACGCGGTGCGGCAGCACAGGAAAAACACCTCCGTGTTGATAACCATTTGTAAAATCCAGGCGGCTTTTGATGGCTCAGTGGAGTGAGTATATGAGAAATTGTTTAACAGGCAGGACATGTTCCAATTTGTCCTTAAGGCTTTCAACAGAGGTGTTTTTCCTGTGGCTGAGCGTCGCGGCGGCTGCGTCCCGACGCGCGGACCCGTCCGCACGTCTTTCATTAAAAAAATCTCCTTTAACAGTGGAATATCCGGATAAAATGCTGAAACCGACTTCTTTTGAAACTTCTCTGTTCTCTCACGACGTCCTGGATCAATAGAACCTGAAATGTGGAGGTTTTCAGCTTGAACAGGCTGACGACGGTGCCTGAGAGCGCTGAGCGACGTCTCGCACCGTGGGAAGTCCTTAAAGCGACAGAATCACCTCAAAATCTCTCATCAGCCGTTAAAATTTTCACTGAAAACCACCTTAATTTTTCGAACCGTGTCCACTTCGATGTGTCTCACAGGTTTAGAAAAAATTTTGATCAAACAAAGCGCCAGTCTCTCAGCAACTTCTCAGACAAAGGAATTCCGACGAGGGGCTGGACGACTCCTCCCACAAGGAGTGCTCACAGGCGAATGACGTCACCGACAGGCGTGGAAAACTCACGCATGCGCACGAGGGTTCAAGCATGTCTGACGTAAAAACATATCAATGAAATCCATATAGTTCTTGAAAAAAATAAAAAGGACCGTTACTTTATTGACAGCCCTCGTATGTCACTGTGCTCTTGCTAAGGTTATACAACCCCTGGCAAAAATTATGGAATCACCGGCCTCGGAGGATGTTCATTCTGTTGTTTAATTTTGTAGAAAAAAAGCAGATCACAGACATGACACAAAACTAAAGTCATTTCAAATGGCAACTTTCTGGCTTTAAGAAACACTATAAGAAATCAAGAAAAAAAGATTGTGGCAGTCAGTAACGGTTACTTTTTTAGACCAAGCAGAGGAAAAAAATATGGACTCACTCAATTCTGAGGAATAAATTATGGAATCACCCTGTAAATTTCCATCCCCAAAACTAACACCTGCATCAAATCACATCTGCTTGTTGACACTGACCCTATGTCATGAAATTGACCCTATATGTCTTTTTGCAAGGAATGTTTTCACAGTTTTTGCTCTATGGCAAGATGCATTATCTTCTTGAAAAATGATTTCATCATCCTCAAACATCAGAAAAGTGTCCAAAATATCAACATAAACTTGTGCATTTATTGATGATGTAATGACAGCCATCTCCCCAGTGCCTTTACCTGACATGCAGCCCCATATCATCAATGACTGTGGAAATTTACATGTTCTCTTCAGGCAGTCATCTTTATAAATCTCATTGGAACGGCACAAAACAAAAGTTCCAGCATCATCACCTTGCCCAATGCAGATTCGAGATTCATCACTGAATATGACTTTCATCCAGTCATCCACAGTCCACGATTGCTTTTCTTTAGCCCATTGTAACCTTGTTTTTTTCTGTTTAGGTGTTAATGATGGCTTTCGTTTCGCTTTTCTGTATGTAAATCCCATTTCCTTTAGGCGGTTTCTTACAGTTCGGTCACAGACGTTGGGAGTTTCCTCCCATTCGTTCCTCATTTGTTTTGTTGTGCATTTTCGATTTTTGAGACATATTGCTTTAAGTTTTCTGTCTTGACGCTTTGATGTCTTCCTTGGTCTACCAGTATGTTTGCCTTTAACAACCTTCCCATGTTGTTTGTATTTGGTCCAGAGTTTAGACACAGCTGACTGTGAACAACCAACATCTTTTGCAACATTGCGTGATGATTTACCCTCTTTTAAGAGTTTGATAATCCTCTCCTTTGTTTCAATTGACATCTCTCGTGTTGGAGCCATGATTCATGTCAGTCCACTTGGTGCAACAGCTCTCCAAGGTGTGTTCACTCCTTTTTAGATGCAGACTAACAAGCAGATGTGATTTGATGCAGGTGTTAGTTTTGGGGATGAAAATTTACAGGGTGATTCCATAATTTATTCCTCAGAATTGAGTGAGTCCATATTTTTTTCCTCTGCTTGGTCTAAAAAAGTAACCGTTACTGACTGCCACAATCTTTTTTTCTTGATTTCTTATAGTGTTTCTTAAAGCCAGAAAGTTGCCATTTGAAATTACTTTAGTTTTGTGTCATGTCTGTGATCTGCTTTTGTTCTACAAAATTAAACAACTGAATGAGCATCCTCCGAGGCCGGTGATTCCATAATTTTTGCCAGGGGTTGTATAAGGTTAAGTTTCCATTTCCCAGGAATGGTGTTTACACTGCTCATTCTTGTAGCTGCCAGCTTCTCATGCAGCTTATCTGCATGAGAAGCAGTGGTGGGCACAACAAGCCAACAAGTTATCTTCAATAACTGGTAATCAGCTAACTGAAAGGTTCTTTTTTAACACTAAACTGATGAATTCCCTAAAAACCTACCAGAAGCTACAGATAACTGATAACTAGAGGTGGGCGGATCGATCCTAATATCGATAATATCGATACCAATGCTGATATTGATATTGAACGATCCTCGTGTAAAAAGATCGATACTCAAGCTTTTTTTCTCTCCCGCATGCACTGACTGCTGCGCACGCAGATTCATCAAAGTTTACTCTCTGTCTGTAAGAGCAGCGCTGCGCCATGTCACACAACATGGAGCAGTGCACCCTTGTATTGTGGTTTGCCAGCCCTCTACCTCAGGAGATTTTTTTTTAAGTTGTGTTGAGTGATATTTTTCAAACAAAAATGTTGATTGTGATAATAAAGTATTTTGTCGTCACGTACAATGTTTGGCAAAATTCTATCCTAGGTCTTTTGGATCCTTTGGATCTATGAAGCTTAAATATGAAAAAGTATTGGTGATACTGGGCCTGTATTTACTTGGTACCGAATCAATACCAAAATTCCCAGTATCGCCCACCTCTACTGATAGCTTTCAATTTTGCCTCAAATATGCTCTCAGCTACTAAGAAGCTGATTTTAAGTTTAAACACCGCCAAAGCTGCTAACAGAACCAATGGCAATCACAAACCCAAACATAGCGATGAGGCAGAGGTCTTGAAATGGAAAGCAGGTTTGAATTATGGTTTTGCTTTAAAAATAAAATTATTCTTAAAATTACTCTTTACTATTACTCTTAAAATGTACAAAGTTATATATAACACATATCTTTTAATTTTAAAATAATGCACTAATTCTGAAGATTTGAACATTAACACACAGAAGCCCAAATGGATTATGGGTAACTAAGCCTCCTCTCATACTGATTGGTTGATTCATTCATTCTATGTAAAAACTAACACAAGTGAATCAATGTAACATGTGTTGGTGTTTACAAATAAATGTGCTTATGTAAAATATGTAATTTTTTTCATTTGTGAATAAAAAAAGAAAGGAATTTTCAAGATCCCAATAGACACCGCCTAAGCGCACATGTGATGACATCACAACTCTATCCGGTTAGGGAGACAAGGTTTCTTTCAATAACAAGAACTGTCAAAAAACTTTCTTATGTGCGTTAGGAATTGTGTGGCGATAGGAATTGCCTTTTGAATGCTTGAATAACGATGTCAGATGCACAAAGAAATCAAATAACAGTGAAAACATGTTCGGTGCGTTGTCATAACGCATCAATCAGTCGCTCCGTGAGGCGTCATAACATCAAGCCTGGTTCACTTGGCAAGATAATTAGGTCGACATCTGACCCGATCTTCCCCTTCCGACAATCTTAAGGATGCCCCGACAATCGTGATGACGATAAATATAATCTTATCAGATATTCCTGCCATGTGTGGTGTGTTAAGAAGGATGTGAGGAGCTAAATGTGACATGCAACCAATCAGAAAGCAAAGTGTCTGACCTGGGAATGTTCGTATATGAAATCTGTTTGTGTGTGTTGTTTTTACCGTGTGGCTGACACCACACACTGTACAACTAAACCTGTCAGATCTGTGATTTTTTTTATCTCCACGTGTGTGGTCTCTCAGGTTTTGGAAACCTACAGATAATAATTTGTGATATAACCGTTCACCAGTAGATGGCAGTGTTCTATGCATTTTGATGCCGGTTATATCACACGGCCTGAATCACAATTAAACAGACTTTCCGGCTTTTAGAAGCAACCTGGGCTTCTTCTAGCATTTTTACATAAAACAAACACAATAACATCTATAAACACAGAGAATATATTCACGAGAGTTTTAGGCACAATATACAAAGAGTTTAATGCTGTTGTCTGTGTGGAGCCTGATCAGAGCGTCTCAAATGCATTTCTTCTGTTGTGAATGTACTGAGATACTCATAATGCACCTTAGTGCATTACTTTAAAACAAAAACATATATCTGATATTTTCACTTTATAAAACTTCAGACATGACGTTAATTTAAATAACTTTTAAAATTTTAACCATAAGTTAAAACTGTATGCCTCTGGATGACTTGGGTGATATTGCCAGCCTGTTAGTATGGGGTCAAAAGAAATGAGCTTTTTTCTTTTCTGTGACTAGTTCTGCTTTGGCTGCAGAGGATAGAGCAGTTTCTTCTAGAACCAGCTCTTCTCTGTTTGTAGAGGACAGAACTGCGCATCTACTACAAAAAGCTATGTCTGCAAAAATATTAGCGGACTAAAAATGATCAGACCAAAACTTATCAGAAGATAATTGGTCCGATGATGGTTTTCAAAGTTATCTGCAAAGCTAATCCAATAATGAAAACATTATCTTTGATAATTTGCAGTTAGCAGAACTGTGCCCACCACTGATGAGAAGACACAACAACATGATTCCATTGCTGCGAATCAACAGGGTGGATACCGAAGAACAGGGTGACCCATCAACCGCAAGGTCCTGTTTTTGTGTCTTCCAGTTTGAACAAGTTTAGCTACATGGCCGGACACAAACACCACTATACAATCCAGATCACATGCTGTTCATGCAATATGTGAGGACCACCCCTCTGTCATGGTGAACCAATAGGAACTGCTTTGTGTGAATAGGTCCACCCATTGTAATGGGGAGTAGATTCCCACAGTTTATACAGTGCCACTGCACTTGTGTTCATAGCTCTTTTTCTGAACCAGTTCCCAAGTGAGCTACATTTGTTAAGAGCCCAGATCTGTCTGACCTTACATGAGATTTCAATAAATTATCTTTTCTGCATTTAAAATATAACTCTCTGCACCCTTTGTTCAGGACAGTTTCATTAAAGAGCTGGAGCATTTATAATTTCGTACACCACCAACAGATTGTTGACTCAAATCTGGCAGCAACTTGATCTGCTAGTTTGTACTCATTGGGTACTCCTCTAGACACACCTGTGGCATCAATATAGGTGGGAGAACTGGCATATACATCAAACGTAGCTTATTTAGATATGAGCAGTACACTAACAGGTTTCCCTTACCTTTGATCATTTTTGGAATGTTCACATTGAGATTAATAGGCTAATACTGGCCAACACCAACAGTGCTATCCACTTACTGCACTCCATCATATTTTAGGTACGGAGCAGCCAGCACCAAAAAAAAATATGCACTCAGAGGATACAAGTATATAAGCGTTGAGAATGAATTCCTTAGAAGGGCCTATGTTCCTCTCCTCTCTGGGGGCATAAGCTAAATACCGTATAGTGACTGAACAAAGGGTACTTCCTTATGATGAGTTTGTCCCTTTGTTCCTCCAAAGAGTTCCTGTCTTCATAATCTGATTCCGCAATTAAAATCTTTCAGGTGTGTCCATGTTTCTCTTATTGTTCAATCCATTGGGGCCCTTGTCTTAGTACGAGTGTTATGGATGTAATTACTCATTTTCCCCCTTCCAGCAATACTTTTATAGTATGACTGGCTACTTCCGCAACTTGGTATGGGCCTACGCACCTAGGATCGGACCAGTTGTGCATTCCTTAAAAATGACCAGATTTTATGAACAATACAATGCTTGGGAAAAAATGGATAAAGGTAGTCCATTCTTAGTCCAATGGATCTGGCACATGGTACTCTAAACTACCAACTTAACGGGGAAGCTGAGTACGATGTGATATGGCAGGTTAGTTGACCATGTAGAGCTGACGGGGGAGGAACCAAGAGCGAAAGCCAGGGATGTTTACGTAGGCAGGGAGGGAGTGGCGGCTGCCGTTGCCCTTCCACCTGAGTTGGAAGTCTTGTATGGCCTACAAGACACATCTGCACCCCATTTGACTTGAAAAGTTCAAAAAGGGGGAGAGTCCAAAATCAAGGCCCTATGATTTAAAGGTACCTTGCGGCTACCAATTGGGAATTCACACAATGTACTCACCAAGAGAAGAGTGTTACAAGAATCTGTCTGATGCAACTCTTGCAAGTGAGGATTTAAAGTTGCAACCAGAAAAGAAGCCATTACTGAGGTCGTACAGCAGGGAGAACACTGATCACCCAGATACTGCAGCAATGTTGAACCGACTTCCTGGGGAGTTGTGGTCTAAGGGCACCCTTGATATGTTGTTAAACTCAAGGAAGGCACCATCCCCATTTATCAGACACCTACAGAAGGAACAAATTATGGGTACTGAGAAACCTATTGATGCCCCCTTAAAAAAGGAGCAGTTGAAACTTCCTCTGAATGGAATACTCTCATCTTACCAGTACCATGAGTTGTGCCAGTCCACCTTGTATTAAAATATGTTTCTTCAGTTCTTTTTATCGCCTTCATCTCTCAGCTCAGTAATGTTGGAAAATGCTCCCCTTTAAATGGTATCCTAAGATCAGAGTGCTTTGCTAAACAGGAGCAACAGTATCACAATCAGTGATCATTAATCCAAATAACTGTGATGTTTTCAGATCAGTTGATTCATCCTGGTGATTGTTTTTCATGTTTTCATCTAATTTTTTCATGTTATTTATCCCTGTTATCATGTTAGTCTTCTTTTGTCATGTAACATACATGCACATTACATGTCTGCACTTTCTAAACATGCATGTTAATATTTTCAGTGTTTTGGTCACCTCATTTTCAAATATTTGTACTGATGCAAATATTATTGATGCCAGTCCTGAGTCTACATGTAGTTTCAAACCAGAATAATTAATGTGTGTGTGAATGTTTGTTCTTTTCAATCTGTTGTCTGGTGCCTGGGAAGTGCCAGCCAAAATTACATTATAGAAAACAAACTGACAAACAAATTTAAAACAAATTAAAATGATTTAAAACAAATTTACATGTTGAGGAACACATTTACAAAAGTAAAAACAAATTTACATTTGAAAAACATTACAAAAGTAAAAACTAATTTATATTTCAATAATAAATATACAAGTTGAGAAACACATTTACAAAAGTAAACACAAATTTACATTTCATTAATAAATTTACAAGTTGAGAAACACATTTACAGACATAAACACAAATGTACATTTGAAAAACAACATTACAAAGGTATAAAGAAATTTACATTTCAATAATAAATTTTCAAGTTGAGAAACATATTTACAAAAGTAAACACAAATTTAAATTTCCAAAATAAAAAAAAACTTTGATTAGCATTTCCCAGCCACCATTGAATTGCTAATTTTAATAAGCAAAACAAGATTGCAACTAACAACCATTTTCAAGATGAATTAATGTGTTTATTGTTTTCTTATGGTTTGATTAATTGAAATTTGAATGTGGAAAAAGTCAACTCCTTGCTTCTGGGGCAATATTTTAAAACCCTTAGCAAAAAGTAGTATACTTAAAGTTCATTTTATTAAGTATGCTTCAGTATAAGTAAGTATAGCAAGTATACTACAGACCGTGTACTGTTGTATACTAGAAAGTACACAAATGTAATACTTTTTCGGACTAAATTGGAACATTTCAAGTTTATAAAAGTATATTTTAATGTTTGTTTTAAGTTTTCAAAAGTACACTGTAAAGTATACAACAAGTACACTCATCTATATCCTATCAATGTACTTGGTATATCCCTCTTGTATGCGTAAAGTATACCACACGTACACTTATCAATGTACTCAATAAATCCCTCTCCTATGCTTAAAGTATACCACAAGTGCTTTGAGTCCCTATTTTTAGTTTATTATCGTATATTTAAAGTATACTGTTATACACATTGGTTATTTCGCTATTTTACTTTTTATACTTTACTTATGCTTACTATTTATATACTGCAAATATACTCCTTAAGGCATTCTTAAAGTTTACTCATACTGTATGTACACGAGAGTGTGATGCATTTAAAAAATCACAAGACAGAATGTTGAAAACAAGTTTGATATATTTTCAAACATTTCAAAAACAAAGACCTATGAAATCAAGTCCTTCCTTGGTGGAGAAAAATAAAGGAAAAAGTGCATGTAGAATGTAAACATAATGGTCTCTCCAAGATCAAGTCCTTATTTGTAAAAATGTAAACTAGTCCGGCGGCTAAGGGACAAATTTTATGCACTTTTATACAAAAGCGCCAAAACTTTATCAGAGGTACTTTATAGTGTCCTGAAGTATATAAGATCAGAAAACATTGAATCCATAAACGTCTACACTCTTTAAGAGAATAACCATTTTCAGCCTTCTACAGCATATAATTCATGACACACTCTTATCCAAATGTCTTTTTAAGTTCATAATATAAACTTGAAGGCTATGAAAAATGTATTAAGGCTAAGTAGGGATGCTTTGAATGTACGTACTTCAGTGTGCTTACACTCTTAGAAAAAGCGTTAATCTAGGGAAAGTGACTAAATATTGTCTAACTCATTGTGAATATCAATATACCTATGCAGTATAGCTGTTTGCGAGCATAGGGCAAAGGAAAGATGCTACTCATGCACTCTAACATATTTACACTCTAAAATAACAACAGTGTTTGAACGGAAAGAAATTCTTTTTTATTAATTACAAGAAATCAATTTTGTTTTTATGGCCATAACCATTATTATTATTGTTGTTGTTGTTGTTGTTATCATTATTATTTTATGTTATTGGTATTAAGACGATTATCACCATATTTTTTAACTGAAAACATTGTATATACCTGGTTGGCAAACTTCCTAGATATGCACAAATGTTTCATGAATATTTTTAATGAACTACTCTCTACAGCTTTCATGCTAGGAAGATCACAGTGACATAATCTTATGTCTCAGAGGTAGAGGCCTGTTAAAGATCCCTACAGGCCTGAAATGAGTCCTGTACCTCTTTCCATTTTGAAACATACCACCCTGCTAATGTATAAGGATGTACAATGACGTATGATGCCACACGACGGACGATGCATGATCACATAAGCTCAGTATAGCTTTGCACTAGTTGCAGTAGTCATTCTCCACAGCTTAACAATGTCCAATCTTGATCACTGGCCCCCTACATAATAACCATATGATCGTATTGTCATATGAATAGTAAAATATACACTGTATTATAACCATGCAAACACCCTTTTAAAAAAGCAGGTTACAGGGCTAAAATCAAATGTCTCCCGCTTTGACATGACTTAATATAACCTAAAGAGTCCCTGGACAAAGTTTGGCGCTTTGGAAAAAAAGTGCACGATTCTATCCCTTAACTGCTGGACTAAACATAGCGTCTTCAACTGAGAACTGAAGTCCTTCCTTGTCAAAAAGGTAAAAGAAAAGTGCAAACCTTTGGAACCAAAAATAAATAACTACATAGAAAAAAAAAATCTGTACTTTTATGACTTGTTTTCAGTTACTCGAGTCAATGGCTTGACTTAGTATATCTTGCTCCAAGTGTATAATAAGTATTAGTACTTTGTGGCAGAAAGACGTAAAAAGTATACTAAAGTATAAGTATACATTTTAGTATTAAAGTATAAGTGTAAGTCTTAGTATTAATGTACTTAGACTTAGACTTTTGTTTATACTTTTCAGTATAAGCCAAGTATACTTCACTATATTATTCTTAAGTATATAAAATATAGTTTATAAAAAGTCACCTTCAAGTATACTTCCTCAATTTTAGTAAAAAAATAAGTATACTCATACACTTGAATAAACTTCTTTTTGCTAAGGTAAATACTGATATTGAAATATTGATATTTTTCACAGAGTCCAAACCTGGATGTTGCCATAATTTTCAAATAAAGTAAAATCAGAGAAAAGTAGCAATTCATCATATTCAGATTAAGCAATTAATCATTTCCGCCATTGTCAAGAATCATTTTGTGTAAACTGAACCATGTTTCTTTGCATGCTGATTGATGCTGAAATAATACTTGTTGACTCCCTCCTCTCAACCTTGCCTCACCCAGCCTCCCCTCCACCCTCATCCTCACAGTAAAGTTATGCGAGGTCATATTCTACAAGCCATTACAGGTGTTCTCCAGCTGTGACTTGCAAGCACAGATATCTGAACAGCTGCAGGTCACAGTGACATGTCCACCTTTGTCTGTGGACCGCGCCAGCTCACTAAAAAAAGGTTCACCTTCTTTTCTTTCATTCTGTGATTATTTTATGTATGTATTATTAATTTTTGTCATGCATCTCTCTGATGTTTGTGTTTTTAATGGAGCACCTTGTGTGCACGGTCAGGTCCAGCTGACAGCCAGCAGTCAGTTGACATGCCCCATATGTCCATAGCAAAGCGTATGAGCAATGCGATCACATATGAATGAGTTCTTGCCTTCACCCTTATTTGATCTCCACTCTTTCTGTCTCTCATGCAAACTACAATTTACGTGGTGGAAGTGACATCAGCCTGCCCGTGCCACGTGCTCAGACACTGACCAGTCCTCATGTCATGAGGGCATGAGCACCCATACACACATGTACATTGCATGTTTACCAGGTGAGTTGCAGTACACAGTGGTCAGCTATTCCAGCAGCGCACTGCGCTGGACAGCGACCGGACTCCAGGACCCTCCCCACATGTGTGTTGGGGAGGATGACAACGACAAACTGTACAAGTCATTTGTGTGTGTGGGGGGGGGGGAGTCAGCACAGACTGGAGCAAGTACAAGTATGATTAAGATATAATGTAAAATATACATTAGATGGGGTTTTCAATGTTAAATTTAAATGCCCACAAAATCTGTAATCTGGATCAGATCTGGATCAAACTTTATAAGTCAATAAAAGATACCATCCTACACAATGTTCTCAAATATGAAAGAAATTTGATCTTTTTTGACAGTTATGAATTTTTGAACATTCATTCAACCTTAAAGATTTTTTTCCAATTTTCAAAGATTTTTCCTGACTTTGCCCTTTAACCTATGACCTTGAAAATTGAATCAGGTCATGCCTATCAGGATGTGAATTGTCAGTAAAAATTTCATCATGATATATGACAAAATTGTGGGCTCCAGGCTGTTCACAAACAGACAGACAAACAAACAGGGGCAATAACATTACCTCCTATAACTTCGTTGGCGGAGGTAATAAATGCCAACAGTTGTGAGAATTGAGGTTTTATGGAGGAACTCCTGGAGCTGTACTGGGATCACTGGTTCTGGTTCTCCAGATTAAAGTGCAGCCTTAGTGTCCCAATCCACCCAAAATAAACTGGAGGTCTTCCACTTATGTGTTTATTGGAAAATACCAGCAATTATTCCGGTGGATATCAAGAAAAAAAAATTTAGCGTCTGTAGATGTTGACTGTGTACAGATCAAAGTGTGCATTCATTGATCCAGGACCTTTTCATTTCTCAGTATTGGTTCATGTTGGTGCCACAGAGCACCCCCACACCCACCCCAAGGAGAGGTTGTGCCAATGGTCCATCCAATAGCTGATGTTCCTGTTTTGTCCTGTCTTTTTCTGTCCACCTGTCTGTCCTGTTGTCCACCTGTCTACCTGTGTCTGTCTTCCTGTGTCTTTTCCAACTTCCTCCTTTGGCTCGAACATATTTTTTCTTGGCTTGGGCCGACTGGGTTTTTGTTTGTTGCCATGCTTGTTCTTGTAACAAACTGTTTGTCTTTGTTATTACTGATGTGCACTATTCATAACATGTCATTTAAATGAGAAAAAAAAAACACATTTCCATCTCAATGCACCTTCCTAACATTTTGACATTTCTTGAAAAACTTCAATGCTGTCTCTGTTTTTGCAAACCTCGTTTGCGATCATGCCCGCGGCCATTCATTATCCTGTTTGGTCATTTAACCTTTGACATGTGCTTGTCATCCTCATGTAGCTACAGGCTACGAGAAGTCACGCAGCCTGAATAACATCTCTGGGATGACGGGCGCCCCGCTGCGTCTCACCCCCATCACCAATCCCACCTTCGAGCCCTTTGAACCTCCGGGTCTCAGGCGATGCCACTCCCCCATCCCATCCATCTTGTAGCATAGCGACCACTCGCCAAAAAAAAAAGAGTAAAAAAAAAAGTTAAACATCACAAAGTCAACAATGACAGCACACACAGATGTTTGATTAATCTGCACTTTCATTGAGCCACCAGTGGTACACAATTTCATCAAAGAGTTTTTCTGCCTGGAGAGGATGATATTTTGTTAGAAGAATGCTATACAAGGTCTGTCAATAAAGTATAGGTCCTTTTTATTTTTTCAAAAACTATATGGATTTCATTCATATGTTTTTACGTCAGACATGCTTGAACCCTCGTGCGCACGCGTGAGTTTTTCCACGCCTGTCGGTGACGTCATTCGCCTGTGAGCACTCCTTGTGGGAGGAGTCGTCCAGCCCCTCGTCGGAATTCCTTTGTCTGAGAAGTTGCTGAGAGACTGGCGCTTTGTTTGATCAAAATTTTTTGTAAACATGTGAGACACATCGAAGTGGACACGGTTCGAAAAATTAAGATGGTTTTCAGTGAAAATTTTAACAGCTGATGAGAGATTTTGAGGTGATACTGTCACTTTAAGGACTTCCCACGGTGCGAGACGTCGCGCAGCGCTCCCAGGCGCCGTCGTCAGCCTGTTCAAGCTGAAAACCTCCACATTTCAGGCTCTATTGATCCAGGACGTCGTGAGAGAACAGAGAAGTTTCAGAAGAAGTCGGTTTCAGCATTTTATCCGGATATTCCACTGTTAAAGGAGATTTTTTTAATGAAAGACGTGCGGGCGGATTGCAGCGTCAGCTCGCAGCCACCGCGACACTCCGCCACAGGAAAAACACCTCCGTTGGAAGCCTTAAGGACAAGTTGGAACATGTCCAGCTGTTAAACAATTTCTCAGATACTCACTCCACTGAAAGCCATCGAAAGCCGCCTGGATTTTACAAATGGCTATCAACACGGAGGTGTTTTTCCTGTGCTGCCGCACCGCGCCGGCTGCGTCCCGACGCGCGGACCCGTCCGCATGTCTTTCATTAAAAAAAATCTCCTTTAACAGTGGAATATCCGGATAAAATGCTGAAACCGACTTCTTCTGAAACTTCTCTGTTCTCTCACGACGTCCTGGATCAATAGAGCCTGAAATGTGTTTTCAGCTTGAAACAGGCTGACGACGGCGCCTGGGAGCGCTGTGCGACGTCTCGCTCCATGGGAAGTCCTTAAAGCGACAGTATCACCCCAAAATCTCTCATCAGCCGTTAAAATTTTCACCGAAAACCAGCTTAATTTTTCGAACCGTGTCCACTTCGATGTGTCTCACAGGTTTAGAAAAAATTTTGATCAAACAAAGCGCCAGTCTCTCAGCAACTTCTCAGACAAAGGAATTCCGACGAGGGGCTGGACGACTCCTCCCACAAGGAGTGCTCACAGGCAAATGACGTCACTGACAGGCATGGAAAAACTCATGCATGCACACGAGGGTTCAAGCATGTCTGACGTAAAAACATATGAATGAAATCCATATAGTTTTTGAAGAAAATAAAAGGACCTATACTTTATTGACAGACCTCGTACTAGAAATCTTTAAATTAAACCTGACAGACAAAATAGATAAATATGACTGCTTAGTGACGTCCACCACATTAAAATGCAAAAACATGCACACTAACACGCCTGCCTCACTAACACAGATTTAGCGTTAAATAATCGTTTAGGGTGACTTGGTAGCCCAGTTAGTTGCCTGTATTTTGACTGCACTTGTACTTGCCAACAGACTGATAAATGAGAGTACTATAAATAAGACTCTAATATGCATTAAGCCTCAGACAGCACATGTGCACAAATACCAACATATATGCTCAAAAGGCAGCATGAAAATTTTCACAGAAGAATTATTTTAAAATATGCGATCAGACATAGTTAAAGCAGCAGAATTTGATTGATTTGTAATCGCTGGTACTTTTCAAAGTAAATGTCAAAATTTAAATCTGTGGAATTTAATTTCTATCATTTGTACATTTCAAAATATCAGTTGGTAGTTAAAACAGCAGAATTTCTTTTATTTCTACTATTTGCACATTTCAGAATAAGAGTCAGAGGGTAAAACAGCAGGATTTGATTGATTTCTATTGTTTACGCATTTAAAGTTTGAAAATTTCTGCATGTTTGCACCTTTAAAAATAAAAAGTTACAAAACCATAGAATTTGATTGATTTTTGCTGTTTGCACATCTCAAATTTAGAGTAAAAAAGTTCAAACATGACAGATTTTTCAAAGTAAGTGCAAAGTATTTATAATGTATTTAAAAGATCTGCAGTGAAAAAAAAACAGTTGAGCAGAACTTTAATTTCAGAAAAACAATGTTGACATGAGCACTTTGCTTCTGGAAAGCAACTTTATTATTTGAATTTACTAATAAATATGAATAAGTTAAGCATGACCTCATGCTTAGATCAGTCTGGTGTGTGCTGCTTTTCACTGCTTCTGTAACATGCACTAAAGGAAACCTACAACTACAGTATGTTCAATAATTATTTATTTTTTTTTACCTTTAAATTGTTCAAAGGTTTCTGAAAATAAAAATGCCAATGCAAAAGCAGCCCTGCATACACCAAAAAAACAGCCTTTGCATTCTGTGAATGATATAACATGAAGATCACTGCTGTTCCTACAACTTGTTAATTTATAGTTGCACATGTGCAAAGGTAATAATAATAATAATAATGACACATTTTATGGTAAAGCAAACATCCTGATCAGACTCAATAAAGAAAACTTATAAAATGTTGGTGCAACTTCAAATTCTTTATCTACTTATTTCAACTTTTTAATTTATTTATTTTTTTAGTTAAATTAAATATTGGGTTTTACATTGGATACTGTGGGAGGACTAAAGAGTACAGTGATCTAATCTGGGAGCTAATGAGAGACTGATGCAGTATTGTGGCGCTGATCGGAATATCGTCTTCAAGACACAACTCAATCCCCAGACAGGCTGAGAATTTAACCATAAAAATGCCCATTTAGTTTTCTTATTCTTTATCAGTTAATTTATTGATATTGCTATTTTCTGTTTACATTTATCAATAAGAAATCCTGTTTTTATTTCTCAGAGTTCCATAACAACATCTACTTATATCATCCTACCAACAGTCAAGAACACAGAGATATTTTATTTACAATAATATAAAGCAACAAAAAGGAGTAAATATTCATATCTGGGGATTAGAATTCATCTTGTTTTTCATACATTGTGTCAAAAATTTGTTTTCAACAGACTATAGTAATAAAATGGAAGCCATGTTTTAATCAAAAGTCAGCAGAAAAAAAAAATCATGATAAAGCAAATAAATTCTTCAAAACAAAATGGAAATGATATTTTCATAATGTGTAAAATATTGGAATTATAGTTTGGTGGATTTGAGATGATGACGTCTTTGCTGCTCCATCACACTCAGTGTTTATGCTGTTAGAACATAAAAACACATGTTGCCCTTTGACCTCAGACTTGCTGTTGGCCATGCCCTCACTTCTCTCCTGCTCTCCATCCTCTCTCACCTGAGCTCTCGGCAGAAGGCTGAACTACAAAGTCCGATCAACGTTCTTTTTTAATTTATGAATAATGTTTCCTCCTATTGGCTGCTGGTACCAGCCTGAAACTTGTCCAAAGTGTAACTGCACATTTATGTAAAATGCAGCTTCTCCAGTCACAACTTCATGGAACAGACATGGAAAAAAATCATATTAAGAGGAGAGGTATTTTGTTTTGTTTTGTTTTGTTTTTCCTATGTGCCTTCTGGCAAGGCAAACTAGAAATGAATTAATCACATTCAAAATAAATAAATAAATATAATGATAATAATATTAAGAGAGAGAGAAAGAGAGAGAGAGTAACAGAGAGAGAGAGTAAAAGCAAGTGACAGTCTAAGAGGTTGATGTTTCACAGTCTAAAAAAAAAATTTTGTTGTACACATGATGTACAATGAAAATAAAAGCCCTTCCTTCCTTATTGAATGTATTTTTATGAAACAATGAAACATGTAAATACTGGTTGTTATAGGAGCAAGAACAGAGTTTAGTTTAATGAATGAACCAAATTATATTTTCATTTTCACTTTCTCTTCTTAGAAAAATGATGATGATGATGATGATTATTATTATTCTGTCAGTAACTCCAAAGCTAATGCACATTTCTTTTTTTTTCTTTTATTTTGAAGGTTGTTTTAAGGACATTTGCTGACACACTTCATGAATTCATGTTTTGGGGTTTTGCAAATTACAGTAACAATTTTTTGCATCATACTGTGTTTGGGCATGACTTAGGAGTATCTCCAAAAAACAAAACAAAATTGCATTACAGAGGTGCATTGTTTATTAATTAATTAATGTATTGATTTAATTAGTAGTTTTCAAAAACCTGTAGGTCGAGCTTACAAATTTACAAAAGAGAAATTCAGTTGCATATGTACAATCTAGTTCCATGAATTCACTTTGGAAATTTTTGAGTGTGGCAGCAGTAGTACCGGAAGCATGAACCATTTCAGTTCTGCTGGTTTGTTCCCATAAGGTCAAGTCAGTGAATGCACAAGAACTGGATATTGAACGGCACGATGCTGCCTTATAATTGTTCATGCTTTCAAATTAAATGAAATTCATGTCAAAAATGGCAGGCTTTTAGGTCACTTCAAGACACAAACTCGAAAAAAAAAATGATCGGACCTATAGCTAAGGTTACTCACTCACTCACTCATCTTCAACTGCTTACTCCAATTAAGGGGGGGGGGGGGGGGCTGTAGCCTATCCCAGCTATTGCTAAAGTTAATGTATGTTAATTGCATGTAATATTTCCATCAGTTTGGATTCAAGTTTTAACATAAACATGCATTCATCAGTCAAACATGCATGAAGCAATGAGATTTATGTAGCTAACTGTGGAAATAAACTCAATGTGTTTTGAATACATAAGAACCAGATTCAAGTTTTGAGCCTCACCCAGAAAAAGTAGGGCGTGGTTCGCCATCTTTTCCATTTTGAGAAACCAACATTTCTGGAGAATGTGTGACGTTTTGACTCACTGGGTGCAATGCTGAGAAATGTTGGTTTCTCAAAATGGAAAAGATGAAGAACCATGCCCTAATTTTTTCTAGGTCAGGGTCAAAACTTTTCAATCGCCCCTCGTAAATAGCTTCAGGTTGCCTCAAATTCCTATTGGTTCATATATATATATATAGTTTGGCCGCACGATCATGGCCGCATGATCATGTTTTCTTGTAATGTGTGCCCACATTACAAGAAAACATGATCATTATTATGGGTATATATATTTACTCAACAAAAATATAAATGCAACACTTTTGGTTTTGCTCCCATTTTGTGTGAGATGAACTCAAAGATCTAAAACTTTTTCCACATACACAATATCACCATTTCCCTCAAATATTGTTCACAAACCAGTCTAAATCTGTGATAGTGAGCACTTCTCCTTTGCTGAGATAATCCATCCCACCTCACAGGTGTGCCATATCAAGATGCTGATTAGACACCATGATTAGTGCACAGTTGTGCCTTAGACTGTCCACAATAAAAGGCCACTCTGAAAGGTGCAGTTTTGTTTTATTGGGGGGGGGATACCAGTCAGTATCTAGTGTGACCACCATTTGCCTCATTCAGTGCAACACATCTCCTTCGCATAAAGTTGATCAGGTTGCGACGACGAACTGGAGTCAGGTCGAGACCCCGATGAGGACGACGAGCATGCAGATGAGCTTCCCTGAGACGGTTTCTGACAGTTTGTGCAGAAATTCTTTGGTTATGCAAACCGATTGTTTCAGCAGCTGTCCGAGTGGCTGGTCTCAGACGATCTTGGAGGTGAACATGCTGGATGTGGAGGTCCTGGGCTGGTGTGGTTACACGTGGTCTGCAGTTGTGAGGCTGGTTGGATGTACTGCCAAATTCTCTGAAACGCCTTTGGAGACGGCTTATGGTAGAGAAATGAACATTCAATACACGAGCAACAGCTCTGGTTGACATTCCTGCTGTCAGCATGCCAATTGCACGCTCCCTCAAATCTTGCGACATCTGTGGCATTGTGCTGTGTGATAAAACTGCACCTTTTAGAGTGGCCTTTTATTGTGGGCAGTCTAAGGCACACCTGTGCACTAATCATGGTGTCTAATCAGCATCTTGGTATGGCACACCTGTGAGGTGGGATGGATTATCTCAGCAAAGGAGAAGTGCTCACTGTCACAGATTTAGACTGGTTTGTGAACAATATTTGAGGGAAATGGTGATATTGTGTATGTGGAAAAAGTTTTAGATCTTTGAGTTCATCTCATACAAAATGGGAGCAAAACCAAAAGTGTTGCGTTTATATTTTTGTTGAGTGTATATATATATATATATATATATATATATATATATATATATATATATATAAAGATGTGGAAGTTTTCCAAATATTTCTTTTATAATGAATTTTTTTGGCATGATTTAAGAGATTTTATTTGTTTATTTAATTTTTGTTTTGTTTTTTGTTTGTTTGTTTGTTTGTTTTGAGTTGGTCAAATGCAGTAGGCTGTCTTGCTGTTCCGTATCCACCTCTAATGTGTCCACTTTGCATGCATAATATATGGAAGTTCAGGAAATGTCAGAAATTGTCCAATCATATTCCGTGCTGAAAGGTGTTGGACATTGTAGCTCAGCCTGAGCGTGGGAAGTGTGGTTTTCTTCAGGTCTGATTCATCCCACCGCCATCTCCAGCAGTGTGAATCTTACGCTGACTCCAGTGTGACTCAGCCGCCAGTGGCAGAGTTTTTAGTTTTCTCCCTTTGGTTTCTCTTTCATTCCCCATTTTTGACCCTCCTGAACCCCGTCCCTCCTCTTCTGTCCATTCATCTCTTCTGTTCTGGCCGGACAGTAGGAGGCACTGTGAATGGCTACTGGAGTGACAGCCCGTGGTAGAAGAGCAGACAAACTACAGCGGCCGCAGAACACCTCGCTGGACAAAGACGAGCAGAGAAGATGTTGAAAATTTTTTAAAAATATGCAATGTAGATCGATGGCTGAATGGAGCGCCGCATTTCTGTTCACCTTTTACGTGCAGCACACGTGACCCATGTGCATGTCGGACCTGCATCTACCTCTCACTGAGATGCATCAATGGCAACTTGGAACATTTCTTTTATTTTGTTTTCATTGTCAATAAGAAAATTGTCTTATCAGTCTGTGTCAGCCATCAGCTCAGATGCTGATGTCATTTCTGAGCATTTTACTTTTTTTTTTCAGTTTGAAGTATTTTCCAAATTCCTTTCTTTTCACTTTGTCTGGATAATAATTCTTCAGTGTTTTATTTCAGAACTGAAATGGCAGTCGTATTCATCACTGTTGGTAGTAATTATGTGTCTTGGAAGTTTTTACATTGGTTTAAACCTTTCACCTTCCTCCCTCAACAAAGGCTGATAATGAAAAATCATCTTTGATTTCAATAAGAAATCAAAGATGATTTAGATGACAAAAGGCTTTATTTTTGTTTTCCAAAAGAAAAAGATATGCTATTGTTTTGGCACATTTGATATTGAACAAAACATTTTACATTAAAATTTATTTTAAATTTTAAGCTAAAAAAAATACATTTTATTACTTTAAACTTGCAAATCATCTTATTTTGATTATTTTCTTTTGTAAAGCAGAGATGCTACCTGTAAATGAAAAAAAAAAATCCAAAATAGCAAAACAGATGTTATTTTTCAAAATGTATTTTATTTCTTATCATTACATTCTCTTCTTCTCTCACTCCATTGTGTTCTCATTCTGAGCATGTTTGACAGATTGTCTGACATCTCTGCTGACTGGTCACTTTTCTCCCGTGTACATACTGTATGTAGATGATGCATGGGTTTCCATTGCAAGCAATAAGGATAGAAATATGACTTTTCATGTCCGAGGAGTCACAGTTTGATAAGATTTTAAGCTTAATGAATGTGTGCATAACATTTAGGCTAATAATAATGTGTATGGGTGTGTTGATACGCATACATATGCTCTAACAAGCATGCAGGACAAAAAAATAAAAGAAAAGAAAAAGAAAAACTCCACCTCTTTGAATGCAGGAGGTTAGAGGGGCTGACATTATGCATGCCAAAATACTACAATGCTATTGGTCAGAAAAGACCAAGTTAGGTACTGTAACGGGCCGGGTGGTGGTGGGAAAGTTTATTTTTGCAGGGTGGGATGGGGTTTAATTTCTAGTAGGTCTTGTATAGCTGCTTTCGTATTGATCTTGAGAGACTTCTAATATGAGAAACTTTCAGAGTTTATTGGTTTTTGGTTTTCACAGAGAAGTGTTCAGAAAGTGTTGTGCTGTCAGACACGTATATGCAAAAAGAAGCTGCAACTGTGAACTGATGCTAAGAAATGAACAAAAGAAAAACAAATCCAGCTTCTTCCATCGTTGTCTCAGCTCTGCTGCAACAGAAAGAGTTTCCTCCTGAGACACCTCTGTGTCCATCTTTGTTCCTGTATCATTTTTTCTAATTTGATGTCCCTTTTCCCCCACTGCTGACATTTGATCTAAGCATTCAGGGAATGATGCCTCTGCACAGCAACAATTCAATGCATTTTCCCACAGTTGTGCCAACTCAATTTTAATCAGTGAATTAGCAATGACCAAACTATATATATATATATATATATATATATATATATATATATATATATATATATATATATATATATATAAAATCAACCCTATTTTATTGACATGTCCCATTTTATTTTTTGTGAATTAAAAGTCTTACAGAGTCCTGACAGCCTTGTTACAACAGTGTTGTACTTTTAATTCCACACCAGCTGTTCTACTCTGTGCTGGACTTCATGACAGAAGGCAGCTGCATCCTTCATCATCATCATCATCATCATCATCACACGGTCACTGTCTGACAACCAATCAAGACAAGAATAGTGCTGCTACTTCATTCATAAATTTGGCTACACCCTCTTCCTTTATGACAATGAAAGAAATCATGACTTTTATCTGTCATACACAGTCCAACGTTTTGTCTAATGAAGTTTACCGCAGCCTTAAATTCTCACCTGATCACATGATTTCAAAGTTGATCAGGTTAATTATGAAGCTACAATTGAAACAACTCTATTTTCCAAGCTATAAGTCACACCGGTGTATTAGTCACATCAGTGCAAAAGTGTGTTAATAAGAGGAAAAAACATGTCACTTTTTTAAAACGGCATGCTATCACGTTATGCATCAAGAAGCAAAATGAATTAAATTGACATGTTATTTGTTTGGAACACACAAGCAGATACTAACAAGCTAATTGTTATTGTGCAAAATAAAAAAAGTTTAAGTAAAAAGCTTCTTTTGGTCACTGAAAAGAAGATCATATGTGCAAAGGTGCAATATCATTAAATATTTGAAAATTAGATTTTGTAAAACTATACTTTGTAATAGCCTTACTTAGATTTGGTTTGCTGACCTGCTGTTGCTGTTCTTGTTGTATTGCACAGTTCAAACAAGTGTTGTGCCAAGTCGTATGAAAGTTATATTGTCTTTTTATTCGAGAACGTGGCCTTTCGGTTTGAGAGCATGATTTCTTAAATGTAGTCACTGTATATGACACACAACATTTCTCTCATTCAGATCTTCATTTTGTTGTTCTTGTTTTATGATTGTTGACATCCAGCTTAATGGTAAATTACTGCCACCTTCTGTTCCAGAATGTGAATTACAGCACCTCTTTCATTATACAGGAGCAGCTCGTCATGCATGTAGATGGTGCCATCTTGTGGTCATCAATCACAATGCAGTATTTTTTTCATATAAGTCACTCCGGAATATAAATTGCATTACCTCCCAAAGTAGATTAAGAAAAACAGAATTGATAGTCATGAAAAATACTGGGGAGGGGGGCGGGGGGATTTGTAATTGAACAGATGCACTTTGCCTTTGTGCAAATATGTATCACTGAGGATGTTGCATTGAGTTTTTGGAGGGGAAACTCTTCCTGCAGAGGCACTCTGAATTTTATTCCAAAATTCTCCTGATTCAGACTTTATGTTCTTATATTAATATTCATATCCTCTGCCCCTGACTGCAAATGTGTTTATCCTTTCCAACAATTCACAACTCAGGTATCTTCTTTCCATACTTTTTCATCCTTGTTTTTAAAGAAGGAAGCTTTTTTTTTTTCATCTTTTATGTTCCTGTGAATAATATATGCCCCTCCCTTTTTTGTGGCTCTCACTTTCCTCAAAAATGTAATTTTATTTCCTGCAACCAACTGTAGTTGTCGTCTTCTCCTTTGAAGTGTGCCGTCATCTTTTTCAGTCACTGTAAGATTTGATACCCTGAATACACCGTGCATCCTAATCTAATATATTGCAGCACAAACCTAAAACGTTATTCACTGAAATTGGAGAAACTTCCCAAATAAATAAATGGAATGAAGTAAGGCTGAACAGCGAGGATGAAGATGACAATGAGCAGTAAATTGAAATACTGAAAAGTGGAGTTTTGTGTTGGAAACTGAGGACAGATATGGGGTGCTGTGAGTGGATTATCAGCCAAGGAGCATCAGCGGGATGATGTGAAGGAGGAAATGTTTGGGGAAGAAAAAGGGATGATGATGAGGAGGAGCAGGAGGAGGAGGACAAAAAGAAGCACAGAGCTTCTCCTTGTAAGAATGTGTTTTTCACTATTGCTTCCTGTCTTTGTGTCATCATAACATTTTACGTTCTCTGCTTGTGTGTGTGTGAGTTGAACTTATGTTTTTTGGTGAGGCCACGCCCCATTAAATGACATTTGGCATGTGGCGTGTTTTCGAACACAGAGCTGCTTAACAACATTGTCTGAAACTTCCCAACCTTTTTCACATTAAAACATCACTTTGTTTTGGGTTTTTGTTTTTTTGTTTGTTTGTTTGTTTGTTTGTTTTGTTACCACAATTGTTTAAATATAGAAATTTATTTCTTATGGTGTTATATTTATTAATTATTGAGCTTGTTACCACCCTCCCCCCATCCAACTGAAAGCTCCAACTCTCTAAGTCCCTCTTAGTCACACTGATTCAAAGTCACATTTCAGGCCGAGGTTTGCGCGTGAAAAACATGCAAACAGTACTACACTTGCAAATACACCTGTGTACCGACATACTAACTACACAATGAGGATAGCATCTGTCAAATGAGCAAAATAGCACATATTGTCTATTTAGCATCTTTGTCTTAGTGAATATGAAATTTGAGGTTTGTCCACCCGAATGCACAAGATTGTAAGAGGAGGCATGAAATCAGGTGAAGGCCTCTTCACACATAACACGAATGTGGCTGAATGGCGCACGAAGGAGGATTTCAATGGCAGGCATGAAAAACAGAAGCTGCACTCCAACACAGCATACAGAGGTCGGCACAACCATTCGGCCACAGCATATGCACGCCACATTCACGTCGCACTCGTGTTGGAAACCCAATTGAACAGTGTCAAGATGAGCTCGTACTGCCATCTCACCGTGGTTGTAACATTCGTACAGCATGTCGTATGCAGGTCAGACTGTGGTCGAGGGGCTGCATGAAATGATTGGCCACATCGCACCCTGGTCGAATGTAGTGAACAAGCTAGCCTTCACACCAGCGGGCGAATGAGGGACACCTATCATGGAATATCCAGCATGTCCTGCTGGAGGCAGAATCACCGGCCAGCACCATGTGCACACCATCACAACTGTGATAAAAGTAAAAACCCAGCTGGTCCAGTTTCATGTCACAGCACTGGGCGGACCATGCAGCAGCCTGTGCTGTACATCCCTCTGACAGCCCCCACATCAGCTCACAAAAATGTAGTCCCTTATGAATCCCTTATGGAACCCCATTTGACGCTGCATCCCACAGCCAGCGCGCCATCCAACCGGAAACCCACATTACGTGACTTGCGATCACTGATGATCATGGCCCAGGCTCGCCCACCGAGGCATTCAGATGATGCCAGCGCACTCAGGCACACCAAAGCTGTCAGATCTTGGCCCAAAAATGCTCACCGAGGCCATCAGATGATGCCAGCGCATATGGGGGCACCGCAGCCATCAGATCATGGCCCAGGCATGCCCAGCAGGGCAGTCATATGTTGCCAGCGCACACAGGTGCGCCGAAGCCGTTAGATGATCACATGTGCATTCACCAAGGCAATCATCATGTGTCACCTGACCACTGAGTCATCGCAACTCAAAGCTAGAGAACACATATTGTACCATGAAGAACATCACCTCTTAACATGCCATCACAATGTGTTGGTAGGCTCTCGTGACATGGTGAAAAAAAACACATATCACCTCTAGAACACATTCAGCTGCAGCCAGGCTGCCCCATGTGAAAATATCTGTCTGATCATGAGAACAGCCAGCTGGCAAGGCAAATGTCACTTCCACTATGTGAGTTATAGTCCACATGACGTGGTGTCGTTCGGAGCACCACACTTTTATTAGCCAGAGACAGCTGGACATACGGACCCTCTGTGTGGCTGGCTGATGTGTTCATGTTGTGAGCGCATCATTTCATTCATGTCATCATTCATCTTTTATTCATCTTCAACCACTTATCTGGGATTGGGTCGCAGGGGCAACATCTCTAGCAGGGGACCACAGACTTCCCTTTCCTGGGCCACATTGACCACCTCTGACTGGGGATCCTGAGGTGTTCCCAGGCCAGTGTGGAGATATAATCTCTCCAACTAGTGCTGGGTCTTCTCTGTGGTCTCCTCCCAGATGGACGTGCCTGGAACACCTCTCTAGGGAGGTGCCCAGGGGACATCCTTACCAGATGCCCAATCCACCTCAGCTGGCTCCTTTCAACATGAAGGAGCAGCGGCTCTACTCTAAGCCCCCCACGGATATCCAAGCTACTCACCTTATCTCTAAGGGAGACACCAACTACCCTCCTAAGGAAGCCCATTTTGGTCACTTGTACCCTCAATCTAGTTTTTTCAGTCATGACCCAACCCTCATGACCATAGGTGAGAGTGGGAATGAAGATTTTTCACCTTTTGGCTCAGCTCCCTTTTCGTCACAACAGTACGGTAGAGCGAATGCAATACCACCTCTGCTGCACCGATTCTCCACCCAATCTCACGCTTCATTGTCCCCTCACTCGTGAACAAGACCCAGAGGTACTTGAACTCCTTCACTTGGGGCAAGACCAAATTCCCTACCCGGAGTAGGCAATCCATCGGTTTTCTGCTGAGAACCATGGCCTCAGATTTAGAGGTGCTGATCCTCATCCCACCAGCTTCACACTCGGCTGCAAACCAATCCAGTGAGTGTTAGAGGTCACAGGCCACTGGAGACAACAGCACCACATCATCTGCAAAAAGCAGTGATGAGACCCTGAGCCCACCAAACTGTGCCCCCCCCTCCCCCCGAACTACCCCTCAATATCCTGTCCATGAATATCACAAACAGGACTGGTGACAAAGCGCAACCCTGGAAGAGGCCAGCCACCACCGGAAACCAGGCTGACTTACTGCTGAGCACCCGAACACAGAACTTGCTTTGTGAGTACAGAGATTGGATGGCCCTGAGAAGAGACCCCCCTCACTCCATACTCCAGCAGCACCTCCCACAGTATCTCCCGGGGTACCCGATCATACACCTTCTCCGAGTCCACAAAACACATGTAGAATGGATGGGCATACTCCCAGGCACCCTCCATAATCCTTGTGAGAGTGAAGAGCTGGCCGGTTATTCCACGACCAGGACAGAACCAGCATTGTTCCTCTTCAATCAGAGGTTCGACTATCGGCCAAACCCTCTTTCCAGCACCCTGGAGCAGACTTTACCAGGGAGACTGAGTAGTGTGATGCCACACTAATTGGCACACACTCTCTACAAAGGGGGACCTTTGTAAATATGGGGGCCACCACCACAGTTTGCCACTCCTTAGGCCACTCCCAGACTTCAGTGCAATGTTCATCACATCCAAGACCTTCAGCATTTCTGGATGGATCCGGGGCTTTGCCACTGCAGAGTTGTTTGACTACCTCAGTGACTTCCACCAGGAAAACTGATAAAAATCCTCCATCAGCTTCCAGGTCTGTCCTTACTGTTGAGGGCACTCCGGTCTGATGTAGGAGTTCCTCAAAGTGTTCCTTCCAGCACTGGAGTGCATCCTTAGTTGAGGTCAACAGAGTCCCATCCTTACTCTAGACAGCTTGGATGGTTCCCCTGTTTTCCCCTCCTGAGGTGCCTCACGGTCTGCCAGAAACACCTTGGAGCCAACTGAAATTCCTTCTCCATGGTTGCGCCGAACTCCTCCCACACCTGCTGCTTAGCCTCCCCCACAGCAGAGGCTGCTGCCCTTCAGGCCTGTAGGTACCTTGCAACTGTCTCTGGAGTCCTCCTAGATAATATATCCCTGAAGAACTCCTTCTTCAGTCAGACATCTTCCCTGACCACCGGTGTCCACCACAGTGTTCAAGGATTGCTGCCCCTTGAGGCACCTAAGACCAATCAATCAATTCAATCAATTTTATTTATATAGCGCCAAATCACAACAAACAGTTGCCCCAAGGCGCTTTATATTGTAAGGCAATGCCCCCAACCTCCACAGGGATACTAGAAAAGCTCCGCCAGAGGTGTGAGTTGAAGATCTGTCAGACAGTGGGCTCCTCTAGATGTTCCCAGTTCACCCGCACTATCCATTTGGGCTTGCCAGGTCCCAGCAGAACAAGGGAGTCCCCCACCGGAGCCCCATACAGGACTCGATACAGGGACTCCAAGGGCAACTCCAGAGAAGAATAAGGTTTGGAGACAAGGCCCACCAAATCTAACATATCGTTCCTTCCCCCACAGTGAGGTGATGTTCTACACCCCCAGAGCTAGCCCTTGCTGCCCGGGTCTAGTCTGCCGAGGCCCTCGTTTTCCACTGCCACCTATGGGACAGCGCACCCGACACCAGTGGTTCCCCCTGCAGGTGGTGAGCCCACAGGGTGGAGATGCAAGGTCCTGGTCCACGTTGTCATTCATGTCAGTTCATCCATGGGCATGGTTCATGAACCAAAAGGGATGCAGTGAAGACACGCACATCTAAAACACATAAAAGGCATGCTGGATCAAGAAAAATTGTACCAAAAATAGAAATAGAATGATCCGCACCACCACAGCACTCCCATGCACAAAAAGCTTTATTTAATAAGATGTGACGTTTCAGGCAAACTGCCCTTCATCAGACTTCATCTGAAAAAGCTCCATCAGATGATGGCGGTATCACGCATCTCACATGGTCGCACTGTGTTCGTGCGCGTGCATACGAGTGTACAGAAAACTGTCGCCACAGGATCATATGGCATCTGTGCGCAGCTGTCCGACAGTCTGTCTCTCCCAAAAAGCACTGGAATTTTTGGGGTCTTGCTCAGTCGGCCTGTTTTATCCCGATTTGCCCAACTTCATATTATGTGTGAAGGGGCCGTGAGGTTTGACACACAACAGGATTTATCAAGGTCAAAAGGAAATTTTGCGGGTGTCAACAGTGTCTGTATTTTGCAAGTTTAAAACCATTCTGCCAGTGGAACGCACAGAGAACTGTGCACAAAGCACCATGGATAGAACAACATTAAATTTCTGAAACAGGAGATTGCTTTCTTTTTCTTTTTTAATTGACAGGGCGTGAAAATGTTCGGCTATACGTCGAGTTTATGAGTAATGAAGGACAAGGTGAATACTGCATTTGAATGCACTCCTGATCGGCCATTATCAGAAGACAACAAAAATAAAGAAATAACAAGGCTGTAAACAAAATAAGAAAATTCTAGTTTACAGCCTGCCAGAGGATGTAGTAACTCTGCCAAGTCTAACCATTTTTAAAAATAGATTAAACAAACACTGGAGAAATAATGATAATCAGATAAATGAATAAAATATACCACTAATCGAATACTGAGTTGTCTTCCATGTATGTTAGAGCTGGACCTGCATCCAGTAATTTAACTTATGTGGTTGGTTAAATTTAATTTATGGTGATTCACAAGAACAAAGCCCGTATTTGCTGTCTCCATCATGAGACAGCCCGCTTTACATTGCACATTTGCTCTTAGTAAATCACCAGCAAAACTGTTTCCATTCCAACAAACAAAAGTTTGGATTGCCTGCGCAATTTGGCACTCTTTATCTGGGATCTTAGTCAGACAGGCCCGAAGTGTCAAAAGAATCTGGATCCTCATCCAAGACACTGTTTGGATTATTAAATCAAAACATTAAGCCTTTGTTTCAAAGATTTAAAAACAGGGACTGTGTTGTAATTTTATGACACTGACAATTCAACAGCAGCACCTGACTGGCCAGTTGTTCAGCCAGACAGTTGAGGTGCAGTTGTCTGCGATTAAGGGAACGATCACCATCTTGAAGAGAGCCCTCGGATACAATGCCAGATCTGGTTAGGATAACTATAGAGCCTAGGGTGCAACTTTAGACCCCAGGTTTGGGGCCCATTGCATTCTACTAAAAAGACATCAAAGATAAATGAAAAACCAAATGGAAATAAAAGACATCCCAATTGCTTTTTTATGTTTTCTCATTTCAGTCTTCAGTAAAAATAATTCATCAGCAGCACAGAACAAGTGTTGAGTGATATTGTTGAATTATATGGGTTGTGGCTTCACACCACAACCCCAAGGTTGGGAAACAAAGACGGGGAAGTTTGTGAATGCAGCGGCCTGTACATGAAACACGACCAGCTCGTGTCATTTGATCCAGGTTGTGTATGTGTGCAGAACAAAGCAGTCTAAGAATTTACACACTCAGCTTTTGGTTTGGATTTTGGCAAAGTGCAGGTCAGCCTCAGTTGTCTGAGTCCTGCTCTGTTTTCAAATTTGTTCTATCAGAGAACTGAGAATTGACCGTGTGTGTGTGTGTGTGTGTGTGTGTGTGCGTGTGTGTGCTTTGTGTCTCTGAGCTTTGTGATGGTGTCTTTTCTTTGCTTTAATGCTGTATTTGGCTGTTTCTTTGCTTTCATATGCTCTGTGTGATGCTGTGTTAGTTTCCGTCAGGACAAACATGTAACACTGTCACAATGAGCAGCAGATCATCGCTGCATTTGTAAATGTAGTCACTGCGGAAATGTTTCATTACTAACACGTTAATACATTTTAAGTTTGTGTCTCTAGACCAGTCATTCCCAAAGTGGGGCCAAAGGTGCTGCAGGTGGGCTGAGAACAATGATGACCCTGCTTTGTATGTCACGTGTCATGGATTATTCGTTCCATTTATTGTGCAAATTTGAGTCCATACGTTTTGTACCATTGCACTCTGTAAACCCACACGCTAGTGGCGGCAGCATTGCGGTAAACATGGTGGAGTTTGTTTTGCTGACGGACGATGATTTGAATGAGATAATTGATGGTGCTAATTCTTCTAACACTAACACACACACACACACACACACACACACACACACACACACACACACACACACACACACACACACACACAAAAATCCACTATGCCATAAGCCATCTGGAGAGATGAAGAGCTGTTAGGATGAAAACCTGGACAAATTTCTGATGCGATTTTTCACTTTTTTTTTTATTTGGAAGTATCACGTACTACATTGTCAGAATTATTTTTGAACTATCTAACTTCTTTTCCAAGTTGAGAACAATTTTGGACTCCTACGTATTTAAAGTTCATGTTGGACTTTTTGATGTCAAAGCACCAGTGACGTAGACAAAAATGTAAGTCCTGTTGTTTATAAATTAATATAGTATCAAATGACATGGATCTATTTTAGCCATTATATAAAACAAATAATGAATGTTTTTACATTCTTCCAGTGGAACGAATATTAAATTCGGTGAAAGATGGAATGTACCATTCAACGAGGTGAGCAGAGTTGAATGTATGTTCCATCTTTCACCTCATGGAATATATGCACCATTGAACTCATAAACATTAATTTGTATTTTATATATATATATATATATATATATATATATATATATATATATATATATATATATATATACAGTGAGGAAAATAAGTATTTGAACACCCTGCGATTTTGCAAGTTCTCCCACTTAGAAATCATGGAGAGGTCTGAAATTTTCATCTTAGGTGTATGTCCACTGTGCTGTGCCACATGTGCTGCTCAAGCCAGCACACGTCCAGACCTGTTTGAAGTTCACCAGTGACCATCTGGATGATCCAGAGGAGGCATGGGAGAAGGTCATGTGGTCAGATGAGACCAAAATAGAGCTTTTTGGAATCAACCCCACTTACCATGTTTACAGGATTAGAACAACCCCAAGAAAACCATCCCAACTGTGAAGCACTGGGGGTGGAAACATCATACTCTGGGGGTACTCTTCTGCAAAGGGGACAGGATGACTGCACCATATTGAAGGGAGGATGGATGGGGTCATGTATTGCAAGATTTTGGCAAACAACCTCCTTCCCTCAGTAAGAGCATTGAAGATGGGTCATGGCTGGGTCTTCAAGCATGACAATGACCCCAAACACACAGCCAGGGCAACTAGGGGCTCCATAAGAAGCATTTCAAGGTCCTGGAGTGGCCTGGCCAGTCTCCAGACCTGAACTCAATAGAAAATCTTTGGAGGGAGCTGAAAGTCCAAACCTGAAAGATTTGGAGAAGATCTGTATGGATGAGCGGTCCAAAATCCCTGCTGCAGTGTGTGAAAACTTGGTGAAAATCTATAGGAAAAGTTTGACCTCTGTAATTGCAAACAAAGGCTACTGTACCAAATATTAACATTGATTTTCACAGGTGTTCAAATACTTATTTGCAGCAGTAACATACAAACAAATCATTAAAAAAAAATCATACATTGTGATTTCTGGATTTTTTTTTTTTTTTAGATTATGTCTCTCACAGCGGACGTGCACCTAAGATGGAAATTTCAGACCCCTCCATGATTTCTAAGTGGGAGAACTTGCAAAATCGCAGGGTGTTCAAATACTTATTTTCCTCACTGTGTGTATATATATATATATATATATATATATATATATATATATATATATATATATATATATATAAGGTCTATTAGATAATAAACCAACCCTTTTTTTTTTAACTATATGGATTTGAATGACGTGCGATTACACCAATCATGCTTGAACCCTCATGCGCATGCGTGAGTTTTTTCACGCGTGTCGGTGACGTCATTTCCCTGTGGGCAGGCCTTGAGTGAGATGTGGTCCCGCCCTCTCGGCTGAATTCCTTTGTTTCACACGCTGCTCAAGACGGCGCGCGTTGCTTTATCAACATCAGGACCGGTGAGGGATATCCGAGTGGACACTATTCGAGAAATTACGCTGGTTTTCGGTGAAAAGTTTAACGGCTGATGAGAGATTATGGGGTGTTTCTGTCGCTGTAAGGACTTCCCACGGAGCGGGACGTCGTGCAGCGCTTCCAGGCACCGTCGTCGGCCTGTTTCGACCTGAAAACATCCTAATTTAAGGCTTAATTCACCCAGGACGTCGTGAGAGAACAGAGAAGATTCAGAAGAGGCCGGCATGAGGACTTTATGTGGACATTCCACTGTTTAAGGACATTTTGTAATGAAAGACGTGTGCGCAAATTCGCCGAGTCGTTTCCGTGACGACTCGGTAAATCTCTGTGCGCCGCAACAGGAAAAACACCTCCGTGTTGAAAACCATTTGTAAAATTCAGGCGGCTTTTGATGGCTTTCAACAAGTGAGTAACTGAGAAATTGCTTAACAGCTTGGGCATGTTCCAACTTGCCCGTTAAGGTTTCCAACGGAGGTGTTTTTCCTATCGCAACCCCCCGCGGTCGGGTCCGGCCCGACATGCGACTCTGCCCGCACGTTCTTTCATTACAAAATGTCCGTTAACAATGGAATGTACGAATAAACTCCTCATGCCGACTTCTTCTGAAAGTTCTCTGTTCTCTGACGACTTCCTGGATCAACAGAGCCTGAAATGTGGAAGTTTTCAACTTGAAACGGTGAGACGCTGCCGCCTCGAAGCGCAGATCGCCATCAGGTGCCGTGGGCCGTCCTTACGGCGACACTACCAGACCAAAATCTCTCATCAGCCGTTAAAATTTTTACCGAAAACCAGCTGAATTTATCGAATGGTGTCCACTCAGTTGTGCCTTACAGTTTTGAAAAAATTTTGATCAAACAAAGCAGCAGTCTCTGAGCCATTCCTAAACAATGAAAAAAACGACGAGAGGGTGGGCCACTCCTCACTGAAAGACTGCCCACAGGCGAATGACGTAACCGACAGGCGTGAAAAAACTCTCGCATGCCCACGAGGGTTCAAGCATGTCTGATGTAATCACACGTGATTCAAATCCATATGGTTTTTGAAAAAAATAATAAGGTCGGATACTTTTCTAATAGACCTCATATATATATATATATATATATATATATATATATATATATATATATATATATATATATATATATACATACATAAAGGGTGTAACGGTACATGTATTTGTATTGAACCGTTTTGGTACTGGACGTTCGGTTTGGTTCAGGGCTGTGCACGGGTGAGTTCGCGTTGCGTGTGTTTACATTCATTGTTTGCAACTTAGTGACTTTCTCTGTAAATCTGGTGACTTTCCAAACCCTCTTGACCAGTGTTGCCACAGTTACTTTGAAAAAGTAATCCAATTACTGATTACTGATTACTCCTTGAAAAAGTAACTTAGTTACTTTACTGATTACTCAATTGTAAAAGTAACTAAGTTAGATTACTAGTTACTTTTTTAGTTACTTTTCCCAGCTGCCGACAACAACCCTCTGCCACCTCAACATGACAATGATACCTGTTTTGCCAAAACTCACTTTATAGTCACCCTTTCTTGACTTCAATGAAAATAAATACTTGTTTTATAAAAAGTAAAATAAAGACCTCTTTCTTGACCTCATATTTAACTGTTGACAGCACTGTAACAGTAAAACTTGCAATTTCGAACCTACATTGTTTATAAATGTAACTATTAAATTCATTCTAGCATTTTTCTAACATTGAAATTCTCTCTAAATATTTTACTTGTCGAAATTAATATTATTTTAAGTAGTATTAGTAGTTGTAGTAAAAAAAAGGCTTCAAAACTGGACCTTTAATCTAGGGGTGTTGTGGGGGCACATCCTTGCCCCACGTCCCCATTCCATCTGGATTCGCCCCTACTTTGGCGTTTGAGCACAAAGAATGGATAACATTTATTTATGCAGAAAACGTGACCAGATTTACAGGTAAGAGAGTTTTATTGTGTTTTCGCATCATGTGGTCCTCAGAAAGAGAGTTTAGGTGCATTTGAGTGGAAAATAGTGTTAGTTGTTGACGCGTCGCGGAGGATCAGCTGTTTTTAACGAGACGATACGGAGCGGCTCAGCTCAGAATTCTAAATAAAGGTGGAAAAAAGTATAAAAATGTCTTTGTAAAGCTCAGTGCAGGTGTGCTGATCACCGCGCTTTAAGAGGTGAGGACGAGTCGAGCAGCTGCAAAAAACCGCGGATGAAAAGCTCACAGCTCGCTGAAAGTGGGCAGTTCAGTCGAACCCCGACCTCCTGCCCACAGACCAAGTTTAATGCTGCTATCGACCCACAATGAAAAATAATAGTAACGCACAGTGACATGGAGAAGTAACTTTAATCTGATTACTGATTTGGAAAGATTAACGCGTTAGATTACTCGTTACTAAAAAAAGTGGTCAGATTAGAGTAACGCGTTACCGGCATCACTGCTCTTGACAACTTATTTTCTCAAAAGCAACTAGCGACAAATCTAACTACTTTTCCTGGCATTACCGAAGACTTTTTTGATGTCTGGTGACTGAAAGTGAAAGTCTCTGTTGTCACCAAGCAGCAGCGGATCTCCCCCTCGAGCAGAGGGATATCTACAATCCTCCTCACTCACTCATTTGCTGTACTGTGATTAAATAGTCCCTTAGACTTTGAGAAGCCCTGGCCTTGAGAAGATATTTTATTTTAATAAGTGATGGCCAATTTTAATGGCTAAATAAATAAACCAAGAATCAAGTTTATTTGTGGTTCTAAATATGTTAAAGGTGGTTTTACTCACTTTTTTTGCATCTCCCACAACTTTTTTTTTTGTTTTCAAAACTTTATTTAAAAAGATAAAACAAACATTAAATGAACAGTTAATAGAAAGAGATAGAAAATAAAATAAATTGTACAAAAGTAAAGGGATTCTTTAACATTAATTCTCTTTAAAAATCCCTTATAGACTGACAGTTTTGGACACGTTAATTTTTCTGGCAAAAAAAATATGACGGTTGAATAAAATTGAACAGGGCTTCATACTGCAACTGTTGTGTTGCTCTTTAGTTGTGGAAAGGTTTTGTTAAAAGCTGTTTACTAGGAAAGTATTTTTTTTATAATAGGTCATGCATTTGTTGTTTATTTGAGAAATTTTACTTACCTTATTACCAGGCAGCACTTTGCATTTATTGTATTTTCCTGTTTGTATAATGTTATAAATTGTTGGTTTAAACAACAAGCAAATTTAGGTTTTGCATTTTGTTCTCATACTGTACGGAAAATGAACCGAACCGTGACCTCAGAACCATGGTACGTACCGAACGGTGATTTTTGTGTATCGTTACATCCCTAATATATATATATATATATAGTGAAAGAGAGCATGCGCAGGTACAGGGTGTCCCAAAAAAAAGTGCCACAAAATCATTTGACTTTAATTCTACAACAGCTACTCTGAATTCTGCTTTTTGGGTTTTTTTCTTTTTTTCAGACATCAAGATATATGTGAGGAATTTCTCTTCATGTAATTTGAGACTGATCGAATGAGGATTCCGCTTACAATCGAGCAAAACTGGGAAACTGGTGGAATTCCACTTTGAGACCAAATCGATTGTGAAACTCAACGAAAATATTAATGTCATTTTGCAGTTAGAAAAGCTCCAGACAGAAAGACTATGAAGGATTGTAAAGAAGTTTCAAAGTGATAGAACTGTTCACAATATTAGGGCCCCTTCACACATAGCACGAATAAGCACGAGAGTGCACAAAACTGTTGCACCGGGAACACAGTGCAAGCAGCTGGAGCATGTGGAACCACATTGCGCCGCTGATATAGAAAAAAAAATAAAAAACAGCTGGAACGTGTGGAACTACATCGCGTGCTGCTGTAGAAAAAAAAAAATATATATATATATATATATATATATATATATATATATATATTCCATTCACAGGATTCAAACCTACAATTTATAAAAGCTCTGATTAACAGACAGAAACTTTACCACTGTGCTACCATCACTTTCTTATAACAGGAGCATGAAATGCCTAAAATCAACAAGGAGATAACATTTACATTTACCCTGATGGACTACCCTGCAGTGGGGAATAAGTTTCATTACACTAGAAGTCTTTCAGAAAGCGCTGTAACTAGGTTTAAGGATATGATTCCTTCTTTATGTTCTCTAATGTCATATACCAACACAGAGCAGAGTAGCTACCTAAACTCTGTAAGGGAGTTAGAGTATCTCGTCAATAGTTTTACATCCTCTTTGAAGACAACTTTGGATGCTGTAGCTCCTCTGAAAAAGAGAGCTTTAAATCAGAAGTGTCTGACTCCGTGGTATAACTCACAAACTCGTAGCTTAAAGCAGATAACCCGTAAGTTGGAGAGGAAATGGCGTCTCACTAACTTAGAAGATCTTCACTTAGCCTGGAAAAAGAGTTTGTTGCTATATAAAAAAGCACTCCGTAAAGCTAGGACATCTTTCTACTCATCACTAATTGAAGAAAATAAGAATAACCTCAGGTTTCTTTTCAGCACTGTAGCTAGGCTGACAAAGAGTCAGAGCTCTATTGAGCTGAGTATTCCATTAACTTTAACTAGTAATGACTTCATGACTTTCTTTGCTAACAAAATTTTGACTATTAGAGAAAAAATTATTCATAACCATCCCAAAGATGTATCGTTATCTTTGGCTGCTTTCAGTGATGCCGGTATTTGGTTAGACTCTTTCTCTCCGGTTGTTCTGAGTTATTTTCATTGGTTGCTTCGTCCAAACCATCGGCATGTTTATTGGACCCCATTCCTGCCAGGCTGCTCAAGGAAGTCCTACCATTATTTAATGCTTCAATCTTAAATATGATCAATCTATCTTTGTTAGTTGGTTATGTACCACAGGCCTTTAAGGTGGCAGTAATTAAACCATTACTTAAAAAGCCATCACTTGACCCAGCTATCTTAGCTAATTATAGGCCAATTTCCAACCTTCCTTTTCTCTCAAAGATTCTTGAGAGGGTAGTTGTAAAACAGTTAACTGATCACCTGCAGAGGAATGGTCTATTTGAAGAGTTTCAGTCAGGTTTTAGAATTCATCATAGTACAGAAACAGCATTAGTGAAGGTTACAAATGATCTTCTTATGGCTTCGGACAGTGGACTTATCTCTGTGCTTGTTCTGTTGGACCTCAGTGCTGCTTTTGATACTGTTGACCATAAAATTTTATTACAGAGATTAGAGCATGTCATAGGTATTAAAGGCACTGCGCTGCGGTGGTTTGAATCATATTTGTCTAATAGATTACAGTTTGTTCATGTAAATGGGGAATCTTCTTCACAGACTAAAGTTAATTATGGAGTTCCACAAGGTTCTGTGCTAGGACCAATTTTATTCACTTTATACATGCTTCCCTTAGGCAGTATTATTAGATGGTATTGCTTAAATTTTCATTGTTACGCAGATGATACCCAGCTTTATCTATCCATGAAGCCAGAGGATACACACCAATTAGCTAAACTGCAGGATTGTCTTACAAACATAAAGACATGGATGACCTCTAATTTCCTGCTTTTAAACTCAGATAAAACTGAAGTTATTGTACTTGGCCCCACAAATCTTAGAAGCATGGTGTCTAACCAGATCGTTACTCTGGATGGCATTTCCCTGATCTCTAGTAATACTGTGAGAAATCTTGGAGTCATTTTTGATCAGGATATGTCATTCAAAGCGCCTTTTTGCATTTACGCAATATCTCTAAAATCAGAAAGGTCTTGTCTCAGAGTGATGCTGAAAAACTAATTCATGCATTTATTTCCTCTAGGCTGGACTATTGTAATTCATTATTATCAGGTTGTCCTAAAAGTTCCCTAAAAAGCCTTCAGTTGGTTCAGAATGCTGCAGCTAGAGTACTGACGGGGACTAGCAGGAGAGAGCATATCTCACCCGTGTTGGCCTCTCTTCATTGGCTTCCTGTTAATTCTAGAATAGAATTTAAAATTCTTCTTCTTACTTATAAGGTTTTGAATAATCAGGTCCCATCTTATCTTAGGGACCTCGTAGTACCATATTACCCCATTAGAGCGCTTCGCTCTCAGACTGCGGGCTTACTTGTAGTTCCTAGGGTTTGTAAGAGTAGAATGGGAGGCAGAGCCTTCAGCTTTCAGGCTCCTCTCCTGTGGAACCAGCTCCCAATTCAGATCAGGGAGACAGATACCCTCTCTACTTTTAAGATTAGGCTTAAAACTTTCCTTTTCGCTAAGGCTTATAGTGAGGGCTGGATCGGGTGACCCTGGACCATCCCTTGGTTATGCTGCTTTAGACGTAGATTGTGGGGGGGTTCCCATGATGCACTGTTTCTTTCTCTTTTTGCTCCGTATGCATCACTCTGCATTTAATCATTAGTGATCGATCTCTGCCCCCCTTCACGGCATGTCTTTTTCCTGGTTTTTTCCCTCAGCCCCAACCAGTCTCAGCAGAAGACTGCCCCTCCCTGAGCCTGGTTCTGCTGGAGGTTTCTTCCTGTTAAAAGGGAGTTTTTCCTTCCCACTGTTGCCAAGTGCTTGCTCATAGGGGGTCGTTTTGACCGTTGGGGTTTTTCATAATTATTGTATGGCCTTGCCTTACAATATGGAGCGCCTTGGGGCAACTGTTTGTTGTGATTTGGCGCTATAGAAGAAAAAAGTTGATTGATTGATTGATTGAGATAAACATATATATATTTTTTTTTTTTTTTAAAAAGAGAGAAATTAGATGATGTAGACGAAGAGGAAGTTTTCGTCATTTTTAATTACGGTGAAAAAAGCGCCATATAACTGACAAAACGTTGTTTGTTATGGCGTATTTTTGGTGATACGTGACTGAAAGTAGCATATTTGTCACACTGTTGGCTTGTAGACCTGAGGTGTGCTGCTCACAGGACACACGTATCCTGTCAGACAGACATGTAGATCGCCTGCTGCGTGACCACATGATCAGACGGTCCGTGTCACCTGGGAAAGCCTGTCAATGTGTGCATCTTGTGCTCGCTTGCTGCAACCCGTCAAAAAGCAATATATGTTTTTAAGTATTTCCACGTGAGGACAGCAAGCACACACGCGCACGTCACAGTGAACAGTCGTAAGGCCATGTCTGTCAAAACACGGTACTTGTTCCCCAGCTGTGACGTCCAGAACCAGAGATCTCAACAGCTGCTGCTGTCGGCAGCTACGCCCCTGTCCATTCTGTGCAAAGACCAGTGTGTCATTCTCTGTTTCTGTGTTATGTGCAGTGGTGGGCACAGTTCCGATAATCCAATAACCGATAATTATTGAAGATAATGTTTTCATTATCGGATTATCTTTTCAGATAAGTTTGAAAACCATTATTGGACTAATTATCTTCCGATAAGTGTTTCTCCCATACTTTTTAGATCGTTAATGTGGTAAACAAAGCTGAACAGCTACAAACTCTTACAAAATTTAAAATCAGATGAGCACTTACCTGTTAAATGTTTTATAGCAAATGTGCAGTTCTACCCTCTCTAAAGCAAAGGAGAGCTGCTTCTAGAACAAAAAACCACTCTATCCTCTGCAGGCAAAGGAGAACTGGTCACCAAAAAAAAAAAAAAAAAATTCTTTTAACACCATACTGATACGCGGCCAATATCACCCAAGTTATCCAGCGGCATACATTTTTAACTTATGGTTCAAATTTTAACCAAAATAATTGCAGACAAGTTATTTATATTATTGTCATGTTTGAAGTTTTATAAAGTGAAAATATCAGATATATGTTTTAGTTTTAAAGTAATGCGCTAATTTTTAAGGTTTTAGTGTGGACATGCTATGTCCAGGTGCATTATGGGTATAGGATAATCTCAGTACGTTCACGACATGAAAAAACTCTTGTGAATATATTCTCTGGGTTTATAGATGTTATTGTGTTTGTGTTTATTAAATTCCACACATCTTAAACGTAGCAGAGTAGCAGCAGACACAGATTATCTGGAATTTTGTTTTGGCAAGTATCTGCTGCCATCTACTGGCAAGTAGTGTTCATGACAGTATTGGCCCTGAAGCTGGGCTGATATTTCAATCACTGTACTCGGTTCCAGCTAAAACTATACCACAGAACCGCACAGTGTAAAAGTTCAGAGCGCACGATTTATGTTCTCACACACATTGTACGTTCAAAAACCACACGTCGGACTCGTGTTTCCAGAAGCAAAACGTAAACAGAAGCTTTTTTCAAACTTAATTTACAAAAATTCTCAATGAGAGACATCAAAGTTTAAAAAAAAAAAAACATTACAAGACAGGTCTGTGGTGTTTGCACATGCACAGTGCGAGAGGTGGTCGTGAGATGTTAAACGCAGCTCGTTACTCCATGTATACTAAACGATGCAGGACGCATGATTAACCTGAAACTCTGTGCAATCCAAAAAATTCTCGCACAAATGAAAAATCAACTGAAAAAGGGCCAAAACTCGCACTGGCACCAGTAGATCATGGCAGTGTGGTGTGGCTGTGGTCGCTGTGTTTTTAATGTGACACATCGTGTGCACTGAGCCATCATTTGCAGCTGTCAGTGAGTCTCTGGCTTGCAATCAGCTGGGAGGTGGCTCGCCATGCTGTGTGCACACAGACGTGGCTGACCGGTCCCTATCTGTACATACATATCAGCATTCCATGCAAGTATGCCCCCCCTCCCCTGTGAAACACATGCACGCCACGTGTTGTGGGGGGGAATGGGGGTGTAACACACGCACGGCACGTGTTGAAGGAGGAGATGGTGCTCTGGCACGCCACATGTCTTGCGTTGCTACTCCATAGTCGTGGGGGCACTTAGGCAAATTTCACATCCAGCTCAAAAGTGGTAATCTGCTCACTATTTTCGAGCTGACAGCTCGAATGGCCACACATTTTCTAAGTGTCCAGTGAGCGGTGTTGGATGTTTGTGTGTGTCACCTGGAATTTGGCCGACACCTGCCGCGAGAGGGATCGAATGGGCTCTCACAGGACACTCTCTGTCTTTCAGCCGCTGGTGTGCGTGACTAGTTGTAGTGACACGTGTACGAGGCGTTGAAGGCAGCTCAGATTTTTCACGAATGGCATGCAATTCCTCCTTCGTGTGCTAGTCAGCTTCAATCATGTTATGTGTGAAGGGATGCTTAACAAAGGGAGATTTGGCCGAACCAGAGGAGCCGTGCACATATTGAGCGCATCTTGTGAATGCCAAAACTCTTACAAACTGAGGTGAAATTAGAAATGAACACCAGGGATAAAATTGCCTGAGAGATGCTTCAAGATGACATACGACAGACATCAGTATCCAAAAAATGTATAGATTTTCTATGGATTTATTCTTGTGGCACTTTTATTGGGCCCCTGTATTTCCGTGGATATGGACCTGCCAGTTTGTAGTGCTAGGTTTGAATCCCTCTCATGCTAACTGTCTGTGTCCTTGGACAAAACAATTATTCTGCATTATCTCAGTCCACCCAGCTCTAAATGAGTACTGGCTTTGTCTGGGGAAGTATCCTGACATTCCATCCATAATGGTGAATTAGGGTTTGGGTGGGGCCCCAGACTATATGTAGATTTCAACCTGAGCCCTGGTGTACTTCAGTTTGGAAATGGCTGCCCTAGAACATTCAAAACTATTTTAAAAAAAAACAACAAAAAATGATGCTGTGTTGAGGAACCTGAACAGTAAGTTAACCAAACAAAAGAAATGCTTTTTTAGTAATACTGTTTTACCTTATGAATGATCGCAAACTGGATTAAACTCGATTTAGAACGGTTTATTCTCAAGTAGAGCCCAATTTTATTAAACTGCTTCACTTTGACTCCATTCTGCACGTTTACATTTCATTTCAAAACTCACTAATATTAACTTCTGATTGGATTCAAGAGAATTTAAGTGTCAAACTGAAAAGCTCCAAAATCCACGTGCATGCCCAAAAAATTTCATTAAAGTTTGCTCTAAATTGTAAGCCGCAGTCTGGTGCAGGAGTCAAGAGCTTCTGCAAAATGCAAATGTTCACCAAATTCTCTTTTCTTTCTTCCTTTCAGTGCTGAGTTTCTAAATCTCATCTTCCTCTACACGAAGAGGAAAATGTCAAACTCAAGGTCGCCGCTGCTCCTCCGTCTCCCTCTGCAGGATTCACCGTGGTAAAGAAAGATAAGTGGGAGAAACGGTGACATTACATCTGGGACTCACCAAAACGTTATTCGATGTGCGTTGCCTTCACACGCTGATGATGCCAATCATTACAGAAGAGACGTCCGTGGTTAGTGAGCAAGAACTTCCAAACCCAAAAGAAACCACAGTGTGGAGCTCTGAGTGTAGCAGCCAGAGCGCCTTAAACCACTTCACCACGAGGCTTCATGTGTTGCATTTTCATTCCTTTTATGCTTTTTCCAGTCGCCATTATTTTTAAAAACACTATGCAAAGTGAGGGTTGGTCCATCATGATGTCCATCAGCTCCAGTCGAGTCTGATCCAGTGTACTGCTGGACTGCCCCGCTGACGCCTGAAACATATCAGAAACATCTGCCCCGTCCTGTCGGTCTGACGTGACCCCACATCATATCAAGGTTCACATCTTTGGACAGATCTCAGCTGAGCCGCTCACATTCATTGCCAACTTTTGATGGAACTTTCACAACAAATGACGCGACGGAAAGCCCTCAAAAAAAAATAAAAAAATGTAAAGGAGAAGTTCCTGAATGTGAGGACATGTGTGAGGCCCTCGCTCTCTTTCTCATGTGGCATACGATATCTTGGCCTTCCTGTTCCCCGCATCCCAACACTGCTGCAGCTTCTCTTCAGCAAAACTGCATGGCATGAATGAAACCAATCCAAACCAAAGAAGGACCATCAAAGACACCATAATTTAAAAAAAGAGGGAAAATATGCTCTGAGAAGAGAGAGAGGGGCTTTTATTGATTCAACATTGCTACTTCAAAGTCACACCATCATCGCTGTCATTTGAACTTCCTTCCACCTAAACAACTGGCTGCTAATGTGCAAAACAGCAAATTCTGCACAAACTGCTCTACTTCTGAAGGCATGATGATGGATGAGGACGTTCTGCAGACCATACACTCTATACCTCTGGGGATGTGAGAAAATAAAATTAAGAAAGTACGTATTCAGCAGGACAGGGAGAACATCTTTGAGGAACTATTCTTGGGGACAGACACACAAAAAAAAGGCAAAGATTGCAAAATGCATTTTTTTTTTTTTCCTGGAAATTGTTTACCAGCATGAATCTTCTGCATGAACTGACTTCTGCAAGCCATTCTGGTCTCCCCCATTAAAAAAAAAAAAAAAAAAACAGGGCTAGGAATCCATAAAATAAAGGCTTAACAACAACAACAACAAAAAACTTATGTTACAAGCAACAGAATTTTTTTAATGTAAGGTCATGTTTAAAAAAAAAGATGACTTTTTTTACAGTCAAGACATGAATAATTAAGAAAAAAGGTTGTAATATCCATCTTTTTTTAATTGCAGGATTCTTCACAGTCCTGTAAAATCCAAAATATTCCATTTACAAGATGTACCCCATGTACTGGCTGCCAGTCCTGTGAATATGGGGCTGGATCCATACCCACAGTGAGGAGGCCATGACTGATCCATGGAGGTCTAAATCTGAACATGGGCTGCTAATTGGCTAAGATGTTCTACGTCATGATTGCGATCTTGTTGTCACACAAGCATGGTGGACTTAATTATTTTGGTTGTCGAAAATACAAGGATTCATCACGACGTACTAGAAGACGCTCACAGAGTGCATACCTCCACCATGATCACATGTTCCTGAATGCTTAAAACTTTTTCTGGATCAAAAAATATGTTCTGGATCAAATACAAACTAAAATTCCTTATTTTCTCAGAGAGTATCAATCTGCTCCCCAAATTTCATCAACATCCTCTCACAACTATTTGACTGAAATGTTGATATGTGCCAAGCATTCTTCTGGATCGCATTTACAGAATATATTCTGGATCACCTTCAAAATGGAATCACTTGCTTTCCTAGAATATTACCTATCTGCTCACCAAATTTCATAGAAATTTGTTCATTACGTTTTGAGTTATCTTGCAAAAGTCACACAAATAAATGGAGAATGACAATAATTGTGCAAGTTGGTTTGATTGTAGCACCCTGTGGTGATCTTAATCGAAAGGCTTGTTTATCACGTGTTTTTTTTTTGTTTTGTTTTTTTTGTGCATAACTCCCACGGTGGAGGTGGTCTCAGACTGGGAGTGAATCTCGATCATCACCTGCCGACTCTACTTCCCTTTTTCTTTTCTTTTTCCTCCTTGAAGCAGTTACCAGAATGCTTATAGTGCCCTCCATTGGCAGCTGTGTGTATCTCAAACACAAATGATAAATGGACTGCATTTATATAACGCTTTCACAATCAAAGTGCTTTACAATGATGCCTCACATTCACCCATAAACCAGTGTTAGCGTGTTGCCTTGAGAGGCGCTCACCTGCACACTTGGGGATTAAGGACGTTGCCTGTAGTGATTTTCCTGTAATCCTCTGGTCATACACCCATCACTTGACCGTCACCTCCCCACAAGACAGAATCAGTTTCTGAAATGATTCCTATTTGGTTGCTAATGTAAAATACTTCCCATCTGCTATTTGGTTTGGGGGTCTAAACTCTGTCCCATTTCCGACTGGTACTGGTCTGCATCATGGTGTTGCCACATTACAGTGTCCCAGCTGTCTTTTTCCACACCAACGTTCTCCTGAACCTCCTGGGGGATTCCTAGGTGTTTCTAAACCAGATCCCATCAGTATGTTTGGGGTTTACCTCAGGTTGGGTGACCTAGGGGTCTCAGTCCAACTGGATGTTGACCATTAGATGGTTGAACCTCAACTGTCCCTTTTTAATTCAGAGGAGCATCAGAACTCATCACGCTCTCTGTAGTCAAATAAATGTCAAAATGTCCCATGATGCAACAGAAAATGTGCTTTGATCTACAAATCCTGCAGTGCAATAGTTCAGAACTGATAGATTTATAAATTTCAGGCACGATGCACTACACTCTTCATTTATGGAGCAAATTGATGGCAGGCAACTGAAATCTCACTTTGGTGAGACAAAGTTGTTGTACAAATAGAAAATATATGAAATTTTGAGATAAAACTCAAAATATTTTCAAACTTTGCAAAAAACAGGTATTATTCTGTCAAATTTGTGACAACACAGACAACATGATGTAATTTCCTTGAATAAATGTGACAATCTGGAAGTGAAGGATGAGGAAAAAGTTATTTTCTTCTTTGGGAAATTGAAGTTCATGTCTCATCTTAACACACTGTGCACATCCAACATTGTTGTCTAATTATAGTCTTTTTTTCCTCACAAAATTATTATTATTATCCATTCATTCATTTTCTATGCCTGCTTACTCAAATTAAAGAGCCTATCCCAGCAGTCATAGGGCATGAGGTGGGGTTGGACAGAACACCAGTCTGTCACAAGGCCACATATAGACAATCAAACACATTCACACCTGCATGCACACACCTCCGGACAATTTAAAGCATCCTAGGCTGTGGGAGGAAGCCGGAGCACCCGGAGGGAACCCACACAAACACGGGGAGAACAAACCCACACAGAAAGGCCACCGGAGGGAATCGAACCCATGACCTTCTTCCCATGAGGCAACAGTGTTAACCACTAAGCCTCTGTGCTGCGCATTATTATTATTATTATTATTATTATTATTTATTTATTTATTTATTGTCATTATATATTAGGTTTTTCACTTTTGTCTTGGTAATATAATTTGTTGTTTTTCTTTTGTGTGTGTGTTTAATGGGTTTGTAAAGACATATTATGAACATACGCACACAGATTACTAGTTGTTGAAACTTTTTTGTTTAATTTGTATTTTGGTTTAAAGGGGCACTCCCTCATAACTGTTCAAGAAAACAGCCCCATTTATTAATTTTCAACCCTATGAAGCTGCTTTTACTTTCAGACAGTGAACATAAGCTGTCCAGCATTATTTTCTTGGAGGGGGGGGGGGTTCCACTTGAACATTTATGCATCACATTAAGTTGGTCAACATTTTTTGAAGTAAGATGCTTATTTGTTTGTTGGGGGTTATTTATTTATTTATTTTTAAATGTGTCTTTTTTATTTCATTATTATTTTGTTTGTTTAAGATTAAGTAAAAAAATGTATTCCATGTCTTGCGATGGACTGGCACCCTGTTCAGGGTGTAACTTGCCTTGTGCCCTATGACTGCTGGGATAGGCAGCCACACACCCCCCTACACCCCCACCCCCAGTTGCTAGTTATAGCAATATATAAATTAGTTATTGGTGTTTTTTAATTTTAGACAGTGAACATAAACATACAGCGTTTCAAAAATAAACCCACAGGATTTGCAGGTGCTGTTTTCCATTTGAACATTTGGGGTTTATTGTTTGTTTAAATTTGTAATTAATATTGGGACCGTTTTTTGTTTTATTTTCCTAAAAGTTAAATTGAAATCAGTTGTTCCATGGCATGTTGTATGAGACAAATACATAGATGTATATCAGTTATTTATGTTTTTACCTTGACACAGTGAACTCAGACATGCAGTAAGCCTAATCAGCAAGATATACATCAATTATGTATGTTTCCTGAAACATTTGTTGAGTTGGACATTGCAGGACAAACTGTAGATTTCCTCTCTGGGGATTTGTGCAGAACTTTGCAAACAAGCCAAAATGTTCTTGTTGAGCTTGTTAACACAAATTGTGTCCATGTAGTTTACACTGTTTATGTCACCGTGCTTTTCTAATTTGCTCTTTGGGAAAATATATATCACACTGTCACGGGTTTAAGGTGATGTAATGTTGAAAATCAAACTTGAATTTGAGGATTTTGAACAAACTAATACTTTGAAGAGATGATGTTTGCAGATGCATTACCTGAAGCATTTATAACTGTGAATGGATTCAAATTTTGCATCAGCGTAAATCCTGTGTTGAGTTACAGATCTTATGTGCACAAAAGCCAACGTGATGATGTGTTCTCTGTAAGAAAAACAAATCATTCAAAATCAAGTTTATCAAAATGGGGCGGGGGGGGGGGGGGGGATTGTGTCATGGTATAATTGTTTCTCCAGATGTAACTTTTTTATGATGGATATCATCTAAATATCAGGGAAAAACCCAAAAATCACAATGAAATCAGGCTTTTCTCAGGAAAAAACTTTGTCACGTTTGTTTTGGTGAATGCTTACTCACTTGCTATTCTGAAATGATCTAAAGCAGCTTAAAAGTGCCACTGTCTTATAGCAACATCGGTTTGCTTATTGTTTTGGTGTTCTGTATTTTTATTCACTTGCTATTTTTGTATTTTTGGTTAACATACCATCTTTGATATTCCCCAGGCCACATTGTGTGTCATCATTATTTCCAGTAGTATGCACATTTTTATTGCAATCAAATGTAACTGAACAGTCAGTTGATCTTTGCTGATATATATATATATAGACCCATAATAATGATCATGTTTTCTGCTTTGTAATGTCAGCTCATTTATTCTTAAAATGCTCAAATCTACAATAATTTTGAACCACATATACTTTTTACCTCATCATACTAAAAGTGCAACTGTAGAGAGTGGGTTGTCCAGTGACCAAAAGGTTGATGGTCTGATTCCTGACCACAAATTATGTCAGGTCCCCAAACAAGACCAGAAACAATGTCCAGCAGTCATCATTTGCAGAATGAAGCCAAAACTATTGCATTTAAATACACGACGGCGCAATTGGCAAAACATTGTGTTGTTTTGGCGATTGTGAGATCCCCTCTTTATACAGACTTACATTTTTGCTGATATTTTTGCTTTTTTGGTGCACAATCATTAAAAATCATAAGTTCTCTGTCAACCTTACCAAGTGGTACGACATTGAACGTGTCAGCGATCTCAGTGAGCGATGATGCTAATCAGGATTAGCCGCTATAATTTGTCCTGTTCACGACCTGAACTCTGCCTATCTGTCCGGCTGCGTTATTTTTTATTTATCGCTCTGATTGTTTTGATCAGTCATTCAGATGAGGACCATCCATATCAGTCTTTTTTATCATACATGACATTTTTTTTCTATAAATAAAGTTGTTTAAATATTACAACAATTTGCTCAAAAAATTCTTTCTTGTCATAGCTATTGTTCCCCTGAAAACAAAGCTCATGTGTTTTTAAAATATTGCAAATTTAATCTCAAATTCTCTGGGTTATTTTTCCCCCAAATGTGGCGCTATAATTAATGTTAAATATATGTAAAATTTACTTTTTGTTGTGACTTATGATGATCTTTTGTTTTGCCGTTAGAAGGCTCATGTGATCTAAGTCATCCTCAAACTAACCCAGATAAAGACGGAAATCTTTGTTACAAACTTTCATCCCTCAGTCCTGTCTTCTCTCCTCTTTCTGTCAATTCTGTTCTTCTGTCGTGGTCTTTTGAGTAGGGAGGGGTGTTATTTCAAAAATTTGGAAATCTATAAATGTTTGCATGGAATATGGAAATATACACGGAATAAACCACAGCAGGATAAATTTTGGGTCATTTGGTTCCAAAAACCTATACGGACGGAGCCAGTGAAGATATCAGGTTCGCCAAAAATATCAACGAAAATGTCATATCTTGAGAACCGCTGCACCTAGAGACTTGAAATTTGGCTCCAAATGTTGCTTGACCCCAAGTTTATATTCAACTTCTATAGTAACAATAAGCCTATCTGGTGTTTTTTAAGAGTAATTGACAAAAAAAAAAATAATAATTTCAGTACATATACGATCAATTGTAACAAACAAAATCTATGTAGTTTTTATTTCAGGAACATCAGTTGAGTATAATCGTCACATGTAAAGAATGACATGGCCCCAATGAACTAATTATAAGCAACAGAGTGGTTTTCTACATCAACAGCACATATACGACACACGTGTTACTTGAAATTTTCAAACGCTCTGTCCATATGGGTTTTTGGAACCAAATGACCCAAAAATTATACTGTTATGGTTTATTCCATGTATATTTCCATATTCCATGCAAAAATTTATAGATTTCAACAATTTTTGAAATAACACCCTTCCCTATTTTGAGAAAAAAGCTTCTTTTTGCATCCCCTCTTGTGTTTTTGTTATTTCTTTTGGGGGGAAGATGAATTTGCATGCTGGAGAAAAACAATAAACTCTCATGGGGGAAGCCTCTCTTCCTCCTGTCATGTAGAAAGCAGTGATATCATCAAACAAAAATATTTTTCTCCTTTTTTCCTTCAACACTTTTTGCAGAGCAGCAAGGAAAGAATTGCTTTACTGTTTACATCACATCTGGTAAGCGAGTGACATTCCTGCCTAGCTACCTGTGAACACACAAAGCAGGCAATCCAGACAACTCGGAACTCAAATATTTCCATCCTCCTATTTTAAAAAAAAACTTTATAACAGTTCATTCCACACTGAAAAAGAACCAATTTTAAAAAATTAAGTTGTTTGAACTTTGAACTAGAGTTGTTGACCTAACTTACAAACTTAAGTTCAAACAACTTAATTAATTCAGGTTTTACCAATTGTAATGCTTTTTAAATTGGTTCAACTAGTCTCTTTTTCAGTACAGGCCCATCTACTGTGAGAACGTTGTTACTGTGACATCACTCATTGTGGCAGAACTGGCAGAGTCATCGACATCACCATCGAAATAAAAACTGCTGCAAATAGTATAAAAAACATTTTGCCTATAAAGTGGCCACTGAGTCCATGGACATTTGAATCATTTGGGGAAAATGTTATGGAACCTTTTGAGGTCAAACGTGGGAATTTTTTCATTGGAAAATTCAAACACAACACTTTAAGCTGATGTGACATTTTCACCAAATGTTGTGAAATTTATTTTTGTGTGATACTTTTGAAAATCCAACACAAAAACGAGTCATCAAAAAAATTACTTAATTAGTAATCTTTCAGAAGCTAGAACAGTGGGCTGATTCCTGCATGGTTAACAAATCAAATCATCACAGACATAAATCTGTAAAAGTTTGCATAAAAAGCTTACTGGAGCTCATTTCACCAGCTGACTGATCGATACTAATCAATGAATCTGTTAACAGTCTGCAGAGAAAAAGTTGAGAGAAAAGAAGAGAGGCTTCCTCCATCACCACTGAAAGTGGTTTATATTTAGACTGATGCTGGATCTACTTTTATTGTTGCTACCCTAATGTGACAAAAAAAGAATCTGTACAAAATATTGGAATGTTTATTATTTGCCTTTTATATATTTTTGAAAGATGTTTAAAAAGTTGATTAAGTGTAAGAATTCATGGTATTTGTTTAAAAAAAAAGAGAGACTTGTGTGAAGGTTTTACTGTGAATGCTGCTTTACTTAAGAAACTCTTCTCCTTTACTAATAGGACAAATTCAAAAAGAAAAATAAATAAATATAATTTAAAAATAAACACACACACACACACAAACTGGGTAAAGTAAATTCCATTTAAAGAGAAAAGATTTGAAAATTAATAAAAACATTAAAAGCTTACACCAAAAGGTTCCATTTGTGTCGTGTGTCTTATTTGATGTACTTTGTCATTTAATCTGAGGGATGTTATTTTAAATGGAACTGGCTATTCGCACGGCGGCCGTGTGAATAACTCTCATTCCACTATTTGCCCAGCAGGAAGTAAGTGTGAGACATTTTCGCTTTGACGCTGTGCCACGCTCTTTTCTTGTATGTATGATGAAATCGATTAGTGTACTGTACACCAGATATCTTCAGCCTCAAAATAAAAAATCATCAAAATCAGACAAATATTAAAGGAGTTATGACATCTTGAATGCAGTATGTTTGTTTATACAAGTAGTTCCAAGTTTTGCCACCAGAGTCTTGCTGTGCGAATAGTGAAATGAGAGTCATGGACACAGCCGCCGCATGAATACGGTCGGCCATTTTAAATAGAGGTGGTTTTGTTTGTTTGCTTGTCTAAATATATTATGTGCCTCATTTAAAAGGGCATCATTAATTGAGATTTGAGATGAATGAATGAATTTATTCAGCACACACACAAAACAACAACAAACAAAACTTACAAGGAAAAGAAGATGGACTGACACTGAAAAAGAAAATGGATTGACAATGAAAAAGAAGATGGATTGACAATGCATCTCTGTGCCTGAAAGGGTATATATAGGCAGAAGCAAAGCTTTTTAACTCCTACCCCTTTAACCAAAAGTAACATCATCTAGTCATCAGAAAGGAGTGCAAAGAAAGAAAGAAAAAAAAAAAAAAACTATTCCCACTCCCATTTTCAACCACTTCAATCTCTTCAACTTAAAGGACACAATCCGAGTGTTACCGAACAAATTTACAATTACAATTGACTACACACAAAACCCATCCTTCTTCAGTAGATACATATCTTGAAAACATCATTTCTTTATATTGATTTTTAAACTTATTGATATTTGGACATCGTTTGAGTTCATCCGTCATTCCATAATCTAGGGCCACACATGGAGACACAAAAACCTTTCCTGGTCGTCCGAGCACCAGCAGTTTTAAAATGATACAAGCCCCATAAATTATATTTTCCCTCTCTCTCAGTAAAATATTGTTGAATTCAAAATGGCACTTGTTTATTTTTCATTTTGTACATTAATTGAACAGTCTTGAACAAAATCATATCGTGAAGTTTTAATATTTGAGATTTAAATGAACAATGGGTTGGTGTGGTCTCGATAACCTGCATTAGGAATTGTTCTTAATGCTCTTTTTTGAAGAAAGAAGAATGGTTGCAATGTAATTTTATTATTATTGCCCCAAACTTCAGCACAGTAATTCAGGTAGGGTGCAACCAATGAACAATACAAAGTATGTAGTGCTCTACAGTCAAGAATATGGAGATATGAAGATTTTGTAATGAAAGAACGTGCGGGCAGATTCGCATGTCGGGCCGGACCCGACCGCGGGGGCTCGCCACAGGAAAAACACCTCCCTTGGAAACCTTAACGGACAAGTTGGAACATGCCCAGCTGTTAAACAATTTCTCAGATACTCACTTGTTGAAAGCCATCAAAAGCCGCCTGAATTTTACAAATGGTTTTCAACACGGAGGTGTTTTTCATGTCGCGGCGCAGACGGATTTGCCACGCCGTCACGGATCTGACTCGGCAAATTTGTCCGCACGTTCTTTCATTACAAAATCTCCTTTAACAGTGGAATGTCCGGGTAAACTCCTCATGCCGGCTTCTTCTGAAACGTCTCTGTTCTCTGACAACGTCCTGGGTGAACAGAGCTTTAAATTAGGATGTTTTCAGCTCGAAACAGCCAGACGGACGCCACCTCCGACCGCGCCGCACCGATCCGCTTTGTGAGCTGTCCTTAAAGCGAAAGAAAATCCACAATCTCTCATCAGCCGTTAAACTTTACACTGAAAACCAGCTGAATTTCTCGAATAGTGTCCACACGGATATCCCTCACCGGTCCTGAAAAAATTTGATAAAGCAACGTGCGCCGTCTCCAGCAGCGTCTCAGACAAAGAGATTCCGATGGGAGGGGGAGTCCACACCTCACTCAAAGCCTGCCCACAGGCGAATGATGTCACCGACAGGCATGACAAAACTCACGCATGCGCACGAGGGTTCAAGCTTGTCTGACGTAAAAACATATGAATCAAATCCATTTATTTTTTGAAAAAAATAAAAAGGACCGCTTTTTTATCACAGACCTCGTATAACCATGATTGTTCATCATATATTTGCTATACATTATTAATATATCCATAATTCATACTGGGACATTTGTCATTTTTGGCCAATTTTGTTGCGGACGACAACGGATGCCCGTAATTTGTATACTCAATTCATGCGCATTTGATCCTCTCCCCAGTGGGACCGGGCTCTTAAAAAGGCATTAAAGGAAAAATTATTAGGAAGTATCTTTGATAGGAGACACTGATGGGCTGTTCATGCTTCTTAAAAGAGCTAAAATGACCTTCAAAGTTTGTAATGTGAGTAAAAATCTACTTCTATTTCATTCCTACTGACCGCCAGAGGAAGGTGCTTAGCACCTGGATAACTACATGTGCGCAAGCACAGAGAGGTTGAGAATATATACCAACAAAGTCACGCCATTGGATGTGACCTGGGTGATGTCACTGGTTGTCTTTATATGCCAGACGTACCCAGCGCTCGCTTCTTTTCTACATTCTTGCATTCTGAAGAGGTTGAGAACGCATTTATCTATGATTGCCGCTCTCGCTTGTAGCCTCGCAAACCACTTTTGGTTGGAGCTTCGTGCACTGCACACGTCCTCCAGAGGCTGCGAGACACGGCTTCACTGTTTTGTATTCTTTGATTCGCCTGTCGTGAGTACACCTTCCTTGCTGGGTGCGCGCCCTTCGCTGCTGCCCTGCTGGGTATTTTCTTCTGTGCACAGTTGAAGTCACTAGCTGCTAGCCACTAAGCCTTTAACTGTTTTGTTTCGTCAAAGGATGGCTACTTGTTTAGTTTTGTCGCTAACCCCATTAACTACGTGGTAGTGTGTGTATCAGAATCAGTATAGTGTACTGTGTTGGGCTTGCCGTGAGTGTTTTTCCATTCCTTGAAGTACTTTCTTCTGCGCTGCGACATTTTACTAAGTTAAACAGCTCCACTAGCAGCTGGTGTCATTGATGTCAGTGATTTAGCACTTAGGCTGTGAGTATTTTGGCTGTGTGCATCGTGTTATCACTGTAGCTGTGAGTGATTCACGGTCTGTGCCTTGTATTACTTCTTACGCTGCGAATGATTCCCGCTCCATGCCTTGTATTAGCATTTACGCTTCGAGTGCTTCATGCTCCGTGCCTTGTGTTACAACTGTGGCTGTGAGTGATTCCCACTCTGTGCCTTGTGTTACGGCTGTGTCTGTGAGTAATTCACGCTCCGTGCCTTATGTTACGGCTGTGACTGTGAGTGATTCACGCTCCGTGCCTTGTGTTACTGCTGTGTCTGTGAGTAATTCACGCTCCGTGCCTTATGTTACGGCTGTGACTGTGAGTGATTCACGCTCCGTGCCTTGTGTTACGGCTGTGTCTGTGAGTAATTCACGCTCCGTGCCTTATGTTACGGCTGTGTCTGTGAGTAATTCACGCTCCGTGCCTTATGTTACGGCTGTGTCTGTGAGTAATTCACGCTCCGTGCCTTATGTTACGGCTGTGTCTGTGAGTAATTCACGCTCCGTGCCTTATGTTACGGCTGTGACTGTGAGTGATTCACGCTCCGTGCCTTATGTTACGGCTGTGTCTGTGAGTAATTCACGCTCCGTGCCTTGTGTTACTGCTGTGGCTGTGAGTGATTCATGCTCCGTACCTTGTATTAGCATTTATGCTGCGAGTGATTAATGCTCCATGCCTTGTGTTACGACTGTGGCTGTGACTGATTCACGGCCGTGCCTTGTATTAACATTTACGCTTCGAGTGCTTCATGCTCCGTGCCTTGTGTTACGGCTGTGGCTGTGAGTGATTCACACTCCGTGCCTTGTGTTACGGCTGTGGCTGTGAGTGATTCACACTCCGTGCCTTGTGTTACTGCTGTGGCTGTGAGTGATTCTTGCTCCGTACCTTGTATTAGCATTTACGCTGCGAGTGATTAATGCTCCATGCCTTGTATTACGACTGTGGCTGTGAGTTATTCTCACTCCATGCCTTGTGTTACTACTGTGGCTGTGAGTAATCACATTCATGCCTTGTGTTAGTATTTACACTGCATGTGATTCATGCTTTGTATTGCTATCTGTAACCGTCAGGGCTTGTGTTAGCCATCTGCACGCAGTTCACAATGATGTCAGGGCCTTTGTTGCATCGCTGTAGTACTTGTTTGGCTCATTTGAGCCCAGGAGATGGACATATGTTTTGTCCCTCATGTCTTGGGATCGTCTTGGGGAAGTCCTGACTGATGATGCCTGCCTTAATTTTGTCAGTATGCCACTGGCAGAGAGGTCTGCCAGACTCGCGGCATTGGAAAGCTTCAAGTGCCTTTTTCAAAGTCACTCAGAAAGTTGAGTTCAATGTTCCAGCTTCGCAACCATACATTGAGGAGCTCCACCGATGTTAGGCAGACCCCAAATCATCGACCCATCTATCGCAGGACTACAGAGCCCTTATCTCTGTTCAGCTCAGTATGATCTGAACTGTATGCCCTCCATTGAAGCAGAGGATGATGATGCTACTCAAAGTTTTAGTGATGCCTCACTCCAGAGTTTTGCTTATATGTCCAGAGAGCTTGACAGACTGATGTCAACCCTTACCATCACTAGACGTCAGGTGTGGCTTGCGCAGTCCCCCCTGTCCAAATCCTGCAGAGGGACACTCCGTTCACTGCCGGTTCTTCCAGCCCAAGTATTTGGACCTGCGACCCAACAAACTTTGGAGCATGCTATTGAGGCTAGTAAATCTCTGTGACAGTTTGATGACCTCCTGACTTCCAGGCCTCAGCCAGTCAGACGTGCTACAACTTTTCACTCTATATCCAGCCTCCTGCCTACTCCCAGAGCTGCACGTGCCTTCACAGTTGAGGGCCAGCTCTTCCAGCGGCCTGCGTTTCAGGACCCTACAGGCAGACCCCCGAGAACTGAATGTTGAATCGCACCCAGAGGTCATCAGGGATGCGAGGCAGAGGTGGTCAGGTCTGACTGCCAACATTTGGCCCCCAGCTGTTTTTCACTAAATCATCTCAGGCATTGGGAGGCCCAAGTTCAAGACCCATGGGTGATTTCAACCTTGTTCGAGGGTTACAGTATTCAGTTCAGATGTCGTCCTCCAAAGTTCAATAGGGTGAGGATGACCATTGTTTCTGACCCAGTGCAGTCTGCCGCCCTACAACAGGAGATTTTGGAACTCCTGGAGAAGGGGGCCATACAGCCAGTTCACAGATACTTCAACTATCACACCAGGAGACTGGTTCACAAGTATCAACTTAAAGGACGCCTATTTCCATGTGCCAGTGGCGCCTCGTCACAGGTAGTTTCTCCACTTTGCTTTCGAGGGTCAGGCATACCAGTTTAGGGTGCGTCCTTTTGGCCTCTCTCTCGCCCCTCGTACATTTACCAGATGTAGGGCTGCACCACTAGCCCCACTGCAAGCTCTCGAATTACGAATCCTACCTTACTTAGATGATTGGCTTGTCTGCATTCTGTCTCAAGAGCAGGTCCACAATGATACAACTCTTCTACTGAACCATGTCTCTCAGTTAGGACTCATAGTGAATTTTGCGAAGAGTTCTCTGGTTCCCAGTCAACAAATAACCTCCATCGGCATCGCCATCAACTCCCTAACTATGACTGCATCACCATCCCCGCAGAGAGTGGACGATGTAATTCTTCTCGTCTCACATGTTCAACGGGCTGTGACACTGTCTTTTGGTTTGCTGCTCCGGTTGATGGGCAAACTGACTGCAATGTCACTAGTGGTACCTTTGGGACTTCTGTTCTTGCATCCCCTACAGATTTGGATCAACAACCTAGGCCTCAACTCAAAGATGCATCAGCACAGGCTTGTACGACTCTCCAACCAGGGCCTTCTGCACCTCAGACCCTGGGGAAACATAGACTTCATCTGCAAGGGTGTCCCTCTAGGCTCCATCCCTTCTCGTCGAGAGGTAGTTGTTACAGATGCGTCACTCAAAGGTTGGGGGCCGTGTGGAATCATAGGATGGTGAGGGGTGTCTGGAGTCCTCAGTAGCGACTTCAACACATAAACGTGCTGGAGCTTCGCGCTGTGCGACTGGCTTTCAAGCATTTCCTCCCGGCCCTGAGAGGAAGACATGTTCTTGTCCAGTCGGACAACACATCTACAGTCTACCACATAAACCATCAGGGGGGCACCAGGTCCAATCACGCACTGGCAGAAGCTCGGAGGCTTCTCCTATGGGCATTGCCTCGCATTCACAGTGTCAGAGCAGTTCATCTGCCCGGCGTACAGAATGGCGCTGCAGATTTACTCTCCAGACAGAAATCACCACCGGTAGAGTGGAGACTGAACCCGATTGTGGTCCAGATGATCTGGAAGAATTATGGAGTAGCGGAAGTGGATCTCTTCACTTCAAGCACTTCGACACATTGCCCACGGTGGTACTCCTTCTCAGAACCAGACAGCCTGCTGGTGCAGGTTGCACTGGCTCACCTGTGGCCGGACTGCCTCCTGTATGCCTTCCCCCTCTTCCACTGCTAATGTTGACACTGCACAGGATAGACCAGAGCTGGTTGCTCCGTTCTGGCCAGGTAGGATTTGGTTTCCCATCATTTACAAGCTCCTCAAGGGGGAACCTTGGGCTCTCCTGGAGAGGAAGGATTTGTTGTCACAGCAACAGAGGAGGATTTGGCACCCTCACCCAAAACGCCTTCAATTGTATGTGTGGCCATTGAAGGGCCGGACTCCTTGTTAAGTTCTTGTGACCAGGCTGTTGTTCAGACTATCCTTAACTCACATGCGGCTTCTACCAGGGCTTTGTATGGCAACAGATGGAAGCTGTTTGTCCGCTGGTGTGAGAACCAAAAGTTAAACCCGGAGCATTGCCCTGTGCCTATTCTACTCAAATATTTACAAGAACTGCTGGAGAAAGGACATTCTGTTGCTACCTTAAAGGTTTATGTTGCTGCAATCTCTGCACGTCTATGTTGATGGCCGGTCAGTGGGTTTGCATTCCCTAGTGTGTCATTTTTTTGAAAGGTGCTCTACGTTTGCAGTCTCCAAGGCTTGCATGCGTACCTTCATGGGACCTTCCACTAGTCCTGGAGAGTTTAAGCTTATCTCTTTTCGAACCAGCTGAAACTGCTGATCTTAAATGGGTGTCAGTGAAGACTGCCTTTCTACTTGCAGTATCTTTGGCTAAGCGGGTGAGAGAGCTCCATGCCCTATCGGTCGCTGAGGACTGTTTGCGATGGAATTCTCACGGATCTGGGTTTACGCTGTGGCCTAATCCATCCTTTTTTTCCAAGAGAATTTAAGCCATTCATGTTAACCATCCAGTTTCCTTGGCTGTGTATGCCCTGCATTCTGATCCAGGATTATCTGTCTCAGGTTCCCTGTGTCCTGTCCAAATGTTGAGGCGGTACTGTTTGTATGTTACGGTGATCACAAAAAAGGCTGTGCTGTCTCAAAGCAGTGACTTTCACATTGGGTCGTGGATGCCATTTTACAAGTATACAAGTCCAGGGGTCTTCAGCCTCCTAAAGTTACGTGCCATTCCACCAGAGGGGTGTCCACCTCCTGGGCTGCACTAAGAGATGTTCCTTTGAGTGATATCTGTGCTGCTGCTTCGTGGGCTTCATCCTGCACCTTCGCCCGCTATCACAGACGGAATGTGGCCACTCCTTCTGCGGTGACTTTGGCGGTGTTGTCTACCTCCACTCCCCACTGCTGATGCTAGGTGAGTGTGATTTTTCGTGACCTTGTTGGTATTAAGTCATCCAGGTGCTAAGCACCGCCCTCTGGCGGTCAGTAGGAATGAAATAGAACGAGAGTTATGAATGTAACTAAGGTTCTATGAATTCTGGATGACCGCCAGAGTGCTTGTCACTCAGAGTCGTGCGAGTTCATTCCGAAAAGAAGCGATGGGTACATCTGCCATATAAAGGCAACCAATGACGTCACCCAAGTCACATCCAATGGCGTGACTTTGTTGGTATATATTCTTGACCTCTCTGTGCTTGCGCACATGTAGTTATCCAGGTGCTAAGCACCGCCCTCTGGCAGTCATCCAGAATTCATAGAACCTTAGTTACATGCGTAACTCTTGATTTATAATTCAGACATAGCATTCAAAATGTTTCAAAATGTTTATTATTTGCCTTTTATATATTTTTGAAAGATGTTTAAGTGTAAGAATTCAACAGTATTTGTTTAAAAAAGAGAATTATGTGAAGGTTTGACTGTGAATGCTGCTTTACTTAAGACATTCTTCTCCTTTACTAATAGGACAAAATCAAAAAGAAGAAGAAATAAATATAATTTAAAAAATAAACACACACACACACTGGGAAAAGTAAATTCCATTTAAAGAGAAAAGATTTGAAAATTAATAAAAAACATTAAAAGCTTACACCAAAAGGTTCCATTTGTGTCACGTGTCTTATTTGATGCACTTTGTCATTTAATCTGAGGGATGTTATTTTAAATAGAGGTGGTTTTGTTTGTTTGTTTGTCTAAATATACAGTGGGGAAAATAAGTATTTGACCCACTGTCAGTTTTGCAGGTTTTCCCACCTACAAAGAATGGAGAGGTCTGTAATTTTTATCGTAGGTAGTTTACATATGCATGTAAACTGAACAGCCTGTTTTGTGTTCAGACTTATGTTCATTCAAAGTAGATTAGATGTGATACAATTTATGATTACAGATGTTCTGTATATGTATCTTAGACAGGTAAGTCTCCATTTAACATAAACATTTTTCTACAATATTATGCCTGATAAAATTGGACAACAGATATAGAAGTTAAATTTTCTTTTATTTAGAAATCTTTTCCCCATCCCATTTGGGTCTACAGCTTTTCAGATAAAGATTTACAATCATTTGCTTTGAATAAAAAGTGAAGAATTAGCAATCACAACAAACTGACTTATAAATGATTAAATATATACAGAATGTACAGAAACTTTATTTTCAGTGATTTTAGAACAAACTCCTGAATTTAAGCACGCTGTGCTGCTCAAATAATTTTTTTCATACACAAACACACCGTGCCAGGAATAAATGATCATTTATAAGAAAATGTGGTGAGTTAAACCATTTTGTGTTTTGTAAGCAGCTTATATCATCCACAGCGTTGTTGTCATCCCCTGACAGCTGCGCTTCACATCCTCTTTCTGTCACGTTCGGCTGGAACATACACAATTTGGAGCCGCTGATTATTATTACCGTGGCTTCCTTTCATCAGAAACTTCCTCATCTTCTTCAAAAACAATCGATATGTCACTTAAAGCTTCTCTATAATCGCACACTATGCCTTTGCTGTCCTTGTCTGCCGTATTAGTAAACAGAGCCGCGCTGCGACACATTTACTCGAATGACGTCACATTCATCGTAGCAAAAAAGTAGGTCAACTCGGAGGCGGTAAATTCAAATTCTCAGATGGGTAACGAAACAACTAAATCCTTGTTCAGTGTAATTTTATGGTGCAAAATAAAGACAACATATGGAAAAAGCTTTTATTCTTCTTCAAGAATATGTAAAAACGTCATGGCGTGGCAGGGACACTTTAAGCTCTGTTTTTCTAGGGGGTCAAATACTTATTTCATGCAATAAAATGCAAATTAATTATTTAAAAATCATACAATGTGATTTACTGGATTTTTTTTTTTTTTTTTTTTTTTTTTAGATTCTGTCTCTCACAGTTGAAGAGTACCTATGATAAAAATTACAGACCTCTCCATTCTTTGTAGTTGGGAAAACCTGCAAAACTGACAGGGGGTCAAATACTTATTTTCCCCACTGTATTATGTGCATCATTTAAAAGGGCATCATTATTTGAGATTTCTCAGCCTGAGAAATCTCAAATTAACATATGACAAACATGTTCCAGACCTGAAAGTACTGTAATAATGTACAAATAATATTAAAATACATCTTAAAAAGGCATTAAAGGAAAAAACGATTAGGAAACATCTTTGATAGGAGACAGTGATGGGCTGTTCATGTTTTTGAAAAGAACTCAAATGACCTTCAAAGTTTGTAATGTGAGTAAAAATCTAAATTTATAATTCAGACATAGCATTCAAAATGTGAATAATGTGGAAAAAACAGCACGTGTGCACAGATCATAAACTATTCTATGCAAGAAAAAGTTTAATAGATACTGGGCAGAATAATTTGTTTTGCATTAACTGCTGGTTTGACCTTTTAGTCTTTTAATATTGAAACAAAAGTTTAGTTTTTGGTAACAAATTGAAGCTCAGGGTCTCAGTAACAATTTTATTCTGAGTAGATAATGATCAAATACATATTTGTAACATAATTAAGTAAATATATTTATTGTTATTGTTTGCTTGTTTGTTTATTTTTGGAGATTGAGACACATTGTTGTCTTAGCAAATTTAAATATAATACCTACATACAGATAACAAAATGAAATGTGTAATTTTGCTTGTGAAATATGTGATGAGGCATTCGGTTATTGACCATAAGCTTAAATTTGGTACCAAATGTAATTCCTAAATACACCACATAGAGTCGCTGTTCACTAAGTAATGACCGCCTGTTTTTCAAGGACTTGAAGCATTAACAAATTATACACAAAATTTAAATGCCATCAGTCATGAGATATTACACTTTCTGGGTCCGGATATATTAATTGAAGGAGTGTCAAATTTTAAAAAATAATTAATTAATTAAATATGAGAAGATAGTAAAGGTAATAACTGAATAACAGTAAACCTTTGTTTTTTCATGATTTTATTTCTGGACTGTTTCCCACTTTGTGGAGAATAATCTCTTTGAGCCACTGCAGTCTGCATTTAGAATACACCATTCCACAGAGACAGCTCTTACTAAAGTGGTGAATGACCCTCTATACTTGCAATGGACTCAGACACCATTCTGGTGCCATTACTGTTAGATCTCACCGCTGCATTTGATACGGTGGATCATCGTATACTACTGGATAGGCTTTGGGATCATTACTTAGTAACGCATTACTCTAATCTGAGCGCCTTTTTCAGTAACGAGTAATCATGTGCCATGAAGGGCCAAGACACTGCAGTTTTCCCTTTCTACCAATCACCTCAGCAGGTGATTTCATTGATGATCCGGTTTTATGTTTAGGGGAGAAGCTCATCAGCAAACCCACCTGCTGAGGTGATTGGTTGCAAGGAAAGCCTGCACTGTCTTGGCCTTCGTTGCCCACCCCTTGTCTAGAGAGTTCCCATCATCTTGCAGAATGGGGCAAACATACTCGTATGCCCTCTAGACTCTAGAGGACTCTAGAGTGAAAATTATTACGCCACCATCTCCCTTGGATAAATCTTAGTGTTTAATTATTTCAATTGCAGATTAAATCATTAATTTTCTGCTGCTTACATTGGGGAAAATAAGTATTTGATCCACTGTCAATTTTGCAGGTTTTCCCATCTACAAAGAATTGATGAGGGTTTTTCAAAACATTAATATTATCATTATTGCATAACTGGCTGAAATAACAAAGACAAACTGGATTATCTGAAAGTTGTTTTATTTTCTGACTCTTCCTGAAATTAAAAAAAGAATCCATCAAATACACAGTTTAAATAGACAGTATAGGCAAACGTGTGAGTCAGTTTGTTTTGGGTATGTTGGGCAGATCATCCATCATCCATCAACCCCAGGGTTGGTGGTGTGATTCCTGTCCCTCCTGTATGCATAGAGTGCTATGAACAGACCAATGCCTTGCTCAGCAGCTCTGCCACCATTAATACTGTCTGAGCCAATGAGGGACCAGTTTTCCGAGTAGGCGTGGTCTGTTTGCAGTTACAGGGAAACCATTTATCCAATCTGTCAAATCGATGACTGTTGCTGAAAGAAGAATGTGTTTATTTTATAACTTTCTTAGAGGCCTGAAATGTCTCACATATTATCTCTTTTTTCCAAATGAAATAAAACAAGAACTTAAAAATCACACAACTTGCTCAATTCAAACATAATGATGCAAAATGCAAAGTCCCAGTTTTATCCTGATACACAGGCATATAAATATAATGAATATATTTCACCAAACTGAAAATCCCCCAAAAAATAAAAGATCGTACAGCAGCCCTCAGTGAGTTCTTGGGAATGTCCACATCATTTGTTTTCAGCTCCATGTTGGAAAGTTGTTGAAGTGGAAGAAACTGCTGGAAGAGGAACTGTTTTTTTTTTTTTTTTAAGTGGAACTGCTTTTTTCCTCATGCACTAGGAATACATTTTGAATGCTGTTTCCAGGAGGCAGAAATTGCTCATTCAAACACCCTCAGGATCTTCAACACAGGTTGAAGGACGCTGTCCACATTCTGGACTCGATCATCTTTTCCTTTGACCTCACATAATCAGGAAACGGGTGCTGACACACGTGATCAGACGTCCAATCAAGGAAGTTCACAGGCAATCAAGAGCCAGGTGGTTGGACATCTCTTTGATCTCCTTGGCTGTGTTTGGTCACTTCAGTTCCTGTGGAGTTCCAACAGGCAAACAGTTCATGAAAGGTGGCAAATTGGCACCTCATGACTTGGAGTTGCGGTAGACCGTGAGGTCTAGTGGCTCCTTAGTGGGAACGCACCAGTCATCTGCCTCCAAGCTCATCTTATAATGACGCATGGCAGTCTGATTAAAAACTGGAAGCCTCTCCACTGAGTCTGTAGACAACGCCTAGAACAAGAGAAACAAAAAGATTTAAAAATGGCCATTTTGGGCTTTGGATGTGGATCCATTTTAAACAATCTTGCTTGTGTACTTTGCATCAGTAAAATGTGAAAGGGCTGCATTTATATTTTCCATCTGAATTAGAAGCTCAAATCCTTTACAGTGATGCTTCCCATTCACCCAATAATGTCACAGCGCTGCCATGCAAAGTGCTCACTACACACTGGGAGCAACTCCAGTGTGAATGGATTAAGGACCTTGCCCAAGAGCCCTTGGTGATTGGCTAGTCTGGCTGGGGTTTGAACTAAGGATCCTCTGGTCTCGAGCCCAACACTTAACCACTAGACCATCACCTCTTCAGCAGACAGCATATGGTATTTTTATGTTTTATGTTTTTGGTATGGTATGGTATGGTATTTTTATGTTTTTTATGTTTTTTAATGGTTTTCTTATGATATCAATTGTTGTTTCTTTGGTATAGAGAATAAATGAACAAGATTTTGTTGTGCTGCTCCAGGCCACCACAGGAGGTTTGACATGGGATCCAAATGTGGTTTGGGAGCTCTGGGCAGTTTTGAACAAGGGGTGTTTTGCTTGGAGAAATAATCACGCTTACTGTGCTGTCACACAATAGGAACTACTCTGAAAATATAATATACATCAAATTTTGCTGTATTAACATATTTTTGCAAAGTTTGTTAATGTGAAAAAAACCCATGTCTGTTTAGAACTGAGTAGGGTATACAGCGCATCAGGAAAGTATACACAGTGCTTCACTTTTTCCACATTTTGTTATGTTACAGCCTTATTCCAAAATGGAGCAAATTCATTTTAACCCTCAAAACTGTGCTCACAACACCCCATAATAACAACATATTTTTTTTTTATTATTTTTGCAATTTATGAAAAATAAAAACCACAAGTACATAAGTATTCACAACCTTTGCTCAATACTTTGTTAATGCACCTTTGGCACCAATTACAGCCTCAAGTATTGGTGCACCTATCTTTGGGCAGTTTTGTCCATTCCTCTTTGCAGCACCTCTCAAGCTCCATCAGGTTGGATGGGGAGCGTCGGTGCACAGCCATTTTCAGATCTCTCCAGAGATGTTTGATCAGATTCAGGTCTGGTCTCTGGCTGGGGCACTCAAGGACATTCACAGAGTTGTCCTGAAGCCACACTGATATCTTGGCTGTGTGCTTAGGGTCATTGTCCTGCTGAAAGATGAACCGTCGCCCCAGTCTGGGGTCAAGAGTGCTCTGGAGCAGGTTTTCAGCCAGGATGTCTCTGTATATTGATGCATTCATCTTTTCCTCAATCCTGACTAGTCTCCCAGTTCCTGCTGCAGAAAAACATCCCCACAGCATGATGCTTCATCTAAACATGACATCTGGCATTCATTGTCTCTTCAGACCAGAGAATTTTGTTTCTCATGGTCCTTCAGGTGCCATTTTGCGAACTCCAGGCAGGCTGCCATGTGCCTAAGGAGTGGCTTCCGTCTGGTCACTCTACCATACAGGCCTGATTGGTGGATTGCTGCAGAGATGGCTCTCCTTCTGGAAGGTTCTCCTCTCATCCACAGAGGAATGCTGGAGCTCTGACAGAGTGACCATTGGGTTCTATGTATAAATGTCCTGGTAGTCAGGAGAATATGAAGAGTCCTGCTGATTCCGAACTATTCCATTTATGGATGATGGAGACCACTGTGCTCATTGGGACCTTCAAAGCAGAGGTAGTCGTCCTTCTGGAAGGTTCTCTTCTCTCCACAGAGGAATGCTGGACCTCTGACAGAGTGATCGGGTTCTTTGTCACTTCTCCCTTCTCCCTCTGAGAAGTTGTATTTTTAACACATTTCCAACTTTCAAAAACTAATACATTGATCTTGAATAGGTTAATCCTAATGCAAAATTATCAGGCTGAACTGACAATTGTCATGCTGCTGTCAGCTGCTGAACAGTTCACATCGCTCCAGATTGCTCCTCGACATCGGACTCTGTGCCGTGAAGTTCCGCAAAAAGGAGGAGGAGACAGAGAGAACCAGATGTCTGGCTGCACATGGCTCTCCTCTGGCTGAGACTCATTCTCCCGAATATCAGGCACAACAGCAGGTGGAACACCTGCAGGAGCAAGCTGCGGAGCATTGGAACGAGACTTAGCCGACTTGACATCACTGTCGTCTTTCGGCAAACTGCAGCAATGAAACTGAATGCTGTGCAGCAGGGTTTAACTGTGCGCACGTGAGAGAAATGATTGCGGCGCGCAGTCAAATGTGACACCTCGTTACAATTTGTGTCAAAACTTGACAGTTTCCGTGTCAATTTGTAAACACGAGTGACAGTTTGGGCTCTAAGAACCATCACAGGAACCGCTACGAACGCTGTCACGCTCTATTAAGGATCACCGCTAATCAAGACGTATCAACATGCTCAGTTGCGAAACGACACGACATGAGGTGAAATGAGGGTGGTGCTTGACATTCATGGACGATTTTTTGACAGCCAAAAACATGCTCCACGAACATCATGCACCGACACGCACTGTTAAAGCATTAAGTCACATTAAGAATGTCAGGAATGTGCTGCGAAAGACAGAAAAATGACATTCGTAACGTATCCTGCCTATGTGTAAACGCAGCATAAAGTCCAAGACATATTCAGTAGCAGCTTTACCATCAGAGAAACTCGTCCACAAACTACCACAAAAGACTCCAAGTTGTCATCGATGTTAAAGGGGGCAAAACACGGTATTAAGGACTGGGGTATGTAAACGTTTGATCAGGGTCATTTGGGTAGTTTCTGTTGTCATTATGATTTAAAAAGAGTAAACACAGTTGTTTGACAATAAATGGCTTCACCCAACCACTACCATGAGTGAAAAAAAATTTGTGTGATCATTCATATAGTGGCCAAAAACCAAAAATTCTGCCAGGATATGTAAACTTTTGAGCACAACTGTACATGTACTGTATGGTGCAGTGCGCAGACGTGTGCATGCTCTGTGGTTACCTTGAGATGTATGATGGCATCAGTGCCGTTACCCTCCATGGAGTAGAGCTGCAAGTCTCCCTGAAAGTAGCGAGCGTACAGACGGGAGATGGGCAGACCGTATCCAAAGCCGGCCTGTGCACACACACATTAATGTACGTCAGTGCTGTAAGATCACTGGAATGTCGACGTGTTACAGACTTCTGCTCACCAGTGGAGCTCTGTTCTTGTCCTGTATGCAGGGTCTGGGAGCTGTGGAGTACATGTAGCTGAACAGACGCTCCGTCTTCCTGAAGGGAACTCCGCCTCCTCTGTCGCTCATCTGCACAGAGAATCACATTAGAGAGACAGTTTGATGAATGATGCAAACAACATAACCCTAAAAACACACGTTTAACTGCTTTGTGCAGAATGATGCTGTCTGTTGTCCTGTTTACAACATTTTTGGAATTGTCAACACAAATCTCAATAACTCAGTGTGTCAACAAGAAAAGACATGGAACCCGGTGCTGCAGCTACTGTGTTGTCAGTGTGAGGCTAAGTATATGCAAACATTTTCAATTCATGGTTAAAGTATTTCATAAAACTAGATAGCAGCCCGATGCTATCCATTAAACACATATATAAGTAAAATACATCATTTGTTGGCCTGACAGACTGGCCACCTGTCTCAGGTATACACCACTTCTCGCCCAATGAATGCTGTGATAGGCGGTGGTCCCCGCCCGTCCCGTGACCCTTAACTGGATTAAGTGGACCGAAGGATAAAAGGATAGAAGATATTACTTGTTTTTCAACAACTTTTAACAGCTTTATATCCTTCTACCATATTTTCTGGAGTATAAGTCGAATCTCTCTCTCTCAAAAAAAAAGCATAATGAAGAGGAAAAACATACATAAGTCACTCTGGAGTATATATGTCACATTTATTTTTGAAACATATAGTTAACAAGAATTCAAGAAAAAACAATTTGCAACAATCTGACAATGGATTAATGGTACGTCTGGAAAGTATTCACAGCGCTTCACTTCTTCCACATTTTGTTGTTACCTTATACCAAAATGGACAAAATTCATTTTTCCCTCAAATTTCTACTTACAATACCCCATAATGACAACATGAAAAAAAATTTTGTTTTTTGTTTTGTTTTGTTTGGTTTTTTTTTGTTTTTTTTTTGGAAATTTATAAAAAAAAAAATAGAAGAAGAAATCACATTCATTCATTCATTCATTTCATTCATTTATTTATTTATTTCATTCATTTAAAAGAAAAAAAAAACAAAAAACAGAAAAGCAGAAATAAAGCATCTCCATTACCAGAATGAAAAGGAGCAGAGAGAAGAACAAGTCTTATATTTTCTGCCCCTTTTTACAATACAATCTTTCAATATCCAGCGTCATTTTTCAACATTATTTAACAGATTGTATTTCTTTAACTTGTCACATACCACTGACTTATTTCATAATTATGACCATTATTAAATAGATTACATCTCTGACAGGTTACATTTTTAAACTTAAAACATTTTATACATTATTAACAAATTACATTTTTTTTTACTTCCTTACAGCCCACTAACTTATTTTATAGTTTCATACTTACTTAATACATCTAGTTTAATACGTTTTTTAAATAATTTAAGCGACCTTAATTCTTTAATTTCTTTGTTGAGATTGTTCCATAATTTTACACCATTTACTGCAATACTCCGTTCTTTTACTCTGGTTCTGTATCTTGGTTTTCTAAAGACTTCTGTTCCTTTCAGTTTATAACTACTTACTCTTTTCTCAAACATATTTTGAATGTTTGTTGGTAAAGTATTTTTATTTGCTTGGTACATTGTTTGTAATATTTTCAAATCGACCAAATCACGAAATTTAAGTACCCTGTACTTAATAAACAATGGATTAGATGGATCTCTAAAACATGACATAATTATTCACACCCTTTGTTCAATACTTTGTTGAAGCACCTTTGATGAATGGACTGCATTTATATAACACTTTTCCATCTGCATCAGCAGCTCAAAGCTTTACAATAATGACTCACATCCACCCATTCACACAGACACACTCACACACTGATGTCAGGGTGCTGCCATGGAAGGCGCTCACTACACACTGGGAGCAACTAAGGGATTATCCAGTCTGGCTGCGTTTTGAACCAAGAATCCTCTGGTCTGAAGCCCAGCGCTAAACAACTAGACCATCACCGCCCCACAGTCATCTCCCCTTGGCAGCAATTACAGACTCAAGTCTTCTTGAATATGATGCCACAAGCTTGGTGCACCTATCTTTGGGCAGTTTTTCCCATTCCTCTATACAGCACCTCTCAAGCTCCATCAGGTTGGATGGGGAGCATCTGTGCACAGCCATTTTCAGATGTCTCCAAAGATGTTCAATTAGATTCAGGTCTGGGCTCTGGCTGGGCCACTCAAGGACATTCACAGAGCTGTCCTGAAGCCACTCCTTTGATATCTTGGCTGTGTCCTTAGGGTCATTGTCCTGCTGAAAGATGAACCGTCAGTCTGAGGTCAAGAGCAGGTTTTTGTCCAGGATGTCAGGATGAGGGAAAGCTGAATAGTCTCCCAGTTCTTGCCGCAGAAAAACACCCCCACAGCATGATGCTGCCACCACCATGCTGCACTGTAGGATGGTGCCTGGTTTCCTCCTAACGTGACCATTCACGCCAAAGAGCTCAACCTTTAAATCTTTGTCTCATCAGGCCAGAGAATTTTGTTTCTCATGGTCTGAGAGTCCTTCAGGTGCCTTTTGGCAAACTCCAGGTGGGCTGCTATGTGATGTTTATTAAGGAGTGGCTTCCATCCACTCTACCACTACCATACTCTACCATACAGGCCTGATTGGTGGATTGGTTGGAATGGTTGTTCTTCTAGAAGGTTCTCCTCTCTCACAGAGAAATTCTGGAGCTCTGATAGAGCTCCAGCATTTTCCTCTACTCGCACCCATCTTGTGTGTTTTTCTTAAGAGCTGGCGTAATGTGAATTTCTCCACTGTGAGATCAATAAAGTCTTATCTTATCTTCTGATCGTTGGGTTCTTGGTCACCTCCCTTGTTGATGTTCTGTTTGTACGTGCTGTTTTAAAATTTTATTGTATACAAGGTCTGTTAGAAAGGTATTGGACCTTTTTATTTTTTGCAAAAACCTGATGGATTTGAATCACGTGTGCTTGCATGAGCCAACCTTGAACCTTCGTGCGCATGCGTCAACTTTTTCACGCCTGTCGATTGCATTATTTTCTGGTAAGCAGCCTTTGTGTGAGGACAGGTGTAGTGCGCTCGGTGGATTTTCATTTCAAGGAAAAAGACGGAACGACTGGAGCAGCGCCGCATCACATTTTGCCAGAAACTGGGCGACAGCCAGGTGGAAACCATTCAGATGATTCAGACGGCTTTCCGTGACAATGCTCTGGGCATCACACAGATTAAGGAGCGGTACAACCGGTTTAAAGACGTCCGCACAACGGTGGAGAGCGAGCCACGCTCCAGTCGCCCATCAACATGCTGAAATGACCAGATCATTTCCAAAGTGAACGCTGTGGTGATGCGGGGCCGTCGTGTGACTATCCGAGAAATTGCGGAAGAGGTGGACATCAGCACTTTTTTGGCACATTCCACTGTGACAGAAGATTTGGCCATGAAAAGAGTTGCAGCGAAATTCATGCCGAAGCTGCGGACGGCGGAGCAAATGTGCCTCCGTGTTGAAGCCTCACAGGACATGTTGTGACATGTTTAAAGGAGATTTTGTAATGAAAGACGTGCGGACGGATTGGCGCGTCGGCAGGCAGCCGGCGCAGCGCACCGCCACAGGAAAAACACCTCCGTGTTGATAACCATTTGTAAAAACCAGGTGGCTTTTGATGGCTTTCAGTAGAGTGAGTATCTGAGAAATTGTTTAACAGCTGGACATGTTCCAACTTGTCCTTAAGGCTTCCAACGGAGGTGTTTTTCCTGTCCGTACGTCTTTCATTACAAAATCTCCTTTAAACAGTGGAATGTCCGGATAAACTGCTGATCCCGAGCTCTTCTGAAACTTCTCTGTTCTCTCACGACATCCTGGGTCAACAGAGGCTTAAATTTGGAGGTTTTCAGCTCGAAACAGGCTGACGACGGCGCCTCGGAGCACTGCGCGACGTCCCACTCCGTGGGAAGTCCTTAAAGCGACAGTAACACCCCATAATCTCTCATCAGCCGTTAAAATTTTCACCGAAAACCAGCTGAATTTCTCGAATGGTGTCCACTTCGATCTGCCTCACAGGTTCTGAAAAAATTTTGATAAAGCAAAGCGCCAGTCTCTCAGGAAGAAGTCAGACAAAGGAATTCCGACGAGAGGGCTGGACCACTCCTCACTCAAAGCCTGCCCACAGGTGAGTGACGTAACCGACAGGCGTGAAAAAACTCACGCATGCCCACGAGGGTTCAAGCTTGTCTGATGTAATCACACGTGATTCAAATCCATATATTTTTTGAAAAAAAAAAAAGGTCCGATACTTTTCTCACAGACCTCGTATATTTAAAGCCATTTGATTGTCCACATGATGTCTCCAGAGATAAAGTCATAACTTAAATACAGGTTTCACTACAGCATTACTTCCGGGGTAGGACTACTACATTTTTGTTTTGGGGAAGGGTGCATTTACATAATGTAAAAAGTAAAAATGACATTCCTAGCTGCTCAATAATAATAAAAAACTGTACATTATTATTACATTATTATGATAATATTCTAATATTCAGTTGAATATTCCAAAGCCTCTTATCCCTTGCAGTTATGTTTTTTGTTTGTTTGTTTGTTTTGTTTTGGGGTTTTTTTTTAATCTTTAAATACATTTTAGCACTGAGAAGCTACACTCCCAACTAGAACTTCTAACTGGAATGGCTATAGCTATGCAACAAAAGCAAAAAGCTGATGGAAGTTCCTTCTTCAAACCAGGTGATTATTTGTCATTCACACTGTGAGCCAAAATGGTAAACAAACAAACAAAAAAGGACTCATTACTGCATTTCATTCCTATCGGGAACAGTTATTCTGCCAACATCTGCATATACCTTTTTATTTTATTTTTAACCAAGTTGACTGTCACATATGTTGTCCTACACCAGACCAAATTATAATGTGGGAAAACTCCATTTGATCATAAAGTGTATGCAAAGGACAAAACAAGTAATACATACATTTTCCAGAAACTTGTATTTTGCAGCTGTCAAGAAAATTTTATCTTGATAAAATAAATCCTAGAGTCCATGCAAATAGGATCTGAATACTGTATGGAATCTTAAAATAAGAGTAAATTTGTCATGGATTTATTTATTTATTTTTTCTGAGGTTTTTGTTTTGTGTTTTTTTGTTTTGTTTTGTTTTTTTGCTCTGGGTCAAAGCTACCCAAATTATTTCTGGCTGCGCCCCTGCTGCTGAGGTGATCAGTTGCAAGGAAACCTGCACAGTCTTGACCCTTCATGTCCACCCCTATTTTAAAAAATATGCCTGTGTGATTAACATGGAAAAAAAAAAAAGCTAGTGAGAAAATGATCTGTAGGTACCTTGAACATTGGCACTGAACAGAGGTCGGGATTAGTTCACGTGGCCCTTTTTACGCCAGATGCTTGCTCAACACCACTTGGCATCATCAAAGTTTATTGGACTGTAGTCTCAGAAAATGAAAAGCTGGACAGTGTCAGATTATAAAGTTTTTTCCACCAACATCCAGACATCAGACATCATAAATGCGGTTTCAGTCTCAGACTTGTGCTGTTTTCTCTTATCCAGGTCTGGAGTTGTCTTTCACATATGAAGCTCACAACAGGACACGTCTGTGCCTGATGTGTACTACCCACTGGAAATACTGAGATTTTAATCAGGGTAAACATGGCACCTGGATAAAGTGTGCAACAGGAAGGACATGATGTTGCACAAATCATTCTTTCTTTATCTTGAATTAGTTTGATCATTTTAAGATGATGATGATCATGAAGTTGAATGAATGAATGTCTGGATCAGTCTTGACTAAGGGCCCCCTTCACACATAGTACAAATAGGTACAGCTCAGGGCGACTCACGGCGGAACAGCTCGTATGAGCAAACCACGAAAACATTGAGCCAGCGGGCAGGCGTGAGGCAGGCTGCAATAGATTTGTGCATGCGGGAACACAGTGCGAGCAAAAATAAAAAAAATTTAAAAATACATGCCACCCACAGGATTCAAATCTGCACTTTCCAAAAGCTCTGATTGCCAACCAGAAACAATACCACTGAGCTACCATCACTGTCCTGTAAAAGTTGGAGGAAAATGCTTGATATCAAGAAGGACGTGGACGTAGTTAAAATAAATAAATAAAGCCACACACCATATAAAAACACTGCATTTTATTGAATCTCTCTTATCAAGCAGGCAATACGAGTATGAGCCATCTGTTCCTCTGTAGATGACCCATTGTAACAGATGTACAGTCATGAAATGACATGAATGATGAAGCAGTTCACTCTTATCATGTCTACATCTGCTGGCAGTGTGTCCAGCCTGCCCCGTGCGCTTGTCCTGCCAGACACGCGTGTCTTGTGAACGGTAGGACTGGCACCGCGTCATGTGGAACAGAGCTCACATGGGTGATGTGACATTCAGATCACCCACTGCGTGTTATGATCTGACGGTCCGTTTCATCTAGGGTAGCTTGTCACTGTGCGCACTGTGCTCGCGCTTGCTACAGAGACATATGTTTTTATGCATGTCCACGTGAGGACAGCAAGGAGACATGCGCATCACAGTGCTCAGTTGTTAGTTCATGTCTGTCCAAACACAGTACCTGTTCCCCAACTGGGACGTCCAGAACCACACATCTCCACAGGTGCTCCTGTGGGCGGACACACCCGCTGTCAGTTCAGCGCACACACCAACGTGTCACTGTGTCTGTTTGCAAAGCCACAGTCGTGGGGGTACTTAGACAAATTTCACATCCAGCTTGACAGTGATCGTCTGCTGGCTGTTGTCATGCTAATAGTGCAAATGGCCACACATTTTCTAAGTGCCAAATGAGCAGTGTTCCTGCGTGTCACCTGGAATTTGGCCAACACCTGCCGCGAGAGGGTTCAATGGGCTCTCAGAGTGCACAGTCTGTCTTTCATCCTCTGGTGTGTGCAAATAGTTGTAGCAACAGGTGTATGAGGCACTGAATATTACACGAATTGCATATAATTCCTGCTTCATACGCACTTCATGGGGCCCTAACAGAGGCTCCTGAATCTGTTTGTCTCTGCCATCAGACGTTTTCATTGGCGTTTTTGTGTAAATGGCCCCTCTTTACACTTAATGCGCGTTCAGTATTCTTACAACTTCTTGTCAGTTGCATGACATGGTCATGAACATTAAATGGACTCTGATGTTTAAATTTCTACAATATCATGTCAAACTGATTGAGGCATTTGCATTTACACATGCAGCTCCACGGGGGAATTTCGAGATAAGTTAAGGGTTATAGTGCGTCTGCGGAAAAAGCTTCAGTCAACTAACTGCGGAAAAAAACATTTCTGTATTTGCCTTTGCCTTCGTCACTACTAAGACCTTTGATCGCCTCTTTGACATGACCGGCAGGGCACTCACCTTGATTGACAGGTCCTCTCCTCCGAGGGCAAACATGACCTTAATGGGTGGGAGGGTCCTGCTGGCTTCATGGGTCTCGACAGTTGCTCTCATAGAGTTCTGCAGATACAGAAAGGTTTAAATCCTGTTAATTAACTAGCAAGGTTCATGACGTTTCAGCCTAGAGTTAGTCAATCGAATAATAATAATAATAATAATAACAACAATAAAATGTATTTATTTAGTACTTTCAATCAATCAATCAATTTTATTTATATAGCGCCAAATCACAACAAACAGTTGCCCCAAGGCGTTTTATATTGTAAGGCAAGGCCATACAATAATTACGTAAAAACCCCAACAGTCAAAACGACCCCCTGTGAGCAAGCACTTGGCGACAGTGGGAAGGAAAAACTCCCTTTTAACAGGAAGAAACCTCCAGCAGAACCAGGCTCAGGGAGGGGCAGTCTTCTGCTGGGACTGGTTGGGGCTGAGGGAGAGAATCAGGAAAAAGACATGCTGTGGAGGGGAGCAGAGATCAATCACTAATGATTAAATGCAGAGTGGTGCATACAGAGCAAAAAGAGAAAGAAACACTCAGTGCATCATGGGAACCCCCAGCAGTCTAAGTCTATAGCAGCATAACTAAGGTATGGTTCAGGGTCACCTGATCCAGCCCTAACTATAAGCTTTAGCAAAAAGGAAAGTTTTAAGCCTAATCTTAAAAGTAGAGAGGGTGTCTGTCTCCCTGATCCGAATTGGGAGCTGGTTCCAGAGGAGAGGAGCCTGAAAACTGAAGGCTCTGCCTCCCATTCTACTCTTACAAACCCTAGGAACTACAAGTAAGCCTGCAGTCTGAGAGCGAAGCGCTCTATTGGGGTGATATGGTACTATGAGGTCCCTAAGATAAGATGGGACCTGATTATTCAAAACCTTGTAAGTAAGAAGAAGAATTTTAAATTCTATTCTAGAATTAACAGGAAGCCAATGAAGAGAGGCCAAACAAAAGTGCTTCATAAGTTTAAATATAATACAATAATGGTAAATGGACTGCATTTATATACCACTTTTCCATCTCCATCAGACGCTCAAAGCGCTTTACAATAAAGCCTCACATTCACCGTGATGTCAGGGTGCTGCCATACAAGGTGCTCACTACACACTGGGAGCAACTAGGTGATTAAGGACCTTGCCCAAGGGCCCTTAGTGATTTTCCAGTCAGGTTGGGATTTGAACCAAGGATCCTCTGGTCTCAAGCCCAACACTTAACCACTAGACCATCACCTCCCCTAACGTAACCTAATATAATACAATAAAAAAAAAACATGAAACATATAACAAAATAATTTAGAAGACGTCATGAATAAAATATGAGATACATAAAACAAAAATTGAAAACATAACTAAAATTTATAACCATCATAGACTGTAGACAGTCAAGAACAGAGAACAGAATTATTAAAAACCTCAACTCTGACCAAACGTTTAAATGAAACACGTGAGCAAATGGGAAACCCTCTGTGACCTACTGGTTTTATCTAATCTCTGGTACACAGAGGAGATAATATTATCATTTTGATTGTAAAATATTTAACACTAGCACAAATACACTGCCAGCTGTGATAGTTTCAGTATCAGCCTCTATTTGGTACAATAAGAGATGAAAATTTAAAAAGAATACATTGCTTGTTGGACAGAATCTTTATTTGCTTAATATAGCCAATATTTGCAGTATTATAAATGACAGATAAGCAAAAATGTCCCACAATGTTTAAGATATCTGGCAGCGTAGTAACCAAGTGGTTAGTGCACTTGTTTCAAGACTAGAAAGTTCCCGGGTCAAGACCACCCTTGTCCATTCTCCATGGAAGGTAGAGTTATGTCAGGAAGGGTATCTGACCTAAAATTTGTGCCTAATAATCGTGCAGATCCATCTGGGTTTTTTCAAGAATCCAACTGAACAAGTTCAAATAAATTCCACAGACATTATAGCTATCTATATGAATTTATTTTTGTTTTGTTTTGTTTTACTTTTGATACTCTGTGTGCTTCTTACCCAGTGTGCTGCTATACAATGCTGCTGGAACTTCCCAAGGAATCAATGAAGTTCTATATAATCTAATCTAATATATTTGAAGGGACAAAAACACATCTAAATACATAAAGGGCGGTGTCTGTCTGTCTGTCTGTCCGGGATAAACTCCTAAACTATAATATGTAGCCCTAAAAACTATATATTCTGAATCCTCATGACATGGGAAACAAACTGGTACCATTTTTTAAAAAAAGTTGAACTGAAAATTCCCCCCAAAATAGCCAGCTCTGGGTATGACCAGGGAGATTCAAATTTCCAGCCCTGTATATGTGTTGGCCATCTCTGTTTATTTAATCCCTTTCTACAGCACAGTCACTACAGCACAGCCACAGCACACTCAGCAAAACAACAACATGCTTAGGCTGAGACTGTGGGTATGACCAGGCAGATTCAAATTCCCAGCCCTGTATATGTGTTGTCCATCTCTGTTTATTTAATCCCTTCCTTCAGCTACTTTATGTTGTCAACTGTTACGCACCTGACTGTCCTGTAAAACCCAGTTTGCCTTCCTGTCTGAATACATTCGTTTTATGTTTGTAAAATTGCAATGTAAAAACAGTGAAATACACCACTATCTCAATTTTGATTCATTGATATTTACATTTACTGTTACCTACCTTTTGTGTGTAATTTTGCTATAAATCTGATTGCAAAACAAAGTCTGCATGAAGGACTTCAAATGTGTTTGTCTTTTAACCAAGTATTTCCACTTAGTTTGGGGAGTCCACCTGTTATAGTTCTGCTGGACAAACTTTAGCCCATTAACTATTCTATTTATAAGACATCAGCATTACAAAAACAAATGTTGGGCAGTTGTTTGATTAAAATGACTGGCATTTGGCTTATGTCTAAAACAGGTTAACCTTGGCGGCGCCGGGTACCCCAGCTAGTATTAATATATGAGCTGGTACATTTCATACAGTGTTCCACATGTTAAGCTGTTTTCAGTGTCTAAAATACTAAAATTCAAATAAGTTGTTCCCAAACAATTGGCCATGTATACGAGGTCTATTAGATAATAAACCGACCCTTTTATTTTTTTTTTTTAACTATATGGATTTGAATGACGTGCGATTACACCAATCATGCTTGAACCCTCGTGCGCATGCGTGAGTTTTTTCACGTGTGTCGGTGACATCATTTCCCTGTGGGCAGGCCTTGAGTGAGATGTGGTCCCGCCCTCTCAGCTGAATTCCTTTGTTTCACACGCTGCTCGAGACGGCGCGCGTTGCTTTATCAAAAATTTTTCTGGACCTGTGAGGAATATCCGAGTGGACACTATTCGAGAAATTAAGCTGGTTTTCGGTGAAAAGTTTAACGGCTGATGAGAGATTATGGGGTGTTTCTGTCGGTGTAAGGACTTCCCACGGAACGGGACGTCGTGCAGCGCTTCCAGGCGCCGTCGTCGGCCTGTTTCGACCTGAAAACATCCTAATTTAAGGCTTAATTCACCCAGGACGTCGTGAGAGAACAGAGAAGATTCAGAAGAGGCCAGCATGAGGAGTTTATGCAGACATTCCACTGTTTAAGGACATTTTTTAATGAAAGACGTGCGCGCAAATTCGCCGAGTCGTTTCCGTGACGTGAAAACCATTTGTAAAATTCAGGTGGCTTTTGATGGCTTTCAACAAGTGAGTAACTGAGAAACTGTTTAACAGCTTGGGCATGTTCCAACTTGTCCGTTAAGGTTTCCAACGGAGGTGTTTTTCCTGTCGCAACCCCCCACGGTTGGGTCCGGCCCGACATGCAACTCTGCCCGCACGTTCTTTCATTACAAAATGTCCGTTAACAATGGAATGTCCGAATAAACTCCTCATGCCGACTTCTTCTGAAAGTTCTCTGTTCTCTGATGACTTACTGGGTCAACAGAGCCTGAAATGTGGACGTTTTCAACTTGAAACGGCGAGACGCTGCCGCCTCGAAGCGCAGATCGCCGTCAGGCGCCGTGGGCCGTCCTTACGGCGACACTACCAGACCAAAATCTCTCATCAGCCATTAAAATTTTTACCGAAAACCAGCTGAATTTATCGAATGGTGTCCACTCAGTTGTGCCTTACAGTTTTGAAAAAATTTTGATCAAACAAAGCAGCAGTCTCTGAGCCATTCCTAAACAATGAAAAAATGACGAGAGGGTGGGCGACTCCTCACTCAAAGACTGCCCACAGGTGAATGATGTAACCGACAGGTGTGAAAAAACTCTTACATGCCCACGAGGGTTCAAGCACGTCTGATGTAATCACACGTGATTCAAATCCATATGGTTTTTGAAAAAATAATAAGGTCGGATACTTTTCTAATAGACCTCGTAAATAAAAATACAGACAGGTCTTGATAATGAAATTTTCATACTTTGCACATTATCTGTACATACATGAAGTATGTGTAGATTCTGTGCACACCATGTGACGTCTTTCAATGGTCCAAAACTGCATGACCTACAGGAAACAGCTGTGGCGCTTATGCTGCCAGTGATGTTTGCAGCCATGTAGTCGGGAGGCTTCAAACGTACAAACAACACATTGCTAACTTTCATACATATCCCTGGGTGTGATGAACCAAAGAGGGCTGCTTTAGATCACAGCCCTCTGCGGGACTTTAAACCCTCACCTTGACGCGCACCTGCTAAATCAGAGACTGCAAAGGCTGTGATTGGTCACTTTTACGTTTTCACTCCTTCCTCTCCCGTCATATTTTAAACATTTTTGCAGTGCACCCGCAGATTACATTTTGATCATGGATCAAATATATTTGGCAAAAAAGTCCACAAATATGACCAACTTTACAACATGAAGTCGGAAAAAGGCGCTCAAATGACCCAAAATTCATGGAGGAAATTGTACATACCATACCGTTGATTTGGAGGTTGATGATTGAGCTTTTTTCCCCAGCTCCAATTAGGCTTACATATTTCCTTGATTAAAAGCCTGACCTTGAATCAGGATCTGCCTCATTTAATGACCGGGTCAAAACTTCGTCTGAAAAAAATGAATGCCTATCTTAAATAAGTGCCGGACATTATGTGCATTAAAAAGATTACATTTGGTGGAGTCACTCTTTTTCTAAGTCTGCTGCAGAGTGGTACCTTAAAATCCAAAAGCCTAATTTATTCTTCTCCCAGCCCAGTCTCACGTTTTTGTTGTTATTGTTTTTGTGCTCCCGTCATGAAATGAGTCCAATTAAATTTTTGTGACAGGGGTTTTTTAAACTCACTATTACTAACCCTACTCCTACCCCCCAACCCTAACCTTAACCACCACCACCACCACCACCCCCCCCCCCCACACACACACACACACTTCTCTTTTAATTTTGTGCAGCCATCATGGAATTAATTAGAATGAATTTGTGCTGCCGTGATGAAAATGAGGCGCTTTTCGTCACAATATCACGAACCAATAGATTAATGTATATTTCGTGCTGATGAATCACGACTTGCCATGAGACCAGGTTGTCTTCTCCAGCTCTATGGCCATGCAATGTGGCCATGTTGACGTGCACATGATGGTTTTAAATTTCTCCATCCCAGCTTTATGCAATTTTCCACAAGAACAGTGACTTTTTCTGGATTAATTTGTCCCTCAACAAGCTCAATCATCAACATCCAAACAACGGTATGGTATGTACAATTTCTTCCATAAGTTGTTTGGTGCCTCCTGGCTGTAACTAATCCGATACATACATATAATGGATTTTGCCTGTTTTATACGTATAACGGATTTTGTCCATTTTATACATATAACAGATTTTGATTATAACAAACAAAATTCCGTGGTCCACCTGAATCCATTATATGTGAGACTTACAACAGTATATGTCACAAATGTCTACGTGATGCACAAGCAAGATAATTACCTTGAAAAGTTCAAAGAGCATGTGATAGAGGTGAGATGGAATGTAAGAGATCTGGATTGGCTCTCTGATGTTGTTAACTGGGACAGGGACAGTAAACAGTTAACACTTTAGGACCAAACACGTCACACGTCTCCGTGTTTACACCATTTTTGTCCCTTACCATTTCTCTGCCTGAACTCCAGCTCTGGCGCTCTGAGGTAATACTGCTCACAGAGCAGCTTCGCACTCTCATAGGCATCTAGAGTGGGAGAGACAGAACAACTCTATTCTTTGCTCTGCATCAACATGATAAACCTGACATAAAGATAAAAATCAGTTCATAAATGTAACATTATCTAATCAGTGCAAATGTTAAGGCTTCAGACACATTCGCTCTTCGTGTTCAAAAACTGCTGGTCCAAACTGGAGAAGAAACCTGTCAGCTGTTCTGCGACTATGTAGAGTTTGTTCTCATTTGTGGATTTGTTGGCAAGATTACCCAAAAACTAAAACCAATTCCAATAGAGCAGAACGTGAGGATGCCCAACCTTACTTTTTTCCTCCATTGTTTTGATTTCAGAATGAGCCAGGTCAGCGTTGACAAAATTTTATGGAAAGGTTGGACTCATGTCAGAATAGATTCTGATGCAGAGCTACGCAATTTGGATGCAATGTGGTGGAAATGTTGGTTGGATGAGAGGACCCAATAAATCTTGAGGTGCATCCACATAAAGGACAAAATGCAACCAGAGCAAACTGACAGCCTACTACCCATTTCATAGTCGTGGACTATATGGCCTAAAATTCATATCATGCATTTTTTTTTTTTTTTTACTTTTTGGACGGTGACCATATTATTTCACGGTATTGCTAGTTTTGCACTATATGACCCCTTTAATAATGATAATTTTAAAGGAAATTTTTAACCTGGGCTGGTTTAATTTTCAAATCTACTCAAAGTTAACATCTTGGTGAAAAATGTAGTGAATCAAAGATTTTTTCCAGTTTTATAGCTTTAAAAAGTCTGTGGCTGTGTTAATTAATTATTTCAGTTTAACCATTTCCATGACTACTATGTGTTATTGTGAAACTACTTTATAGTGAGTCATGCCAATAATAAAAATGTTTTTTGACTCACTAGAAGATGGGGGGCAGGGGGGGTAGCAAATGGTGGCACAGATCATCTCCATCTGTAGCTCTGATCACAGCCCCAGCAGTGCAGTGAGGATCAAAGCTGCACCAAATTGGGCAGCGCGGTCTCGTTTGAGGGTGAGTGCTAAAGGGTTAAAATATGACACATATGACACAATAATCCTACATCCGGGGACAGCCCTTTCTGAGTTTTTTGGCAAATTACATGGCAAACAAAGTGAAAATGCTAAGAAAAAGTGACGATGCGGTGGAACGTGGACTTGTTGAGGCGGTCCTGCAGGCGAGAGAATGCGGCTACTCTGGTTAGCTGTGTAGGCTAACACTTACCGACACGACCTCTCCCATTTGCCTCGTCTCCCCTTCTCCACTGGGAACTAAAAAAATTGCACTTTTCACAACTGCTTCGGTGATTGCAGGTGAAAACAAAACAGTACACTATTTTTCCCTGTGAAGTTATGCTGTGGTTGCATTGCGCGACGGCAGCAGCTGTCCCCATAAGTGGTCAAATCCCACGATATCATGCAGGTGCTCAAACGAGACTGTGCTGTCCTATTGTTGAGTGATCTCCAAATTTATGGATATCTTCATTATTTCATCTGTTATTTTTCCTTGGTGTATTAAAAAATTATTATCAAGGTGTTAACGGTACTGCAGAATCCATATAGTGGCGCTCTATCACACAGGAGATGACTAGTTGCAAGAATGAATTAAACTAATTAATTGAGTTTTTACCCGAGGCCAAAATATGGGGTTTGGGTATTGCGGAAACTTTGCATCCATCCGTCTGTCTGTCTGTCTGTCCGTCTGCCTGTGCTCAGTATAACTCTCGTCCTATTACTGCCAGGGTCTTCAAATTAACAGGGAACATTCTTGGGAGACAGACTTCTGACAAGTTCAAAGATGGCTAACCATGACCTATTTTAAGTGGTCAAAATGTCACATTCTTTCTACACACTCTTTCATTATTGATTACATGTTCATATGGCGGAGGGTAGTTTAGCATTCTGTTCTATTTTTTTTTAAACTATTTTTCAAGAACATTGGTGGAAATTCAGCTTGATATAACAGGAAGAAAACGTGTTGTACTTTTTGTTTGGTCTTGTTAGTACAGTCATAGTAGATGGTCACCCCACTGAGACCAGTCTGCTTGAGATTTTTTTTTCCTGTAATCAAAAAATGCTTGAGGCGGTTTTTCCTTATGACTACCACCAACGTGCTTACTCATGGGCTGGGTAAGGCCTCGAGCAGGGGTCACCTTCTTTGCTCCTGGAGGACAGCTGCCTTGCATGTTTCCCCACTCTTGCTGCTCCACCCACTGCTAATTAACTATGTCAGCCAATCAGGAGCTAGGAAACATCAGACCTGACTAATTAGCAGCAGGTCAACATGGAAAACATGCATGGCAGGATATCTTGAGGAGCAGGGTTGGTGACCCCTGGTCTAGACCTCACTCTTGAATACTGAATTAGGTTTGTGACCTGCCACCAAATATGAAAATCAACCTGGTAGTTCTTCCTTAAGTTCATTGACAAACACAACCTCCATGATGGAGACAATAAACTGGTATATTAGGCAAAATGTAATTTCCACCACTCAAAATGTGGGAAAACGCCCCACTGTCCTCCTCCTTCTTACCTTGGGCAACCTCCGTCACGTCACACATGGAGTCAATGCAGCCAATGGTGTTGGGGTGGGTGGGGTTTGTGCTACCACTGAAGACAAGAGCTGCAGAGATGATCATAGCCAAAAAATAAATAAAAATAAAATAATAATCTGTTGAAATTACAGTGAATTCGTGAAAGTGCAGAATGGTGTGATGCTCACTGTGCTGGTTGATGAGCATGCGGATGGAGATTCGACTGGTGTACAAGCGGTCCAGGAAATATTGGATGTTGTGGTCACAAGCACCATCCTGTGGGCCGAAGGCGTCTTTGTACTCGATTACTCCCTGAGCCATGGTGGGAACCACCTCGTTGTGCCGATTCCTGATTGCCACGAGTGCATGTACAAACCTGAGGTGGGAAGAAAAGAAAGAAAGAAAGAAAGAAAGAAAGAAAGAAAGAAAGAAAGAAAGAAAGAAAGAAAGAAAGAAAGAAAGAGCACAACAGAAGAAAAATGGAAAGTCCAGGTGAACAGAGTTCCCAAGTAGTGCTGGGTTGAAAAAATCAATTGGCTGATTTTAAATCAATTCTCGTTTTAATTCCCATAGATCGAGTCATGCATTCAAAGATCGATTTTTAAAAAATATATAATATGCACTTCCTGCCAGCATTATAACAGCATGCCTGAAAAAAAAATATGCTGCAGTTGGGCAGTTGCGCTGTTTGCCAGGGTGTGTAACAGGAAAAATTAAATGCCATTTGAAGATGTCAGTCATGACTACCAATACTGTTGATGTAGCAAGAAGAGAGAATCGTCCGCCGTTTATTTATTTATTTTATTTTATTTCACACAATAGTGTTTTTTTTTGGGGGGGGGGGGGGGGATTATTGTGTAGTATTAATATGTTGCATAACTAGACAATCAGGTAACAGTTCAAAAACGTTTTTAATAACACCAACCCAAATCGATATCGGATCGGATCAAAATAATAATTCTGAATCTTAAGAATCGGAATCGAATCGATTCTTGAAATTTGAATCGCTACCCAGCCCTATTCCCAAGGGCAAGAAAATGCAAAAAAAAAAAAAAAAAAGGTTCTACCAGACGCAAAGCAAACCTCTCATCAAGCTCCAGCGCTCAAACAAACCACAAAGATCAACAGACACAAATGACACATGCATGTGTACTTCAAGCTCATGTAGTCACATTAAACATGACAGTCAGTGTCACATAGAATATCTGAGGAGGCATTCAAAGCAACCAAAAATTTGTCTGTTGAGCTGCTTCATGTCTCATTTGTGTTATTCCCTCCGTTTTTGATGAACATGTGAGCAGGAGGAGCTGGTTTAAGTCTTGCATATCTCTTGGAGATCAGTCACTAAGAAATGTAAAGAACATGTTGAAGTAAATCTGCTGTCCTCACACACTGAGTGAGGGAAGTCACCAAGACCCCCATGGCAGCCCTGAAGATACAAGCTTTGTGGTTTGTCTTTTTCTTCACACACACACACAAAAAACATCAACAAGAAATCATAAAGTCTAGGATCTGACTTTCCAGAAGACCAGAGGTAGACTCTCTGTCTACTTATTTTTGGTTTCACTCACATCTCAAGGACACTTTGGTCATCAGGGTTCTGGTCCAGAAACTCCAGGATCTCCATGAGGCTCTGGTTGTACCTGTGAGAGCGAAGATGATTCAGTGATTCATCTGCATGCTGGAATGACACAGGGTTCCTCAGTGCTGATCCTCTGAATAGTTTTCATCTCTCTCCACAATGCTAGCAGATGATCTGGTTCCAGAGTACAGCCAATCCAGAACTAGAACTCATTACGTCCTGATTACACCTAATAAACTATAGCTCATCAGGTGCGTGTACGACAGGGGAGAGATGGCAGAGCAGGACTGAGGACCCCTGGTACCATGAGTACATTCTGTTGCTCAGCTGAGCACAGCCTGAGGGCAAGGAGCTTAGAGACAATGTAAACAACATCATCCGTCACAGACCCTGGCGTGCGTGTGTGTGTGCGTGTGTTTCCTGCACAGTACTGATCATCATGAACATCAGTTCTTCCAGTTTGTTGATTAATTTCTGTCTTTAAAACCAAGCAAACACATTTGTTTTGTGATGAGAAATTTATGTCTTGATGAATCCCTGAAACATCAGAGCATGAAGTCATGAACTTATAAAAAATAATAATAATCATAATAAATTTGGAATGAGTTGGCCAAATATAGAAAAAAATATGCAAAATGTATTTATGACAAATCCTTTCAAAATAAGAGCCTGAAACAATTTGAATCTGTGGCCTCTTGAGGTGTTGACACACTGAAATACTTTTAGCTGGATGTTCTTTGATCACAAAATTACCAAGACTACCATCATTAGAAATGAGTGATAATGAGGTCAAAGTTCAAACAACAGCAGGAGGTCAATAGGTCGTCTGAGCAGACTGTTTATGGAAAGTTCTTTATACTGCAACCTAATGCGAGTGCTGATGTTTTTTTGCATTTCACAAAGTTCCTTGTCTGTTTCAGCCAGTCTGACAGGCAGTCTTTTTTTTTTTATTGTTTTTTCTTTCTTTGTGCACAGGCTGTTTTCCCCTTCAGCAACAACAACTGGAAGAAAAATGAAAGGGGCGGGTATGAGGACGAACTGGGACAAAGTTCACCCGTCCTCCTCCTCCTCCTCCTCTCTGTAATATAATAGTATGTGGCCTTACAGTGTTTGTTATTCAGCCAGCAGGCTCTCTCTCCACATCCAGAACAAGTTATATTTTTGACAAACACACTTTCCCCAACTTTGAACTTATATTCGGATTCGTAATGATATTGATCAATCATGACTGATGAGTAATGTTAAAGTAAAATAAACTGTGGCTTCAGATCACCACCAAATTTTAGGGTGTTGTCTGCTTGCAATACAGCCATATCCCACAGGAGCTGGGTTCAAGTCCCGGCCATACTACTTGTTTGTGGACTTGGACAAAACGCTTCACCTACTGGCTAATGACTGGGGAAATAACCTGAGATGAGCTGGCATTCCATCCAAAGGGAACTGTAGGCTCTAGTCCACCTCACATTACAGAATCCAAGGATGAGCACCAACACCAATGGGCCTCAGTGCCTAATATAGGACATATTACATTACTGGCAGCTAGAAAATACAAGCCATGTCCAAACTGACAGGGGGACTCCCACAGCCGCAGTTACACTGTCACCTAATTTATGAACTTTCATCATCCAAGTGACAGAATCTGGTCAATCATAAATTGGAGTTTGATTAGACCGAAAACAACCCACCACACACAGAAAGTGGTCTTTAAAATCACTTTGCCAATGTGACCGTAAAAAAAAAAAAACCTTTAAATGGTGATTCCATCAAGTTATCTTTCATCTCAGAGAAATGTGTGTCACTTCCAAAGTTTATCAGCAGATCCGAGGAGCCAGAACACTGAAATTTGTGTTTGAATCTAATTTGGGTCATTGAGTCACGACCATGATTTGGGTTGGCACCGAGTGGACGGCGGGATGCCAACCCAGTGTGGTGGATTAATACAGGATCCAGGTGCTTGCTGCTTACATCATCCAAAAGCACAATTCTGGACAATCCTGCAGTAATGGAATTACACTGACAACAAGTTCTGGCCATATTTTTGATTACCATTAAAAAAATTGCTCGGATTATAATTCCGTTACTACCCTGAAAGCATAATGGCAGCTATACGTACCATAAATAAAGCAATTTATGGGAGGATATTAAAAGGTAGCAAGTAAGGAATTCCAAACGGAGATCTGGTTGTCTTTCAGTCTTACCAGCTCTGGACCAGCTGGACAGATGGCATGGCTAGCAGCCGGTCTGGTAGCAGGTTGATCTCCTTCATGATGTTGGACAAACGGACAGGAAGTTCCTGACGCAGGAAGACAAATGATGTCCGCTCACAGGCATTGATTGATCCTGGATGATAGAACAGCAAACACTAGATATTGAATTTTGTCATTTTGACAGTATCTGACAATATCGTTTCAGGGCAATGCTACACTTTGCAAAAATAATCCGTCAGTTTATTTACTGAAATGAGAAGCAGCAACCTACTGGAATGAGGAAATATTGACTCTCAAAAGATTTGTATCAATTTGTAAATCCAGGACCAACGAGGGGGTGATTGAGAAGTTTTAACCCTGACCCAGAAAAAGTAGATGGTTCTCCGTATTTTGCATTTTGAGAACGAAGTGGCTACGGACACGTACATCCGTATCTTCTGCGGGACTGCTAAAGGTACGGACTGAGGTTCACTGAGTGGACGTACGTGACACCGGTGGGAAATACACACGTGGAACAAGAGGCGAAGCTCTTAACAGACACAGAATATTTTACGTCCACTAATGCTTCAGCTGAACTGTGCTGTTTCTTTTTTCTCCCTTATTTCAGAAGCCATGACTGGCAACTGTCTTCTTGTGTTAGTGGCCTGTAAGCTCGCCGTCGTGCTGATAATCAATCGAGTACATTTGTTTAATGAAGCTGCTGTAAATTAAGAAATTCATCAAATGTAAATGAAGAAATTCATCAAAATATCGACGTAAATTACGAAGGTGTTTTGCTTCTTTCATCATCCATCCACCTCAAGTTCCAAACGCTGCTTTCTAAGCGAAGTGGAAAGAATTGTATGTGACACCGGACCTTTAGCCGCATATGGTATGGGGACGGACATATTTGCGCATTCTGATTGGTCGGTAAGACACCCTCCGTATCTTTAGAACGGTCTCTGTAGATACGGGTCCGTACCCGTAGCCACTGCCTTTTGAGAAACTAAGATATCTCAACATTTGATTGGTCAAAACATCCCATGTTCTTGAGAAGATAAATGGTAAATGGACTGCATTTATATAGTGCTTTTTCCATCTGAATCAGAAGCTCAAAGGGCTTTACAATGATGCCTTACCTATTCACATACCAAGGTCAGGCGAGGTGCTCACTACACACCGGGGGCAGTTGGGGGATTAAGGACCTTTCACGTGTTCTTGAGAAGACAAATGGACAGTATTTACAGTATATAGCGCTTTCCCGTCTGAATCAGAACATCAAAGTGCTTTACAATGATGCCTCACAGTCACCCATCAATGTCAGGCGAGGCACTCACTATACACCGGGAGCAATTTGGGGATTCATTTGGAGCCTTTACTGATTTTCCCATCAGACTGGGGTTTGAATCAAAGATCCTCTTATCTCAAACCCAACACTTAACCACTAGACCAACACCTCCTCGAAGATTAGAAAAAATAGAAGAATTTTGTAAAAAAAAAAAAAAAAAAAAAATGCACTGACACATATTCTGAAAGCTGAGATTGTTGTGAACACTTTGTGATATACATAAAACCTCAAAATGGAAATACAATTTGGTAAAATCTAAAATTTGGTAAAATCCCCCAGAGGGCTAAATTGACCATAGTTGTGCGTGGCAGTGGGAATGAGTTTGTCTATGCGTGGACCCTGTCCTCCCCATAACCCCCCCGCCAAAAAAAAAAAAAAACTAAAACAACAAAACCACAAAACTATAACTTTAAGTTAAAGTATAAATAAATATGATGACGTTATTTGTGCACTCACCAAAATCCAAGAACTGTTTCATGGACAGAGGAGAAGGTGAGAACTTGGAGAAGCGCTCGACGTGCTTGAGCGCGTGCGCCAGAGCCGCGGTCTTCATGAGAGAGCGGAGCGCCGTCATCTTACTGCTCATCCTCACAAAACAATAAAGAGGAACATCAAACTTTATAAAATGATGCTTTGCCCAAGTGAGTCCGCTGTCCGGTCCGCAGGGCGTCCGCAACAAAACACACACACGCACATACACATACACATACAGCGGTCACGCGCCGACTTCCACTTAATAGAATCCATCAGCCAATCAGAGAGCTCGGTGGAAGTCAGCCAGCCAATGAGATTCCAGTTATAACACTCTCGTACTGTAGGGAAACTGTAAACAAGAGCATGTGTCACATCATCATTCTTTGCGTAATGTCACCTGATAAACAGGTTAGACGAAAATTTAAATAAAATAAAATAAAATAAAATAATAACCTTTCGCACGCGCACAAACGCAACAATCCACACCATTAAAAAGTGCTTTAAAACGTTTGCTGCTCTGACTTTGATATTTGGCTCACGTTTGACAGCTTCAAGTGTTGACAGTCAGTCAAAACATGTTTACTGGGTGCGGAAAGGTGATGGGGTCGCGTCCCCGCGTGCGACGTGCAGATCGAGCGGCTATCCTCAAAGTGCGCGTGTAGGGGGGCGTTGCACCCAAGAGAAAAAAAAGTTTGACAACCCCTATTAGTTCACAGTGTTACTGATTGATGGAGACGCGTGTGGAAATGCAGACTTAGGATCCGCAGGTTAATGTTTCACCAACACATCAGATAAGGTCGAGTCCCAGTCTGGGCAGTTTAGTCTCGGTTTGTCCCGCTGTTAACGAACTGCCATCACTCTTTAATCATTTTTGTTTTATTTATAAGTGTAAACATTCACTCTGATACAAGAAGAGTATCTCTAACCAATCAAGATTTTTTTATTTTTATTTTTCTGATTCATCAGACTACCAACTTGTGATCTTGGAGCTGATAGAGTCACTGTGTAAACAGCTGGTTAAAGTATTATTTTCTAAGTGTACATGTAATAAACATCTGTGTTTAACACTGTAAAAGTGTCTGTGTGCACACTCTTCTGTCTGATATTAACACAGACAGTTATGCTGCGAAGTGCAGCACAATGGATTAGTGGTTAGCACTGTTGCCTCACAGCAAGAAGGTCATGGGATGGATTCCCACCTGTGAACTTTCTGTGTGAAGTTTGTGGGTTCCCTACGGGTGCTCCGGTTAGGTGAATTGGAAACTCTAAATTCCCCATAGGTTTGAATGTGTTTGTTTGTCTGTATGTGGTCCTGTGACAGACTGGCATCCTGTCCAGGGTGAACTCCGCCTCACGCCCTGTGAATTGCTGGGATAGGCTCCAGCACCCCATGACCCCCTTTCACACCACGCTCAAAAACCCATTATTTTCAAAGAGCTGTGTCATAGCACAACATTCTGCTGGGAGTACGCACCGCCCCTTGACATCAAACTCACCACAGTCAAAGTTCAACTCAATCCAACTTTCACTGATGTGCACTGTGACGTAGCGTCACACATCTAATAGAAATGAGGCATCAGCCCAAAACATGGAAGACAACAGAGTGCAGAAATGTGTGTCAGAGGAAGATCAGAACTGTCCATTTATACACAGCAGTTTTCTAAAGAAAATCCTAATTATTTTTACCCGAGGTTAACATATGGCCATCAGGTATTGCAAAGACCTGGCGTCCGTCTGTCTGTGTACAGCACAAGTCCAGTTCTGTTATTGCCACAGTCTTCAAATTCACAGGGAACATTCTTGGGACACAGACTTTGGACAAGTTCAAAGATGACTAACCTTGACATATTTTAAGAGGTTAAAAAGTCACATTATGTTTGAATCTGTTCTGCTTTGTTTTTGAGTGGTGGGGGATGACAGCCAATCAGTGTAGAGCTACACTGTGATGTCAGTGGCTGATCTCTTCAAAACTGCTTTGCTTTATCTTTATATGCATGTCTCTCATATATTATGTAAAAGCTAGCAAGAAATGAACACTTCTAAAACCGACAACACCATTTTTGAAACCCAATAACACCTCTGAACTTATTTAGCGAACGTTAGCAGACTTCAACTTTATTGATCCCAAAAAAGGGCAATTACGTTTACACACCAATTACCTCAGACAAGATACAGAAATTAATCCACAATTATTACTTGTTTACCGTAATAATGGCACACATCAAAGTTAAAGACAACACATATACATTTGACATTGTTAATGTGTACTAAACTTGAAGAAGTCCGTCATCCGAATCGAGGTAAAGTGGGTGAAGGCCGCTGCAACTGGAGTCGCGTCGCCACTAGCTTGGGGGGAACGGGGACCTGCCGCAGCTTAAAAACTGCGCAGCCCCCGGAGGGGGGAGAGGTGGCATGAGCCGTGGCCGGGAAGGGTCCTTGAGGCTAGATAAGCCTGGAGTGTTGTGGTTGAGCCTGGAGTGTTGTGGTTGAACACTTTTAACAGTTCCACTTGAACAACCAAATCCCAATTACGAATTAAGAATATTCAGCATGGTGACATGACAGGCTGATAGCTTGCTGCAAAACTCTGTTTTGTTTGTGTGTAAATATATTCTCTTTGTCAAAAAGTATGTAAAAGCTCGCAAGAAATAAAACCAAAAATGCTGTTTTTGAAACCTAATAACACCTTTGAACTTATTTTGCATACGTTAGCATGGAGACGTCACAGGCTGGTAGCTAGCTGCAAAACTCTGTTTTGTTTGTGTGTAAATATATTCTCTTTGTCATATATATGTAAAAGCTAGCGAGAAATAAACACTTCTAAAAACCAAAAATGCCATTTTTGGAACCTAATAACACCTCTGAACTTATTTTTTGAACGTTAGCATGGTGACGTCACAGGCTGGTAGCTAGCTGCAAAACTCTGTTTCGTTTGTATGTAAATATATCCTCTTTGTCATATATTATGCAAAAGATAGCGAGACATAAACACTTCTAAAACTGAAAACGTTCTTTTTGTAACGTGATAACATATTTTGCAGCATTGGCGTGCACGCTAACTTCTACTAACTCAAAGCTAACTTCCTATGGAGGTAAATTTGCACAGAGAGTGATCTACAAATATTACTTGATTTGCATAACTTCCGCTTTTGTCAAAAGCTCAAACACACAAAAAGCCTCCTGCAGATGCTGTTAAAACGGAAATATTGTTTTTGATTGACTGATTAATAGAGGGGCTTTATTGAACATGTACAAATTGTATGTAAGACAGCAGGATCTTAATAATTAATTAAACAACTGCCAATTATAAAGAACACAAGGCTCATACGGCTGAGGGTATTTTAGCACTGCGTTAATTTTTTGTATTTTTTTTTAACATTCATTTCTTATTACTGTACATTTTGAGGCTCTAAAACGTTTCTTACATTAGAGCACTTGTAATTAAAATAGTTTGAAGAATAGTTTGAAGTAAAAAATAAAGATTCTTTATTATAACCATTGTTGCTTCAGATGAGATGATTGCTTGATTAACATGATAATGAATTACACAAATAAAATAGTATGAAAAGTAATATGTACATTTTAAGTCTGGTAGATTCATTCATTCATATCTGCAACCAGGAAAAAAGACACTGTAAATAAATAGAAATATTTATTATAAACACAACAGAAAATGATGTAACAATGGCTGCAGTGTGTCTGTTATTTAGGATTTCTCAGTGTGACATAAAACTCATTTATGAAATTGTTTTTTAATTTAGTAATTTCAACATTTAATTGCGACCTCATTGACTATGTGTGAGCTGGAACCTCAGGACATTTAACCAGATGAAGGTCTCCTCTGCAGTTTCAACCTCTTGGCGGAGGTTTTGTAGACACTTTCCTCACTTTTTGATGAGCAGAGATGTTCTCTTCTTCCTTTTGAGCTTCAGGTTTTGGTGTTCAGCTCCATCACTGGAAGTTCTGAAGTGCATCTGTATTCACAAGGCTCTCTGCACAGCAAATGTTGAAATGTTCCTGATGTGGGACAAGTGAAGAAATACATTTCTTAAAATATAAAGAAACACGAAACAGTGCTGTGCTATTTTCTTTACGGTCTGATACCTAGATAGTTAAAAAAAAAAATTAAAATAGGACCCTCGTATGCACTCAAATCATTTTGGATCCTCCCTTACCAAAAAGTAGTATATGCAAGTATGTTTCAAGTATACTTCTAGTTTACTTTTTATATACTTATAGGTACTATTTTTTGGTAAGGGCTGTTTTGCCACCATTGGAATATGTAAATTGCAGTCAGATGGTCCTCAGATTGCACATGGATCGCCATCGGATAGGTGTCCCATCACAACGGCGCCCAGAGGGTTTTGAACATGTGCATCACACTTGGGGTCACCGGCCGATTTTGACCAACTGTGTGGACTTCCGCAGATGGCTGTCAAAACGTTTTGGAACTGTCATACAACACTTTTCAGATGTGCGCCGATTTGTCATTCTGATGCCATTCTGCGTGATTCTGGCTGTGTGTGACGGGGGTATAAGAGTTAAGTAGTGCACTAAAGTCACATTTTATTTTCAGATTACTTACACACCTGAGATAAATTTGCAGAAGCTCTGTTGCTCAAACTGGGTGTGTGTATATATTCAAAAGTGAAAAATTTCGGATAGAGTGTGTCTGCTCGATTAAACAGGCTGCTGTTTCTCTCTCTAACCAGGTCTGTGGGTCTCTGGCCGAGCTGGCCACTTCAGCTCTGCCTGACCGCTTTAGCTCCGCCCGGTTTCACTCCAAACAGTTGCTGAAAAAAGCGCCTTCCTGTGTTTATGACTTGCAAACTGAAGGACCTTTCACACCACGCGTGCCACATGATCATTCTGCCACATTCACTGTTTTGCTGTGGACATTTATCTCTAAGAATTTTAGTTCATGTCAGTTTTTTTTTATCAAAAAAGTCCAACACAGTACATGAAAATTAATATATCAGCGAGGCCCCCCAAAAATTGACTAATTTTTGGAGTTGGGAAACTTTTATCAATTGGATGGAATGATGGATGGATGAATGCTTCTTATTTCCGAGTGTGATTAATTATGCTCCAAAACAATCCCAGACATGCCCAGTAGGTGACAGGCAAGCATATGAGCGATGATTTTGCATTGCTCTGCTGCATCAAAGTTAACCAAAGTTAATCAGTTTTTCCTTATTATATGTCTTCTTAATTGGGAGACATACAAAAGGAGAGCATTTACCATTTTTGAGTAATCGTGTTAAACTGATGAAATAGGTTCATTTATTGAATGTCTTATTTGCTTCCTATATTTTGCAGGGTGCATGTCTAGGTGTCTGCCAAAGCCTAGAACTGTTTCCAGAGCCACACCAAACCAACTCACTATGATGCTGCACGTGTGTGTGTGTGTGTGTGTGTGTGTGTGTGTGTGTGTGTGTGTGTGTGTGTGTGTGTGTGTGTGTGTGTGTGTGTGTGTGTGTGTGTGTGTGTGTGTGTGTGCGTGCGTGCGTGTATGTGTACAAGATAACAACAGCTAGATGGATTTCCTTAAAACTTGGTGAAAATATTACTTGGATAGTTATCTAGAGGTGATTAGAGTTTGGAGAAGTTTGGTCAAAGGTAAAGGACAACACTGTTTGAAAAAACAACTTTTTTTTTTTTTGGAAATCTCAACACCCAAGACGTCTAGACAGATTACCTAAAACATGTTTTGAGCAGCAAACATATTTGTGATTGACTGGCCTGAATGACTTCACAATGAAGTTAAACAGAAGTCATATAATGAAGTCACACATAGTCAAAGACACCGTTAAGGAGATATGTATATTTACTTGTATATTTATATCATGGTGTGTAGCAAGTTCAGGGTAAACATCAGCCCTCTGGTGCCTTTCATTATATTTCCATTAATATCATCAGCACCAGGAGTGGGGGTGGTGGCCAAGTGGTTAATGCGCTTGGTTTCAGTTCGGAAGGTTCTGGGTTCAAATCCCACCCCTGCCACATTTCTCCATGTAATGTGGAGTTGCGTCAGGAAGGGCATCCGGCGTAAAACCTGTGCCAAATCAACATGCAGATCCACCTTGGATTTGCTGTGGTGACCCCAAGTGCAAACAAGGGAGCAGCCGAAGGGACTTACTTTATCATCAGCACCAGGAGTAGTTGTAGCGGTAGTAGTGGCTGCAGTAGTGGTGTACTGTTCCCTGCATGGCGGCTGCGTCACTCCCCGATATATCTTGTTTATGTAGCCTGGTAGATCAGTTATGGAGGTGACAACAGGGGAAGTGCATCACTGCCAGGAACATGTGTGTCAGATCAGGAATCGTCCAAAGACAACATTTTGTACCTGTGGCTCAACAAGTTGCTAAACACGCTGCCTAACATCGAGCACGTTCATAAACCAAAAACAACTGATGAGAATGTCTCAAAGACAACTCGTTTTCTGTTCCTGACAAGTCCAGAATCACTGAAGTATACAGGAACTGGTGTTAATGGTTTCTAATAAGAACACTACTCTGTGCAAAGTGTCATAACCACAGCTTTCTGGTTTCTCTTCGTATGTCCAGCTCCACAATGTGAGGAATTTCTTTTGGCTTCTGTCTTGGTCACAGCTGCTACAACAGATCCAGTCTGGATACACATGTTAATGTAGAACAAGTTTACACGGGATGCCTTTTTAAATGCAACTCCACATTACTTGGAGAATAGGCATGAGTGGTCTTAAATCAGGAATCTTCTCCACCACACTGCCTCATCCAGATCCAGAATGTAAGTGTTTCCATTCCCAGCCAATCCCAACCATTTTCACCATTTTTAATGTTCAAACTGATAGACTTTTTTGTTTTTGTGCAAATATTTGCTCATTTTGAAATGGATGCCTGCAACACATTTCAAAAAAGCTGGGATGGGGCAACAAAAGATTGGGAAAGTTGATGAATGCTCACTGAACATCTAATTGAAAACAGGTGAGTGTCATGATTGGGTATAAAAGGAGCATCCCCAAAAGGCTTAGCCATTCACAAGCAAAGATGGGGCGAGGATCACCACTTTGTAAACAACTGTGTGAAAAAATAGCCCAACAGTTCAAGAACAATGTTTTTCAACGTTCAATTGCAAGAAATTCAGGGATTCCATCATCTACAGTCCATAATATAATCGGAAGATTCAGAGAATCTGGGGAACTTTCTACACCCAAGTGGCAAGCCCGAAAACCAATAATGAATGCCCGTGACCTTCGATCCTTCAGGCAGCACTGCATTAAAAACTGACTTCATTGTGTAAAGGATCCTACCACATGGGCTCAGGAACACTTCAGAAAACCAGTGTCAGTTAACACAGTTTGTCGCTACATCTACAAGTGCAAGTTAAAACTCTACCATGCAAAGCTGTCCCTACATCTACAAGTGCAAGCTAAAACTCTACCATGCAAAGCAAAATCCACACATGAACAACATCCAGAAATGCCACCACCTTCTCTGGGCCTGAGCTCATTTGAAATTTACAGACGCAAAGTCGAAAAGTGTGCTGTGGTCTTATGAGTCCACATTTCAAATGGTTTTTGGAAATCATGTACATTGTGTCCTCTGGACAAAAGAAGAAAAACACCATCCAGATTGTTACCAGCTTTGCGCTGGTAACAATCATAACCAAGCATCTGTGATGGTATGGGGGTGTGTTAGTGCTCATGGCATGGACAACTTACATATCTGTGATGGCACCATCAATGCTGAAGGGTACATCCAGGTTTTGGAGCAACAAATGCTGCCATCCAAGCAACGTCTTTTTCAGGGATGTACCTGCTTATTTCAGCAAGACAATGCCAAGCCACATTCTACACGTGTTACAACAACGTGGCTTCATAGTAAAAGAGTGCAGGTACTAGACTGGCCTGCCTGCAGTCCAGACCTGTCGCCCATTGAAAATGTGTGGCGCATTATGAAGCACAAAATATGACAACAGAGACCCCGGACTGTTGAAGAACTGAAGTCATATATTGAGCAAGAATGGGAAAGAATTCCATCTACAAAGCTTCAACAATTAGTGTCCTCAGTTCCGAAACGTTTACTGAGTGTTGTTAGAAGGAAAGGTGATGCAACACAGTGGTAAACATACCACTGTAACAACTTTTTTGAAACGTGTTGCAGGCATCCATTTCAAAATGAACACTCTGAGTCCAGAGAGGACCCAGAGTGCTTGAAAAGGAAGTTCCGTGAAATATCAAATCAAATCAAAAATCAAATCAATTTTATTTATATAGCGCCAAATCACAACAAACAGTCGCCCCAAGGCGCTTTATATTGTAAGGCAAAAGCCATACAATAATTACTTCTATACAACCCTCAACACAATAAAACCGTGGAGAGACACAAATTCCACTCACAAAACCAGAAGCAAGGTGAGACAATAGAATTTTTCATCAGTGACTTGACGATTAAGGCAAAGAATTGTCATTTTGGAGACATGACACATGAACTGGTTTGTGACAGGATAGTGTGTGGGACCAGTAATGACAGTATAAGGAAGGGTCTGCTACGAGACAGTGACTTAACCTTAGCTAAAGCTGTATCAACTTGCCGAATATATGAGATGACTGAGGAAAACACAAAGGCCCTAGCCAAACATCAGACCACTGCCACTACTGTTGATGCAGTACAACCAGGCTCTTATCAGGATTATAACAAGACAATACACAGACCCCAAGCAAGTAAACACACCGCAAGACTATTTTGAGTTGCGGCAAATGTGCAAATCCACCCCACATGGTCAAGCTCATGAATTGAATACACGTGTAATGAGAAACCAATACAGGCAACCGGTGCACCAGTTAGAGATAGAAGAGCCAGAATACAGTGCAGCTGATGACACTTTCTATGCGGACGGCGTGGAGTTAATTGATGTGTGTGTGGACATTGTCAATCCTCGGGCGGAGGAACGAGATGAAGGATTTGTTACATTGCTAGTACACAACAAACCAGTTGAGATGAAAGTAGACACAGGAGCAAAATGCAATGTCATATCAAAAGACACCTTCAAACAACTCTCAAAGGGACAAAGAGTGAAATGCAGCAAAACCACCAACCTAGTGGCCTACAGAGGCAGCAGAATACAGACTGCTGGGTTAGTCATGCTGCCTTGTTGTCTCGATGGACAGCAACACATGCTTTCTTTTTTTTGGTGGAGGGTGTTGTGGTACCGCTGCTGGGATTTTGTGCATGTATGCACCTGGGACTTGTCACATTGAGCCCACACGTTCACCAGATCAGCACAGAAACCAATATTGACTTCACCAAAAACACCTTTGACCAGTATAAAGATGTGTTCAGTAACGAACTTGGAGAACTCCACGTATTCCATGACCCTACATCCAGCTGCACAGCTTGTTGTCTGCCCGGCACACTGCATGCCCTTGGCGATGCAAGCATGAGTCAAAGCACAGCTTGATAGTATGACACACAAAGGCGTCATAACCACGGTGTCAGAGCCTACAGACTGGGTTTCGACCCTCAGCACGGTCATTGAACATGGTTGGCCTGACAAAGAGCACCAGCTTCCCCTCCCTATCCGTCCTTTCTTCCAGTGTAGAGACGAGCTGGCAGCGGAGGGTGGCATTGTTGTTAAGGGTCACAGAGCTGTCATTCCCCACTCCCTGCAGCTAGAATACATCGATATCCTGCACAGAGGTCACCCAGGCTTGGAGTCGACTAAGTGCAGGGCAATGATGACAGTGTTTTGGGCTACAATGAACAAAGTTGGCAACCCTGGACAGACTCTTCACCCAAAGTGATCACATGGATTAATGGGATTATTAACCATCAGATGACAAGGTAAAACCTCTTAAATCATTCTAAAGTCAGTTTTAAGCAGGAAGGAGGCTGTTTTAAGCAGAAATGAGGCCAGAAATGGTGATGCTTTGAAATTAGGGACGTGCAGTGAACGCATCAGCTAGCAGAAATAACAACCTCTTAACACTTCCTATAGCTTCCAATGAGAGTATGGATTCTGGTTGAAGGTATTTTGGACCATTCTTCTATATAAAACATCTCAGGTTTGTTGGTTTCTGAGCATGGACAACACGCTTAACACCACAGATTTTCCATAATATTCAGGTCTGGGGACTGAGATGGCCATTCCAGAATGTTGTACTTGTTCCTTTGCATGAATGCCATTTTGAGCAGTGAGGGTCGTTGTTTTGTTGAAAGATCCAGCCCCGGCGCAACTTCAACTTTGCCACTGATTCTTGAATATTGTTCTCAAGAATCTGCTGATATTGACTGGAATCCATGAGACCCTCAACTTTAACAAGATTCCCAGTACCTGCACTGGCCATACAGCCACACAGCATGATGGTACCACCTCCAAATTTTACTGTAGGTAGCAAGCATTTTTCTTGGAATGCTGTGTTCTTTTTCAGCCATACATACTGCCCCTTGTTATGTCCAAATAACTCAATTTTAGTTTCATCAGTCCACAGCACCTTATTCCAAAATGAAGCTGACTTGTCTAAATGTGCTTTAGCATACTTCAAGTGACTCTGTTTGTGGCGTGTATGCAGAAAAGGCTTCCTCTGTATTACAGCATCATACAGCATCTCTTTGTCCAAAGTGTGCTGTATAGTTGAACAATGCACAGAGACACTGTCTGCAGCAAGATCATGTTGTAGGTTTTTGGAGCAGGTCTGTGGGTTGACTATGACTGTTCTCACCATCCTTTGCTTCAGCTTATCTGAGATATTTCTTGGCCTGCCACTTTGGGCCTTAACTAGTACTGTGACTGTGGTCTTCCATTTCCTCACTATTCTCCTCACAGTGGAAACTGACAGCTGAAATCTCTGAGATAGCTTTTTGTATCCTTCCCCTAAATCAGGATTTGAACAATTTTTCTTTTCAGGTCATTGGAGAGTTGTTTAGAGGCTCCTATGTTGCCACTCATTAGAAGAGATGCAAAGAGGGGAAACATTTACAAATGGCAACCTTAAATACTCTTTCTCATGATTGGATTCACCTGTGTAAGGAGGTCAAGGGTCAATGAGCTTACCAAACCAATTTTATGTTCCAATAATTAGTGCTAAATACAGTGGGGCCAAAAAGTATTTAGTCAGTCCCTGATTGTGCAAGTTCTCCTACTTAGAAAGATGAGAGAGTAATTTTCATCATAGGTACACTTCAACAAAATGAGTGAGAAAAAAGGCTGGATGATGTGGTGAGACTAAACCAGGAAGTACAAGAGATTAGTAAGGAAGAAGTGAGGGCTGCTATGAAGAGGATGAAGAGTGGAAAGGCAGTTGGTCCAGATGACATTCCAATGGAGGCATGGAAATGTCTAGGAGAGATGGGAGAGATGGCAGTAGAGTTTCTAACCAAATTGTTTAATAAAATCTTGGAAAGTCAGAGGATGCCTGAGGAGTGGAGACGAAGTGTGCTGGTTCCTATTTTCAAGAACAAGGGTGATGTGCAGAGCTGCAGTAACTACAGAGGCATAAAGTTGATCAGCCACAGCATGAAGTTATGGGAAAGAGTAGTAGAAGTTAGGCTTAGAAAAGAGGTGAAGAACTGTGAGCAGCAATATGGTTTCATGCTGAGAAAGAGCACTACAGATGCAATGTTTGCTCTGAGAATACTGCTGGAGAAGTACAGAAAAGGCCAGAAATAGTTACATTGTGTGTTTGTGGACTTAGAAAAAGCTTATGACAGTGTGCCAAGAGAAGAGTTGTGGCATTGTATGAGGAAGTCTGGAGTGGCAGAGAAGTACGTTAGGGTAGTGCAGGACATGTATAAGAATAGTGTAACAGCAGTGAGATGCGCAGTCAGAATGACAGACTCATTCAAGGTGGAGGTGGGATTACACCAAGGATCAGCTCTGAGTCCTTTCTTGTTTGCAGTGGTGATGGACAGGTTGACGGATGAGATCAGACAGGAGTCCCCATGGACTATGATGTTTGTAGATGACATTGTGATCTGTAGTGAGAGTAGAGAGCAAGTTGAGTCTAGTCTGGAGAGATGGAGATATGCTTTGGAGAGAAGGGGAATGAAAGTCAGTAGAAGCAAGACTGAGTACATGTGTGTGAGTGGGAGGGCAGTTACAAGGAGTAGAAGTGGTGAAAGTAGATGAGTTTAAATATTTGGGGTCAGCTGTTCAAAGTAATGGAGAGTGTAGTGAAGAGGTGAAGAAGAGAGTGCAGGCAGGGTGGAGTGGGTGGAGAAAGGTGGCAGGAGTGATTTGTGACCGAAGAATATCAGCAAGAGTGATGGGGAAAGTTTACAAGACAGTAGTGAGACCAGCTATATTGTACGGCTTAGAGACGGTGGCACTAACAAAAAGACAGGAGGCAGAGCTGGAGGTGGCAGAGCTGAAGATGTTGAGATTCTCTTTGGGAGTGACAAGAATGGACAAGATGTCGCGGCTCGTCTTTAGTCTTCTCAGGATGTCGTCTTTTAGATAACACAAACTAATTGCAAGTGATATGCTAGAAAATGACACAACACTTTAGAATAATTCATCCTTAAGCAAGATAAAATGCACAGAGTTTTTAAGTTTATTTAAGCCTTCGACACAAAGCTTAGACAAACTGAGTCCTCTAGAGAGACTGAATATGACAACCGCGCTCGTCTATTTATTGGAGACCCGCGGGCATCGCTCCTCCTTCGACTTTTTTATTTATTTCATTCCCAAGACATGGTTTTCTATTGGAAGCGTCCTCTAGTGAACCCTAAGCAGGTGTTAGGCCATTATTTCAATGTGACAAACGCTCCCATTAAAACATGAAGGATTTACAACTGATTTTTTTAAAAGACCTTCAGCCACAGGTGCAGCTGGCCTGAGGCCCCCTCCGCACGTGGCCTCAGCCACACGTGCAGCTGGCCTGAGGCCCCTGCACGCGGCCTGCGGGAAAGCACCTAAAAGGCCTTGGAAAGCCCCTGACAGACTAAATGACTAATAGAGCCCTTTTTTTGGGTTGAACACCTGCTAGTTCAACCAGAGGACATACAGTTCGGATCAGGACACTTGATAGTTCATCACAGTTCAAATATGGACCTAAAAATTCTTCTACAGTCCCTCCTCTGGGACTCGAAAGAGTCCCATTACATCAACTATACTCTTGGGTTGTTTACTGACAAGACATCCTCATTTGTGCATTGCAATAAAAAAGAAAAACACAGCACTCGACTTACTGATAACTCTGGTGCGGATATGAATATCAGTGATACTTCACACGGTAAATATATTGCAGTGCAGGTGAACCTACATACTAAGGCACAAGGTGAGCAATTAGCTGGATTATATCAACACAAGGTGACATTCAAACATTGAGTTTTAGTGTAATTCAAGGCACTTAAAATGGCCACATAAAACAAGTTACAGCAACCTCTTAATCATGGCAAAGTAAAGGCTTTACATTGACATCAGTGCAACCAATCATCTTCTGGCATCTATTGTCTCACTCGACCAGAGGCTCCAACCCATTATACTTGGTTCTACATATTATTTTGTTAAAGAGTCACACATGTATTACTTAAATGCATCAAATAACGCCTACGTTACCACTATTTAGTCGACCAATCAAGAAACTATTCTAAGGTTAGTGCAGCTATGTCTAGTTAAATGATAAACACAATAAATGGTTTCCCTTCATGTCCGTCCTTAAGTCATTTGCCTTAGTCAGTCATATAATGGTTTTCATTATAGGCCATTTCTCAACATTCTCCACTTTGTTTTTCTTCTTTTTCAGCTTGTTTTCTAATGCCCTTTTTGGCTAGACGCCAAATTTAGGCGATGCATGTCTCTTGAGGCATGCTATAATTTAAGAAAAAAGGGGTCCCTATGGTGCATCTTTACTACTAAATCTACAAACACGCCGTGTAAGGGTCCCCTTTTTATAACTTTGCAATGTGATATCTATGTGTATGCATTTAGCTTTATCTGTGTTACGCAGATGATGGTAAGGACAGACATTTACCCAACCTTCGTTACTAACATATATCCTTCTTTGTTTTTATTTACACTCAGATTTCTGAAACCAGTCCGCAATTCAAACTCAAGAACCAAGATCATAGTCCGTGTTCAGTGCCATTACGTCAGTCCGCGCTCCTCAGCATTTACTCAGCATCTGAAGTTTTGGGAGAAGTTGGGGAACATGGGGAGGTTGGCCTTTCAGGGGTAGTGGGGGAAGGATCAGGAATTCTGGCTTTCAGACAGTCGTGCAGTTCTCTGATGGATCTTTCCAGCTCCTTGTGCTGCTTGGCCAGGTTGTACAGGGCCCCCAGAGAATTCTTGCCCACATTCAGGGTGGTGGTGGCCAGCCCTAGCTGTTCCCTTTCCATATGCTCCATCATGCAGGCTAGCATGTCCATACTAGACTGAAGACCACACAGTTGAGTATGGAGGCCCTCCTGAGCACAAGAGATGTTGGCATTGTCACGGTGTATCCTGAACAGGTATGCAGCTGTCTGACTTAGTTGTGGCATGATTTCCTCAAATAGCTCATGGGGAATGTGATTTGTGAGGGGCAGGAGCTGCTCCAAGGTTTTTGGAACAGACTCTTGTGGAAGACGAAGCTCTCGAACCAAGATTTCCATGTCCTGTGGGGTGACCATGACCAGATTAAGGTTGTGCAGTCCAGGGGACAGGAAGTACAAGGGGGAAGGCATTTCGTGTGGGGGGAGTATTGTTGATGTCGCACAGGCAAGTGGGTGGGACACTCTGGGCATTTAGCAGCCTGTACAAAGCTCCCCTCTGTCCTGGTGGGTGAGTTCGGCTAAGGTCTACCCCTGCTGATCCTCCTCCAGAGGTACTGGGCTGATCAGAATATCTCTCCTGCCTTGGGGGTGGAAAGCTGGGGACAGGGCCTAGCAGTGAATTGGGTCTAGGATGCACTCGGGCGGTTGCTGCATATGGCCGACCTTGGCTGCCTCCCCTGGAGGGTATCGTTGCCACTGGCACATGTGACTGTCTCCATGGCATCTACGGAAGGGGTGTGTTCCTGAGTCCAAAGGGTCCTTCAGGTGATGGTGGAGTCCTTGGGCCGACTCTTGCTGCAGGCAGATTCTGTGAAGCCGTCATCGCCTGGTGCTGGAACGATGAAGATCCTTCTGTTGCCAACTGGTTTAGCTGCTGGATGGATGGCGGCTGTGGCGACCAATCATGTCTCGACCATCCCTCCTGTATATCCTCTTCTCCAAACAGTTCTGAGAGTCCAATCAGACTTGATAGAGGCAGATCAGGCATAGGTCCCTGATCAGGGGAGTCTGGTCTCTCAGCCATACTCCTGTGTCCTAGTAATATACATATACGTTCATTATTACAGCTCCATGTCATTCTTTCAGATATTGTCTATCCTATCCCTCATTTTTGTGGGTGCATGTGTGTGAATGTAAATGTGCGTGCATGTCTTCTTCCTCGTCTACAATATCACCAAGCACGGTCCGTCCCAGTCCTCCCTATCTGGGGTGTACGCCACAATATTAGGGAGCTGGGGGCTGTCGGGGAGGATAATTGGTATTTCATCCATTTCCATATATTCTGGTTCTCTGTCTGTTTCGTTTGTGCTTTCTTCTAGGGCTCGGATGGCTAACAGTGGGAGCTGTCCTACTGTGGATGAAATCAATTTATTGACCAGAAATTTTATCTAGGGAATACCACAACATATTACCAGCAGTCTTTCCATGATATCCACCCTCTCCTTAGAGTCCCAAACAGTGAAAACAGTGGGCCAATATTCATTCCATTCCCTACAATGTATCCAGAATCGTCAGTTTCATTTCTCCCTCCTATGGAGTTACTTAACAGTTCCTGTTGCATCTCTTCAAGTGTGATTAAGAGCTCTGTCAAATTTCAGTCTTCCCCTGTACGCATGGGAATAGCTGTGCAACATTCGGTGGCTTTGATCATAATACAAACTCCTTGTTCATCAGCCATCATCATCTCGATAGCTAATCTATTTTGCATTGTCATTAGCGAGGTGGCGTGCAGTTGTTCGGTTAAGGCTCCTACTGCTGCCAATGTCCAGTTCAGGTATCTTTGCTGATTATACCACAAGTAATTAATCCACTGCACCTCCTGGAACCTAGAACGGATTTTTGGAGTAACCCCGAACAGAGCCAATGCCCATCCCCATTTATCCGCATCTTCATCTGCTTTAACTCTGCTACTGTCTATGGCTTCTAACTGTCGGGGTATCCCTTCTGGTATCCCGTTTCTTACTGTGATGTTGTAGTCTGTTTTAAACGTCATTATTCCTCTTTTCTTACGAAGTTTCTGTGGCATGGGTTGTATTGAATTCGGCATTTCAATTACTGTTATTGCTCCTGTGAGCATCACAGGAGCACAAAGGCCCTTCCAATTAGGGGACAGCGATGACAGGAGTTTCCTTCTTTGTCCGCATATCCAAAAGATGTCAGCTAAGGGTACCGTTCCCTTAGCTAAATTTGGAGTAGATACCCATGAAGCATGGGTGAGATTCAGTCCAATTACAGACCCCCCTGTGGCCGGTACTATTTGTTCACACTGTATGCCTGCTGCTGGCAGGGTGTGACAGACGGTAATGTTCCATGCTGTTTTGGCCGGTTTGTATTCTTGCTGCTTTTGCATACACTGTATGTGGTGTTTTGGCTGGGTCGTCCCTACCTGCCAATCGCTTATGTATTGTGCTACTAAGCCTTTAGCTATACAGAATGGGTGTATCATCCCTTTCTCTATTTTAATCATAGGTGGAACGGTTCCTTCTGTACTTAGGGGCACTGGACAAAGTTTACTGTCGGCAGCATATTTTTCATCACCTACTGCCATTTTCATAACACATTGTGTATAGCATTCTGCTTGGTCTGAATTATGTTGGGGGCTCCTATAACAGTTGTTGATATCAGGTAGGGGTTTAGCCTGAGGTATCACACCTTTCCGGTGACAGGCTATGCAAGGCTTTTCACTGATCTGCCTAGCCGAAAATTTCAACCATTGGTAAAATAAATTGGTCTTCAACCCTTGTGTGCGGGCTAGGTCTGTACTGGGATCCCATCTCCCTAAGTGACTGCTTGTTTCTAGGCTTCTAATTGTCCTCTTTTTCCTTGGTTTGATTTTTACCCATTTTGTGGCTTCATGTACTGTAACAGTTACGTCTTGCTTGGTTTCCCTGCATCCTCTTTTATCACAAATTACCTCTATGTTGAGTGTTCCCTCCTCTTCACATTTGATGCTAATGGCTTCGCCTAATATGTAATCCCCCAGCTTTCCCTGTATTCCTATGTTCTTGTAGGCTTTTGATTTAATGTATACCAAATTATATGTTTTTCCTGTGTTTAGAATGCCTTGTTTAGCTGCTATTGCGGCCATGGCCACGGCACAGTCCGTTGTATGTTTTGGATGTCTATTTTCTCCCATACTGACCACCAGTAGTATTGTCAATCCCTTGACTAATTCCTTAATCATTGCTCTGATGACTGTTGAGATGTGCTACTAGATGTGCTACTAAGTGAGCCGTCACTAGATGAGCTGTCACTAGGGATGTGTGGTGTATCTGTGCTTTGTCTGGGTTGTACTTCCTGCGGTTCTTCTGTCGGTAAATCTACTGAGTTGCTGTCCGAGTCTGATGTCTCCTGTGGCCTGTCTATCTGTCGGTCTGTTGTTTCTGAGTCTGCATCTGAGTCTGTCGCTGCTCTATCTGGCAGGGATCCACTACTCTCTGAAGCTGTGCGTCGTCTTTGTTCAATCAGTCTCTGTGAGCGCCTTGGCCAGTGTTCGCCTGGCTGCAGGGAGGCGTGGCCTTCCCTCGGTGCTTCTTCTGGCTGCAGGGAGGCGTGGCCGTCCCTCGGTGCTGCTGTAGGGTCTCTGGCTTCTCCTGCTTCCCCCCTTGGCCCGGCGGCTCTGCCAAGACGAGCTTGCCGAGGCCGCAGGGGCGCTGGGCCACCAACCCTACAGCAGTGGTTTAAATGAAACCAAGTGTCCTTACCGTCTACTTTGACTGCTGTACGTGAGGCAAGAATAACTTTAAAAGGACCTTCTCGGCGGGGCCTGTCCCACTTCTTTTTGAACACCTTGACGTAAACCAGATCACCAGGCTGGATGCTCTGATTTTCGAGTGGAATCTCTGCTTCTCTGTCTTCTGTAGCACCTTTGACCTGCAAAAAGATAGTTTTGTGTATTTGGGTTAACTGTCTCAGATAATTATGCCATTCGTCTTGTAGCTGCTCCAGCGATGGTCCTTCGTAGGGTCCTCTCAGGTATGGAATAGGCATCGGCCGACCTGTAAGAGCTTCAAATGGTGTCAAATGGGTTAGTCGGTTAGTTTGTGAGCACATTGACAATAAAGCAAGCGGCAACGCATCCAGCCAGGTTAGTTTGCCATTGCTGTCTGCTATGATTTTTGCTAGTTTGTTCTTTAAAATGCCATTAGCCCGTTCCACCGCCCCATTTGATTGGGGGTGATAAACACACCCAAACTTCTGTTTGATACCCAATTGTTTGAATGTTTCTTGTGTAACCTTGGCTACAAAAGCCCTACCGTTGTCAGATGAGATAGTATCTGGAATGCCAAATCTTGGAAAGACATCTCGGCACAAGAATTTGGCTACCGTTTTATGGTCTTGATTTGCAGAGGCTACTGCCTCAATCCATCGGCTGAATCTGCATATCACTACCAAAACATATCTCATTCGTTTAACTCGATTTTCAGCTCCCATGTCTATGAAATCCATCATAAGATGTCTGAATGGCCCATCAGGGACCGGAATGTGGGCTAAAGGGGCTGTGAATGATTTCCGGACATTGTACTGTGCACATACCTCACACTCATTCAACAAACGGTCCACTGTTGCTGCCATATGTGGTGACCACCAGACAGCTTTTAGTTTGTTCATAATTTGGACTCGCGAACAATGATCAGGTCCGTGGGCCCAAATGATTGCATGTCGTAATAAATTGGTGGGTAACACAAAATGTCCATGACTACTGCGCCACAGCTTGTCCGCTGGCCCCTGACTGCGTGTCTCAATAGCACCTCGTTTAACCCACATTCGTTTTTCTTCTCCACTGGCCCTACTTTGAGCCACTATCAGTGCGTCAAGTGAAACCAGTGGGGCACAATCTTGGATGGTTAGCAGGGGAAACATATTTTCTCCTTGTGCTCCTTTGCGCGCTGCGTCATCTGCTAGATTGTTACCTTGAGCTATGATGTTATTATTCTTTTGATGACCTGCACATTTAATGATGGCTACCTCAGACGGTAATTGGAGAGCTTGTAACAGTTGGGAAATCGCTTCTCCATGAGTGACAGGGGTGCCATCTGCTCTCAGGAATCCCCTTTGTTTCCAAATGTTTGCATGTACATGACATACGCCATAAGCGTAGGCTGAGTCTGTGTAGATATTAACACGTTGATCTTTAGCTATCTGGCAAGCCATAGTTAAGGCTTTGATTTCTGCCAGTTGGGCTGAACAAGGCTGATCAATTCCTTGGGACTCCAGTAATTCAAAGGTTTCGCCATCCGTGTTTAGTTTAACAATCCCCATACCCGCATGCAATCCCGCGGCATCCCGAAAGCATGAGCCATCCACGAACAGGGTTAGATCTGCATCTATGGCGTGATTATACAAATGTTCTCTGGCTCTCAAAAATTTCTCTGTCTCTGCCACACAGTTATGTGGAGTACCATCTAACGGTGTGGTCAATTTGGTGGCGGGATTCACCGTGTGACAACGTTGTATTGTTATTTCTGGAGCGGACAACACAACTTCATATCCAGTGCGTCTAGCTTGTGTTAAGACAAAACGTTGACTGGTTAGCAGGGCATGTAACTGATGCGACGTGTACAACGTTACTGCATGTCCCATGATTATGGATGATGCTTTTTGAAATGCAAAGGCAGCTGCTGCTAGACCCTGATAGCATGGTGGCAATCCTGTTTCAATGTTGTCAAACTTTGTACTATAATAGGCCAATGGTTGTTTTCCTTCATTTGTTTCCTGCATTAGTACAGCACAAGCATATCCAGTTTTTTCAGTAACATACAAATGGAAAGGTTTCCCATAATCTGGGTTACCTAATGCGGGAGCAGATTGCATGTCTGTTTTTAGGGCCTCAAAAGCTCCCGTTGCCGCATCTGTCCAGACGAGGAGAGCTGCATTGCTTGTTTGCCCCACTGCTCTAATCATGGCATGCAAAGGTGCAGTTTTTATAGCATAATCACAAATCCACGGCCGACTGTACCCTGCCATCCCAAGGAATGAAAGCATCTGTCCCACTGTTTGGGGTTTGGGAGCCTTGATTATAGCCTCCACTTGGCTTGGGGCTATACATCGCGTGGTCCCACACAACTATCTTCCCAAGTATTCTACTTGTTGTTTGCAGAACTGCAATTTGTCCTTACTTACTTTATGACCTCCATCTGCCAATGCATGCAATACAATTAATGAATCTTTTTCACACTGTTCTTGAGTCTCTGATGCAATAAGGAGATCATCCATATATTGCACCAATGTACTGGGTATGTCAAGGTGTTGTAAATCTTCAGCCAGGACTTTGTTAAAGATGGCTGGGGACAGGTTCAGTCCCTGAGGTAGCCGTGTATACGTTAGCTGTTGTCCCAGAAATGTGAATGCAAACAAATGTTGTGAGTCTGGGTGCACGGGCACACTGAAATAGGCTGAACACAGATCGATTACTGTGTACCATTTTGCTCCAGCAGGGATGCTTGATAGTATAGTATGCGGATCAGGTACTATAGGTGCATCCATTTCTATTATTGCATTGATAGGACGCAGATCATGTACCAGCCGATACTCTTTGGTATTGTTTTTAGGGATAGGGTAGATAGGAGTATTGCATGGGCTTGCAGTTTTTATTAAAACTCCAGCTGCCATTAGTCCCTTAATTACTGGTTTTATGCCTTCAATAGCCTGAGGTTTTAATGGATACTGCCTTTGGTGAGGCAGTTTTGCTCCCGGTTTTACTTTTATTTTTACTGGTAAGGCTGTTTTTACTAGTCCTACATCCGTTTTGCTTTTGGACCACACCACTGGTGGTATTTGCTCTAACAATTTCTCTTGTTGGGCCGATAACACCATCTGTCCCTCTGGTCTAGGATTGAGCTCCACTTTTTGAGCTATAGCCTCATCATTTACTTTTAAATTAATTCGTATAAACTGCTGGTCTTTTGACAGATGTACTTGTGGACTTTCCATGTTTTGCCATTCTTCAACTTCTGAGGCTGTCTTTACCATTGGACCTAGGTCATGGGATTCGTACTTTTCTGAGACTAAAAGGGTCACATGAGGCGTGGCATTTGGCACTTGATACCATTGTTGTTCAGCTGAAGTTAGCTTGACAGAAGCTGCGGCCCCTTGGGGGCCTAAATAAATTTCTGTGGTGGTTATGTGAAACAGCCGTTGATTCATCAATACATCTGCTGATCTTTAATTTCTTTTTTCTGTATTTCTACCGCAACTGCTTCACACATCACCGGATCAAATGATCCCTCCAAAGGCCATTGCCTGCCCCCATGTGACCTTTTGTGCCACTTTCTCATACATTGGTTGGCCTTAGTGCGTTTTCCTGGATATTTTCTTAGTACTAAGTCTAGTGGGGTACTTTCCCGACCTTGACCTTGAGAGTTACCCATGTAACCCTGACAAACGCTATGTGAGGTGTTTCTATGGTGTTCTGGTAGTCCCTCAGGGGCTGTCCTGATCCAGACCAATAACTTGCTGGCTGTAACACCTGTTTTGTATTTTAAACCCTTAAAAGGATTAAATTTCCAACTGCTATGCCCGTCTTCTTTTTCTTTAACTAAATATGAAAATTTACCTGTTTCCCACCGAACCTTCCTTGGGACCACAGTCAGAGTCAACCTAGGAAACAGTTCTTCACCTGGATCGGTTGGTAGTGTTACTAAATGATTTAATGGTATGCTAAGTTCTTTATTAGGGTCAGCACAAAGCAGCTCCAGCCACGGGGTTAAACCCTGATGCCACAGACGTCTTATCAGCAGCTCCCAATTAATTAGAGGGAATTGTTCTTTCTTTTGCTTCAGATTGATTACCTTAGTAATCTGCCATAATTTCTGATTGATCTCTTGTTCGTCCTGCCAATGTTCTGCTCCTCCCCTGTCAAAATAGGTCCTTTCCAGCCAAAAATGTGTCCTGATTCCCTGGGTTTCGATGTCTCCGTCAGTCAAGTAATGTTCTGGGAGTATTATTTCATCATCACTTAAGTCTCCCATCAATGACTGTCCCAAGCATTGATCAGTCTGTCAGCTTTTTCACTATAATCTAAGCTTTATCTCTTTTGATTTATAACCAATTTTATTTATTTAATCCTCTTACAACCCTAACACTTCCTAATGTCTTTGCTCCCGACTTTCTATTTTCCTTCTAATTTTTTTAACTTTCTGCTTCTAGTCTTTTTCTGCTATATTTGTTTATTAGTTTTCTCTCTGTGAAATAATATCTACCTTCTCTGTATTTACATAGCACTCTTCTCCTGTCTTTTTCTTCACTGTCTCTGTTTCACACTTTCCTCTCTGCCTGTCATGCACCTCCCAAGTCCTCCTGTTGGGTCTAAATACCTCCCCCTCGTACTCTTTCACATTAATCTTGTATGTCAGCCAGCTTGCAAGCCCTCACAGCTTTGCTTGCACCTCCCCGCTTACTCTCCACTCTCCCACACACAATTTTCAACAGCTTTATACACAAAAATTATTAAAAACAACTTTCTATATATCTCTATCTAGACTTCTGCCACTTTTCACTCCGCTGCTTTAAACAACCTTTTTATTCACTTAACACCAATGTGTTCTGTTTAAGCATGTATCTCTTCTTCACGTTAGACAGCTTCTCCGGCGCTGTCAGCAACTTCATATATTACTTTTTTCAAGCCCTCTTTGAGCGTACAATATTTCATTTACTTCTACGCCTTACCGCGCCTCGCGTGCGTATCCTGTGCTTAATATATTATTTTTCACCAGCTCCTTTCTGAGCATACAATATTTCATTTACTTCTACGCCTTACCGCGCCTCGCGTGCGTATCCTGTGCTTACTATATTATTTTCACAAGCTCCTTTCTGAGCATACAATATTTCATTTATTTCTACGCCTTACCGCGCCTCGCGTGCATATCCTGTGCCTTTCTGCACTTTCTTCTACCTTTTTTTTTTCACTTACTGAGCTCCTCGTGAGCTTAATGTGCCTTTGCACTGAAAATATTCTCTTTTTCTTTTCTTATAAAAAAACTCATATTACTGTGTACTTAATTACTTATTCTTCTCCCACGCCCCACAAGCGTGTATCTGGTGCCTTACTGCACTATTTTCTGCTTCATTAATTCTCATGTATTCTGCACTAACTCTTCATTTATTTTTTTATTTTTTTTATAGTTTTTCTCTTTTCTTAAAAAATGACGTCCTTTATTGAGCTCTTTTACTTACTGTCAGCGGTGCCACTTTGCACTTTCCTCTTTAAATCTCTTTATCATGTACGGTATTTCTACTGCGCCCCCTCAGGCGCTTATCTTGTGCTTTCTCTGCACGTATTCTCTTGTTAAACTCTTTTTCTCACTTATTTCACTTCAGTCTCTGTTAAACTCTTTAAATAACCTTGTATTACCTTGTATCTATTTGTCAGTATACTCCCCTAAATTAACCCCTACAGCGCATGCTATCAGCCGGCACGTTAGTAACGAATTTCAACACCAATTATTCTCCAAGCATTCAGGTTAGTTCTTCACGCACTCTTTTTCCGCACCAGAGTTCATGAACATTCCTGACCTTTCACTCACATAGACATTCTTTTTCCCGGGAACACACACACCTTCTGAGCATTTTATCTACAAGGCCTGATAATTTTCAATCTTATCTTTTTTAGTCTCTTATCAATTTTCTTAGTCCAGGTTCTTTTGGGTAAGAGGCAATTCAAAAATATCACCTGTCAACCTGGGCGGAAATCCCGACTCACTCCTCCAGATCGTGCAGAAATTATAAAAGGTTTCTGCTTACCTTTTAGTCGTGATCACTGTTATTTACGGTCTGGAGGGATGAGCTGGACTGCCCCAGGCTGCCGGAATGCCCCTGGACCCTCCTGAAGCTGGCTCGCCAAGTTCTGTCACGGCTCGTCTTTAGTCTTCTCAGGATGTCGTCTTTTAGATAACACAAACTAATTGCAAGTGATATGCTAGAAAATGACACAACACTTTAGAATAATTCAGCCTTAAGCAAGATAAAATGCACAGAGTTTTTAAGTTTATTTAAGCCTTCGACACAAAGCTTAGACAAACTGAGTCCTCTAGAGAGACTGAATATGACAACCGCGCTCGTCTATTTATTGGAGACCCGCGGGCATCGCTCCTCCTTCGACTTTTTTATTTATTTCATTCCCAAGACATGGTTTTCTATTGGAAGCGTCCTCTAGTGAACCCTAAGCAGGTGTTAGGCCATTATTTCAATGTGACAAACGCTCCCATTAAAACATGAAGGATTTACAACTGATTTTTTTAAAAGACCTTCAGCCACAGGTGCAGCTGGCCTGAGGCCCCCTCCGCACGTGGCCTCAGCCACACGTGCAGCTGGCCTGAGGCCCCTGCACGCGGCCTGCGGGAAAGCACCTAAAAGGCCTTGGAAAGCCCCTGACAGACTAAATGACTAATAGAGCCCTTTTTTTGGGTTGAACACCTGCTAGTTCAACCAGAGGACATACAGTTCGGATCAGGACACTTGATAGTTCATCACAGTTCAAATATGGACCTAAAAATTCTTCTACAAAGATTAGGAATGAACATATCAGAGGGACAGCTCAGGTGGGACAGTTTGGAGACAAAGTCAGAGAGGCGAGATTGAGATGGTTTGGACATGTGCAGAGGAGGGTGTCACGTGCCCGTGGCTCAGAGGACAGTGACAAGGAGGAGACACAAACGAGAGGATTAGAAAAATAGAAGTATTTATTTACAATAGTTTAAGTCAATAAATTAAAAGGTGCAAAGATGTGCAGCTGTGCAAAAAGGCGCTCTGTTACCGGTCGGCGCAGCAAGACATCCTAGAAAGAGAGAGGGAGAGAACAAAATGAATTAGTTGGGCCCACTGAAATAAGAGACAGGGACACCGGGCCCAGGTGCCCCTGATTATGGGCCCGCCCCGCTACAAGACAGCGGGCCGTCACAGAGGGACCCAGGGTATATAGGTAAAAGGATGCTGAAGATGGAGCCACCAGGCAGGAGGAGAAGAGGGAGGCCAAAGAGGAGGTTCATGGATGTGCTGAGGGAGGACATGCAGGTGGTTGGTGTGACAGAGGAAGATACAGAGGACAGGGTGAGATGGAAATGATTGACCTGTTGTGGCGACCCCTAACGGGAACAACCGAAAGACAAAGAAGAAGAAGAAGAAGGTACACTTCAATGATGAGAGACAAAATGAGAAAAAAAAAAAATCCAGGAAATCACATTGTAGGATTTTTAAAGTTTTTTTTTTTTGTGGAAAATAAGTATTTCGTCACACACAAACAAGCAAGATTTCTGGCTCTCACAGACCTGTAACTTCTTCTTTAAGAAGCTCTTCTGTCCTCCACCTGTTGCCTGTAATTATGGTATCTGTTGGAATGTGTCATCTATATAAAAGACACCTATCCACAACCTCAAACGGTCAGACTCCAAACTCAACCATGGCCAAGACCAAAGAGCTGTCGAAGAACACCAGGAAGAAAATTGTAGATGTGCACCAGGCTGGGAAGAGTGAATCTACAATAGTCAAGCAGGTTGTTGTGAATAAATCAACTGTGGGAGCAACTGGAAGAAAATGGAAGACATACAAGACCACTGATAATTGCCCTCGATCTGGGGCTCCACGCAAGATCTCATCCCGTGGGGTCAAAATGATCATGAAAACGGTGAGCAACAATCCCAGAACTACATGGAGGGACCTGATGAATGACCTACAGAGAGCTGGGACCAAAGAAACAAAGGCTGCACACTACGCAGAGAGGGACTCAAATCCTGCAGTGCCAGGCGTGTCCCCCTGCTTAAGCCAATACATGTCCAGGCCCGTCTGAAGTTTGCCATGGAGCATATGGATGATCCAGAAGAGGACTGGGAGAATAACATGTGGTCAGATGAAACCAAAATAGAACATTTTGGTAAAAACTGAATGTTAAAGATTTTGTATATATGTTATCACTGTTAAACGTTTGTACATTTGTCTTCTTTCTCATGAGAACGGTGTTGTGCTGTTTTGCACTTCACCCTGAGAATGTATGTGTTATTCAACCTTGTTTTAGCTTTGTCTTCTTTCTCATGAGAACGGAGATGTGCTGTTTTGCACCTGTCTTAATGCAATCCTGAGAATTCAATTTTGTTTTAGCACTCTGGGGTCAATCTGAGCTGGGAATGAAGGACTGGATGTACTTATTGTTATAACATAACTTTGTTTTCGCAGCCTCTAACGACTGGGAGCAAGAGAACGTTTTGACTATTGTGATGTGGTGTTTAGTGTGAAGGAGTGTGGAAGACAGGACACTTCAGGCAGATGCAGAACAGCTGATACCTGCAACAGACGAACGAGATGTGCTGACCTGAAGTGTTCTTCCTTACAGCTGCACTTGACGTATGCGTTTATGTTATGGGAAGAAACTTGTCTTGCGTCATTACCCCCACCCTTAGGACAAGTTTCTTGTTTATGTGATGAGGGCGTCTCTTAATAAAAAGAGCGGAAAAGCAGGCCAGACTTTAGTGTAGCCTTGGTGTACAGCCTGGCCGCACTCCGCGCGTAATATTTGATTTTCTGTCTCACTGGTGTTTCTTGACTCTGTTTGTCTTGTTAAAGGTTTTAAAAAATGTTTGGAGGAGAAAATACCCAACATTGACTGGGGGCTACGTCCGGGAGCTCAACAACACCGGAGGTGTCCGGCGGAGGTCGTCAAGTCCAGACGTAAATCCTTGGCCAAGGTCTGATCGATCGATTGATCGTGTCTGCAATTGTCGACCACCGTTGGCATCGTCTGGTTGACGAGATTTTCCCGAAGAAGACAGACAGGAAGTCGAGTCAGTGAGTAAAATTTCTTTGTAAACAGTACTGAGTGAGTGGTGATCAGATCACATAAACAGTTAAATTCCGCAAGCGATGATACAGAATCGTCTGTTAATGCAAAGCAGTTAAACTCTGTAAGGAGGGTGCGGACTCCTCTGTTTATATACGCGTACCGGTAGGGGATAAAAGTGATCACATAAAACAGTTAAACTCCGTAAGCGATGATACAGAATCGTCTGTTAATGAAACACAGTTAAACTCTGTAAGGAGGGCGGACTCCTCTACGGTTGCGAGGGACGCAAGTAGTTAAATTCCGGAAGGAGGATACGGACTCCTCTGTTTTAATACGTAAAGGAAATCCCGGGTAGAAATATGTGCACTGTAAAAAGGTAGTTAAATTTGGCAGGGACGGCGGAGTCCCCTAAGGCAGGACATTAGTTAAATTTCACGGGAGGGCGAGCTCCCCTGACATAAGAATACGCGTACGATTATTAGGAGTGTTTCTATGTGTAAATAGTGTTTTGCGCAAGTGTAAATAACTGTGTGAAAGTGTAATACTTTGGACAACGTTAGTGACAACCGTGCGTGTGGAAGCAGAGGCAAGTGATTCCGCTTCCTACGGGGAGGTGAAAGGAATCAACCACACGACGGCAAATTAATTGTCACGTCCAAAGAAAGTGTGAAAACTTCAGATTTAGAACACCCTAGGTGTGCCCCCGTCTGAAGTCCAAATTATAACAAGGGATAATAAAAATGGGGGGTAAGACGTCTAAAATAAGGAAAATTTATCAACTGACGACTGGAAAGTTATGGAGGCCAAAAATCCAAAAGCAACAAAGAAATTGGAGACCTGGATAAATAAACATGACTTTGACGGACGACTGAACCTGATCAGCATACAAAAGCTGAAGACGGAGTTAGAACGGGAACATAAAGGTGATGAGAAAAAGATGCAGAAAGTAGGGGCAGATTTAGTGGCATTTTGGGAGGAGGAAGCAGAGAACAGACAGAAAGGAGCAGAGAAGCGACGATTAGAGAAAGCAAGAAAAAAGAAAGCTGTAGGTAAGGCAGAAGAAGATGTGATAATTCAGCACAGAGAGCCAGAACAGCCTCAACAATCACCGCCGGCTGGATCGTCGGTGGCAAAGAGACCTTTATCTCCTCTACCAGAGGATGACGATGTACCGCCACCACAGTATGATTTGGCAGTAAAACCTAAGGTAAAAAGAGAAAAACCAGAAAAACCACAAACACGCAGTCAAGCAAAAGTGCCTACAGCCCCTCCCATGGTGGAACATAGTGATCAGGGAGGTGCCTATCCTATGATAGAAGTACCAAATCCTCGTGCAGAAACAGCAGGACAGCTACCAACCATGCTCGTTTATCGGACATGGAATGCTGATGATATCAAAGCAGCAGTCGACATGATACCATCGCCACATGTCGATATTGAGGGATTTATGCAGGATATAGAAAACATTAGAACATCTTACCACCTTAATGGACCTGAAGTCCAACAGGTGTGGATGAAAGCATGTGGCCCTAAATGGAGTCAGGTACGCGGAGACTGGAATCCTGCAGATCAACAAGGCGTACCACTGACACATGATGATCTAGTCTTGAAAACAAGAGTGGAAGCTATGATTACACATGCAAAAGGAGTGTTAGGACCAAAGATAAATTATACTGAAATTACCAGGACAACTCAGAAAGAAGGAGAGCCATGGACAGAGTTTAGGTGCAGATTTGAGAATGTGTTTAGGGTCCATAGTGGCATATTGCCAGAAACACCTGTGTATGAACAACAATTGAAAAACGCTCTGATCCAACATTCCAATAAGGATATAAAGCTTGGATACAGAAACATTGGATTGGATTGCCTACAGGCACATTGGAAGACACACATACACACTGCTGTCATGCAGAAGAAGTCTTAAAGCAGAAAAAGACAAGAAACAGCGACAAAGGAGTGTATGTAGCACATGGAGATGACGAAATATATTACCAGCAGGGTAACTTAAGACAGCAGAAGCAGTGCAAACGCCCCAAAAAGCCATGGCAAAATAGACAAGGTGGACAGCCACAACGTCAAGGACCATGGCAACCACAACAGCAGCCCAGACAGGGAGGGCCACCACGTGGTCCCCTGATTTGTTGGAACTGTGGAAGAGAGGGACATATGTATAGAAATTGTCCGAATCCACCTACTGAGGGAGCAGCAGGAGGAATTCCACAACGGAATAATCCTCCTCAGCCACAGTATCCACAATGACTAGAATCCATAATCCATGATTCCACATCATATAGGCAGTCTGATTGCGATATGGATCTGTGTGCCTTGCTGGGAAATCCGGTACCAAAACCAGAAGTGACTTTGTTGGTAAATGGACGACCAGTGACATTCCTTTGTGATACAGGAGCATGTAGAACCACATGTAATGACAACATACCTGTCCATCAATTAAGCAACGAACTCTTTAGGGTTCGCTCTGCAAATGGACAAACATCAGACGTCCCTATCACCAAACCCATAACGTTGACAGATCCATTTGGCCTGACGTGTACTATGTCAGTGTTAAGCATGCCACAATGTCCAGTTAACCTCCTAGGACGAGACGGATTGACTGCATTGGGCTTGTCCATAATTGTGGAACAAGGGAAATTAGTTGTTGAACGCACAGGAGGCGTTAACATAATAAGAGAAGAAAGCGCTGACCCCACATTCCACTATTACTATACATTTGACATCTCAGAAGAAGATGCTGCAGGATGGGGTAAAGATGTCGTCTTGCAAGCGACAGCCCTACTAAAAAATCCTGAACAACAGATGTCACCACCTGACCTGCATGTCACAATGTGGCATAAAGATCCTCCAGGTCCGGATGGTGACTATGAAACTAAATTGAAAAATGTTTCACCTGTGAAACTGACAATGACCGATTTGATTCATGATGGCAACTCAATAGCCGTCATAACAGTAACAGGCGCCACTGAAGATGTATCAAAATTGAAATTCACAGGTATGCCATTACATATGTCACTTTGTAAGCCATATTTGACAGAATGGCAAGAATTGGGACTGACAGTCATAACAGCTTTGTCAGCCTCTGATTGGAGCAGAGTTGGACCACGAACGGAGTTCAGTCCATCAACTAAATTGTATAAAGTGCCAGTTAATGTCTCATTGGTGCTGACAGCTGGAACACACATTGATGTGTCCACTTCACAATCCTGAGTGTTTCAGTTGAGTCCTGAAGAAGATGATCTTCTCTCTTCAGTACCGTCAGGATTGTGGACAACAGGTCCTTCAGACGTAGGACTGATTAAAAATGCACAACCTGTAGTTATAAGGCCAAAAACAGAATACAGACCATGTGTAAGACAGTATCCATTGAAACCTGATGCAATTGAAGGAATCAGGCCAGTAATAGAGGATTTATTAACAGCAGGAGTAATAGTGCCATGTCCAGATTCACCATGTAACACACCCATATTTCCTGTGAAAAAGGCTCCGCCCTCAGTGGGGTGGAGAATGATTCAAGATCTGCAGGCAGTAAATGCTGCTGTGATTAAAAGAGCACCATGTGTCCCAGATCCACACACCTTGTTAAATTCGCTGAGACCAAATTCTAATAGTTTCTCAGTAATTGACATAAGTAATGCATTTTTCTCTGTGCCAGTACACCCAGATAGTCAATTCTGGTTTGCTTTTACCTTTAAAGGACAACGATATACATTCACTAGATTACCGCAGGGTTACGCAGAGAGTCCAACTATTTATTCTCAAGTCATGTCAGCATGTTTAGCCAATTTCGTTCCACCGGCAGATAGCCAACTATTAGTGTATGTTGATGACATTTTGATTGCCTCTGACACACGAGAAAACTGCATAACTGACACAGTAGCATTATTATGTTTCTTATTTGACAATGGCCACAGAGTGAGTAGAAACAAAGTTCAGTTGTGTAGGGATAAGTAAAATATTTAGGACATGAGTTATCAGCCACAGGGCGCACGATCCTGTCTGATAGGAAGGAAGCAATTTTGCACGCTCCAAAACCACAAACCAAAAAGCAGATGATGTCATTTCTTGGATTAACAAATTACTGCAGGGCATGGATTCCTTGCTATGCAGAGTTGACTAGTCCACTTTCTGATTTGATGTACAAAGATGATATTTCAATGTCAACCGTGTTGGAATGGAACAAAGATGCTGAGGAAGCCTTTGTAAAAGTAAAACAAACATTAGTGTCATCCACAGTTTTGGCACTACCAGATTATAGTAAACCATTTACTCAAACAGTTGATTGTAAGAATAAGTTCATGACTAGTGTTTTGGTTCAAGTGTATGGCTCAAAATTGAGGCCAGTTGCCTACTACTCATCTAAATTGGATGCAGTAGCAAGTGCTTTACCACCATGCGTACAGGCTGTTGTTGCGGCCTCTATGGCTGTTCAAAGTAGCAGTAATGTTGTTCTATTCCATCAGTTGACATTGAAAGTTCCACATGCAGTCTCTGCACTTTTGTTGCAGACAAACATGAGCCTTTTGTCCCCAGCAAGACATCTTTCGTGCATGTCCTTGCTATTATCACAGCCACACCTTACGATAGAGCGCTGTACAACATTGAATCCCTCCACATTGATACCTTTACCTGAGGATGGTGAGCCGCACAATTGTCTTGATGTAGCAACAGTTTGTACAAAAGCACGCCCAGACCTCCGGGACACACCCATCCCAAACAGTACAATCGTGTATGTGGATGGTTCTTCCACCAAAAATGCTTATGGACAAACACAATCTGGATATGCTGTCGTCACAAATTCAGAAGTATTAGATTCTGCTTCATTGCCATCGTCATTTTCAGCACAAGCAGCTGAATTAGTTGCTTTAACTGCAGCTTGCTATCTGTTTCAAGGTACGGCCGTATCAATTTATACAGACAGCCAGTACGCTTTCAGCACAGTGCATGTGTTTGCAAAACTGTGGGAAGAGCGTGGAATGGTGACATCATCTGGAAAGCCAGTGACTCATGCCACTCTCCTAACTGCCCTACTGCAAGCTGTGAAGTTGCCTCAACAAATTGCTATATGCAAATGTGCGGCTCACACTAAAGGCTCTGACAGTGTTTCAAAAGGAAATGATTTTGCTGACAGAGTAGCAAAAGAGGCAGCAGCAGCTTCTTCTATTTTTGTTATACAGGAAACAACTCCAGATTTGTATATAGGTCGTACACTGCTTGCTGATATGCAACAGCAGGCAACAGACAGAGAAAAACAAATGTGGATAGCTAAAGGCGCTACGTATGCAAATGACTTGTACGTATGACCACAAAAGAAACCCATATTGCCAAAAAATATGTTTAAATGGGCAGCTATTATGAGCCATGGCGTGACGCATGTCTCATCAGGGGGTATGATATCGCAATTGCAATCTATTTTTTGTCTTTATGGGTTCGATGCATATGCAAAACAGCATTGTAGAGCATGCATGATATGTGCAAAACACAACTCACAAGGCAATTTGAGACCCCAAAGAGGTAAATTTCCAACACCACAATATCCCTTTCAAGTGATTCATATGGATTATATACAGCTGAGTAAACATGAAGGGAAGGAATTTTGTTTAGTCATAATTGATGCCTTCTCAAAATGGGTAGAATTGTTCCCTACAAAACATGCAGATTCACTTACAGTGGCTAAAGCATTATGCAAAGACATCATCCCACGATTTGGAATACCAGAAACAGTCTATTCAGATAACGGAGCGCATTTTGTTAATGCAATAGTGCAATACGTAGGAGAAGCACTACAGGTTAATCTCAAAAATCATTGTGCTTATCATCCACAAAGCGCCGGATTAGTGGAAAGGATGAATGGAACAGTAAAAAACAGACTTAGAAAGACAATGGAGGAAACAGGCAGACCATGGACACATTGTGTAGATTTGGTAAAAATGTATATAAACATAACTAGTACCATGGGGTTGACACCGTATGAAACATTGTTTGGCAGAAAATATCGATTGCCATATTATGGACAAATTTGGGATGTACCTGAGGAAGCCAATTTGGCGGATTACATGAGAAAAATGTTAGAAGGACAACGAGGGAGAGTTCCAAACACTGATGATCCCATTTCTCCACAGGAGGACCCTAAAGTGGTACCTGGAGACTGGGTGTTGATAAGAAGCATCAAGAGAAAACACTGGCATTCACCTAAATGGGAAGGGCCCTATCAAGTACTACTCACAACACCCACAGCTTTGAAAATTGGGGAAAGAAGTACATGGATTCATTTAACTCACTGTAAGAAAGTCATTTCTGCAGACACAGACAAACAGTAAGAACAGTAGGACAAGACTAGTAATAGTGTGTGAGCTTGGTGTTAAGATCCAGGTTAGACACGAAAGCTAGCAGAAGACATTAAGAAGCCACTGTTCTGAACATAGGTGTGCTGTAGTGTGCAGAAATGGCGAAAGAAAAAGATAAAAAGAAAGGGGGTTTCTGGACCCCACGGACAGTCCTTGTTATGCTACTTTTCTTTTTTGAATTGGTATTATTATTAAAAGCCATGAGCACGGGACATGATAATACGGATCACATCCACAGATTGCAGAGACCAAAAAGAAGTAACAAAGACCCCAGTCCGATAATCAATGCCACAGTACATAGCTGTGATGGGAATAATGCATACCGATTTGGTGTACAGGCCTGCATTCCTAGAAATACTTCTGTGATCATCTCTGTACCATATAGTGCTCTTATCCATGGAATGCCGGATGGTGACAGAGGGACTAATTACGGAAATAGTTTCTCATGGTATATGACCAACGATCAACAAGATAGGAGATGGGAAACGTTGGTAGCCGATGAATGGAGTAGATGGACACCAAGATGGGCACAAACCGAGTGGGCTAAGTACCAGAGTCAAAGTCTCAAAATGTATCAAACAGATGATAAGCTGTCTATAGTGGTGAATACCACAGAAAAAGGAACCATATTCCCACCTGATATAGAGGGAGACTGTGGTTGTTCCTCCTTTGGGTATACAAACAAGGAAAAGATCCGTATTTCCATTTCTTCCTCTGTGAAACAGATAGAGTACAGCAACCAATATTGACCGACTTAAGTACGTCAAAGGGGGTGTCCATACAAGCAAAGGGGGTGCCCATACAAGCAAAGGGGGTGTCTGTACAAGGCACAAAAGACATGAAGGCAGATGACTGGTTCCTAGTAACTACAGGAATTAGTGGACAAAATAACAATTGGCTTTTAATGGCAGAACAAGCAGGACTAGCAGCAAAGAAGGACTGTGTTGTGTGTATGGGACCCAGACCTATATTACAGGTAATACCGGCAGCATTACCCAAAGACTGTCTACTGACTGCTATGACACAGACATACATTGCGGCAAACAACAAATGTTCTAAGTGGGACAAGATCTATCCAGTGACCAAATTGACTAAGATTAAACCTTTATTCTCAAGCAAAGTTGGGCATGCTAACCATACATGTGTACACTTGACAGGGACAAGTAAGACTTTGGGTAGCTTAAACCACACCGCCTGGTGTAAGAATGTGGTCCATAGTACTCCCACATTCAAACCTGTCGGGAGGAGTGACGTATGGTGGTGGTGTGGGGATAACAGAATCTTTGACAGACTGCCACGAAATGTGTCAGGTTATTGTGCATTAATATCATTATTGTTACCAGTTGAAGCCATACCCATGACCCCTGAAGACGTTACGACATATGCAGCCTCTCTTATTCCTGAAGATTGGCAGAAAGACGTAGCCAGACATAGAGTGAAAAGAGATTGGAAAGGAGTGGGAAATCCAACATATATTGACGCAATAGGAGTCCCCAGGGGAGTGCCTGACGAGTATAAACTGGTTAATCAAATAGCAGCTGGATTCGAATCTTCCATCTGTTGGTGGTGCTCCATTAATAAAAACGTGGACAGAATAAACTACATCCACTACAATGTACAGAAATTAGGAAATTGGACTGAGGAAGGATTTAAGGCTGTCCATTCACAGTTAGAAGCCACGTCCCTTATGGCCTTCCAGAATCGCATTGCTCTGGATATGTTGTTGGCAGAGAAAGGAGGTGTTTGTGCCATGTTCGGAGAACAATGCTGCACATTCATTCCCAACAACACAGCTGCAGACGGCAGTCTCACTCAAGCCATTGACGGGCTGAGAACGTTGAACAGGAAGATGAAAGAGCACAGTGGAGTAAACACCGAAGGCTGGGATTGGTGGCTGGAAGGGATGGGAAAATGGAGGTCTTTGATTTCTTCACTATTAGTGTCTATAGCAGTATTTGCTGCAATTCTAACATTGTGTGGATGTTGTTGTATTCCATGTCTCCGAGGCCTTGTAAATAGAATGATAACCACAGCAATAAGTCCAGGACCAGGAGGGGGTCCAGCATCATATCCACTTCTGGGGACAGATGACGACAAGGAGGACGATGGCTCTCCTGACCTGTACCCAGACCAATGGAAGTATGATGACCCAGACACCGATGATGGTGACAATGATGACATCACCTCTGGGGTGTAAGCCTATAGAGAAAACATACCATGATGAACCTCTTAGTGAAAATCTCAAAAAGAAGTGCTAAGCTGAGTGATGCCTACTGTATGTTTAACAGGCGATAAACAGGAGGGGAATGTTAAAGATTTTGTATATATGTTATCACTGTTAAACGTTTGTACATTTGTCTTCTTTCTCATGAGAACGGTGTTGTGCTGTTTTGCACTTCACCCTGAGAATGTATGTGTTATTCAACCTTGTTTTAGCTTTGTCTTCTTTCTCATGAGAACGGAGATGTGCTGTTTTGCACCTGTCTTAATGCAATCCTGAGAATTCAATTTTGTTTTAGCACTCTGGGGTCAATCTGAGCTGGGAATGAAGGACTGGATGTACTTATTGTTATAACATAACTTTGTTTTCGCAGCCTCTAACGACTGGGAGCAAGAGAACGTTTTGACTATTGTGATGTGGTGTTTAGTGTGAAGGAGTGTGGAAGACAGGACACTTCAGGCAGATGCAGAACAGCTGATACCTGCAACAGACGAACGAGATGTGCTGACCTGAAGTGTTCTTCCTTACAGCTGCACTTGACGTATGCGTTTATGTTATGGGAAGAAACTTGTCTTGCGTCATTACCCCCACCCTTAGGACAAGTTTCTTGTTTATGTGATGAGGGCGTCTCTTAATAAAAAGAGCGGAAAAGCAGGCCAGACTTTAGTGTAGCCTTGGTGTACAGCCTGGCCGCACTCCGCGCGTAATATTTGATTTTCTGTCTCACTGGTGTTTCTTGACTCTGTTTGTCTTGTTAAAGGTTTTAAAAAATGTTTGGAGGAGAAAATACCCAACACTCAACTCATCATGTTTGGAAGAAGAAGAATGCTGAGTTGCATTCGAAGAACACCATACCTACTGTGAAGTCTGGGGTGGAAAGATCATGCTTTGGGGCTATTTTTCTGAAAAGGGGACAGGATGACTGGTCCATGTTAAGGGAAGAATGAATGGGGCCATGTATCGTGAGATTTTAAGCCAAAACCTCCTTCCATCTGTGAGAGCATTGAAGATGCAACATTGCTGGGTCTTCCAGCATGACAGTGATACCAAACAAACTGCTCAGGCAATGAAGGAGTGACTCCGTAAAAATCATTTCAAGATCCTGGAGTGGCCAAGCCAGTCTCCAGACCTCAACCCCATAGAAAATTTGTTGAGGGAGTTGAAAGTCTGTGTTGCCCAGCGACAGCCCCAAAACATCACTGCTCTAGAGGAGATCCGCATGGAGGAATGGGCCAAAATACCAGCTACAGTGTGTGCAAACTGGGTGAAGACTTACAGGAAATGTTTGACCTCTGTCATTGCCAACAAAGATTATGTTACAAAGTATTGAGCTGAACTTTTGTTATTGACCAAATACTTATTTTCAACCATAATTTACAAATAAATTCTTTAAAAATCCTACAATGTGATTTCCTGGATTTTTTTTTTTTCTCTAATTTTGTCTCTCATAGTTGAAGTGTACCTATGATAAAAATTACAGACGTCTCTCATCTTTCTAAGTAGGAGAACTTGCACAGTCAGGAGCTGACTAAATACTTTTTTACCCCACTGTATATTCAAATCAATAAAATGACAAAGGTTCCCATATTTATGCGCCTGCCTAATTTTGCTTAAATAATTATTGCACACTTTATGTAAATACTAGAAACTTCATTTCTTTTCTCAAATATCAGTGTGTTCGTCTGCTATATGATATATTTAACTGAAATTTCTGATCGAGACAACCAATGATTTATAAAGGAAAATCAAGAAAATTATCAGGGGTGCCCAAACTTTTGCATACAACTGTATATGTAATATATATGGTGTAGGGGAAATGACTGAAATCGCTGAATAAAGGTTAGAAAATGATTTAATTATTGTGTCGATCTGTATTCTGTAAAATAGTGACTGTTGTCATAATAAATATTGCACCAATCATTTATATAAAGGCCATGAGACTTTGATCCATGGAGTCTATTGAAGATCAACATTTTGTGCAGTAGCAACTACAGCCTCCCAGATATTCAAAGAGTTGTATTGGCTTGCCAAGCAGTGGAGTACAAGGATGGAGCATTATGGAGCACTGTCGTGCATAAAAATCATGGCTGTCTTGAATGATGCAGATTTTATCCTGAACCACTGACTGAAGAAAGTATCTTTGAAAAACTAGCAATCGGTTTGGAAATTGCTTTTAAGTCCATCTTCACCCTGCAAAGGTCCAACTAGCTATGCTTAATAAAAGCAGCACACACCAGCACTCCTTCACCTTGCTGGCATTTGACTCAAAGTGTTGAAGTCTATTCGTCATCCAGCCACAGGCCCATCCATCTGGTCCATCAAGAGTCACTCTCATTTCATCTGTCCACAAAATGTATGAAAAATCTGTCTTCAGATATTTCTTGGCTCAATCTTTAAGTTTCAACTTGTCGTGCAGCAGGTAACAGAATATTTACAGAGGAATCGCTCAAATGGTGATACAAGCACCAAATTTGGTACAAATACTCTTTAGACACTACTCTTGAAAAAGCAGATGGGCCACTTGAATTACCAATAAGATATGGAAGTATTACACAGGGGTCAAAATTAAAAGATGCTCCAATCATACTGAAACATACACCACATTATTTGTCTGATCATAGCAATTCCATAAAGGTATAGTTTGGACTATTTATGACTAAATTCTATGGAATTATGAGGTAAAAACAGTAAATTGGTGACAAAGATAAATTTCAGTTTGTACAGGGGTCAAGAGTTAAACTTGCTCCAATTTTCGTAGTAAAAATAGTGATGCAAATTATTGGTTGAGTTAATAGGGTTTTAAAAGGGAACAGATTGCACCATGTGTTGTGCTTAGTTATCATGTTACATGACATGTGACATATGCCACAGAATCCAATGCATGTTGACCTTGGTTGACCTTTACTTTGGAGACCAAACATTCAACACAGTCAAAACTATTCCATTTATTAAAAGGGTCTTTTTAAACACAGTGCTGTTATTGTGAACATAACTATGTATCTATATATATATATATATATAGAGAGAGAGAGAGAGAGAGACGTGTGGTTGTTCTTTCAGTGAAAAGATGATAAAGTCCAACTCTTACTGGATATTTGAACAGCCTTTATTAAAAGATACAGGGTGTGTGATTAAATCTGACACCAACATTTGAAGGTTTAGCACTTTATTGTTACAGGCTGGGTTTTGTTTCCAGTAATTTGTGCCTTAAGACATCCCTGGACTATATGGAAACTACTGATATCTAGATATCAGTTTTTTTTGTTTTTTTTTTATTTTGTTCACATTAAATTTACAATAAAGTTATAAAAAAAAGGAAACGTCATACCATGCAACACCCAACAAGCCAACATTTACAGTTCATCTTACAGCACAACCAGCGTTGCCAGTTACTTAGATAAATGACTTTATTAGTCACTTTAAACAGTTAAATTTTGCAGATACTTTATACAGTTACTTCATTATCAGCTGCGGACAATTTGTAGGCAGCTGCTGAATGTAACTAATAAAGTAATGAGTAATCTACTAGTTATTATTACTAGTTACCTTATTAATTGCATTACTTATTAGTTACAAGTTGTTGGCAGCTGCTAATAAAGTAACTGCATAAACCTGCTAATGAAGTAACTGTATAAAGTAACTTTATAAAGTAACTAAAAAAGTAACTAATAAAGTAACTTTTCAAAGTAACTGGTGACACTGAGCACAACCATTTTGAATGGTATTTCAAAGACAATATCAGAAAGACTTTACACAAGCATATTTTTAAGAGAACTCAATGCATCCCTTCATGTATTGTGTAGTCTTATGAGTTGATTTTTTTTTTTAAGCTATCATTGTAAGATGATGGATTAACAGTTTGATGTAAAGTTGTACTCATAGCAGTCCTTATTTTAACAGAGAGAGAAAACAGTTAACAAAATCACATCCTAAAAGAGCTGTGGGTACAGATCAGTTCCAAGACACCACCAAGGCTATCCCCCAGGACTTGTCACAATTTGATAGACGTGGTAGTGTTGTTATCACAAACATCACAAATGTGAGAATGGGGCTTCTAGCCCCGCCCTCTAGAGCGGAAACACAATGTTTGCACGTCACCTATTCTGACAACTCCATACGAGTTCTGAGCCTAGAGTTACCTTTAGGTCCTCATCACACAACAAGTGCTGAAGCAACTTTTACAAAGAAGTCTCAAGCTAAGCAAAAACTTGTAATGGCTGATCTTGTTTAAATGTGTTCTCGTATCAGTGCTTTATAAGAGTAGTGATTTGGTGTCAATAACTGCATGTATTTTCATTACTATAATCATTTTTTCCCATGTACATATTGATGGATGAAATAATATAAACAAGAGCAGTAACAGACGTCAATGTCGTCATATATTCAAGGGGTTAATGTCAGTAAATTGATGATAAATTAGTATAATTTACACCACTGGATCATTTGGCTCTATTGTGTGTGTGGTTGGGTGCTCAGTTTTCTTGTGTTTTTGGCTATAATCTAAAGTAGTTGTTAAAAGGTTATGTGATATGAGCCCTTTAAATGATCAAAAACTGTTGTCCTTGAATTTGAGGTTTTGTAGAATCTTTCCGACACAACATCCTGTTTGGAAAAAGGCTCAAGAGGGGCAGGAATAAAAGAGGTGAAGAAAACATGTGAGAGAAGAGAAGAGAGAAGAGAAAGAAGAACCACCAGCTTCATTCATTCCAGTCCTTGGTGATATCGATATTCCACTCCCAGCACAAATGGGTATTATAGTCATCATCGATGAAGCGAGACTTGATCTGATATCTGCCCTGTGCCACCATGCCTTTTGGCGCCTCATCAAGTGGGGTTACAAACTCATGTTCCTCTTCTCGCGGGCCATAACTTCCCACCATGTACACCACCTTCTCCACTGCAAAAAGACATGAAATTAACACTGATTTCATAAACCTGAAACTAAATCTGGACAAACTTCATCACAATTCTTGGAGTTTTAGAACAAATTGTCAAATTACAAGTGAAAAAAAAATCAGCAAGTGCTTACACTGTGTAAACTGGGGTTAGTAGAATACAACATTTCCCAACAGATTTCAATTTATTTCAAAATAGAGTGATGTGATCTCTAGATTCATACTGATTGTCCCAAAGAGGCAATACTAAAGCTGATTTAGAGCATTATTATATTATACTAGCCATATTATACTCTATTATTATATGGCTGTGAAGCTATGCATGCTCTGATTGCCTGATTACCGGTTACCATGACAATCAGTCCGCAACGCGTATTTTCTTTACTAACCAGGAAGCAAAAAAAAAAAAAAAACACGATTAGAAAATCCAAGTCAGACAAAAACGTACTCCTTAAATATCTAAACGGCATCTGAAAAAACATATTGAAAGCTTACCAGCTAATGACCGGACCATCTGCTAGCAAGTTCTTCATGGACGTGAAGTGAACAGGTCTGACTAGGAGCCGTCAGCAGCTTTTATATTTGGGTGATACTGTAAGTTTGTGTGTATATATATATAAAATAGCCATATAATAAACAAATTATTACCCTCACTTGGTCGGTCTGTACGGCGATATCAGACCTCCGTGTTTTTCGCACAGACCTCGCTAACTTGCCGGTCCGTACTGGCAACACACCGGCCATTTCCCCGTACAGACATCGCCTGAGAGATATACGATATATAGAAATAGAAAAAAAATATTAATTTATTTCTTTAATTTATTTTTTCCATCTCTCCCCCGTGCGTTAGAGATAGGCATCTGTTTAAGGAAGAGAGTGGCTCATCTTTGTCAACGATCTTTGTCGAAGCTGGCAGGTGAGTAGTTTTGTCTTGTGCCAGTAATGATGATGACTTCAAAATAAAGGTTTTGAAAATTAATCCCAAAAATTTTCAGAATAAAGGATGCACATCATCGTGCCATGCGCAAGGGACATTCGAAAGCTGAGGCCAATCTGGCAAACAGTCAGAGAGATATGTGAGACACACACACACACACAGACATTTCTTGCTTTATAGATAGATGAAATGTCCAAAATGGCAGCCATTAACTATGTCATCCAATAAAATTATTTATTTATTTATGCCCTAACGAAATATAAAATATCCCAAAACCAGTTATACATGTTGTCATTTACAAGATATGCTTGGACAATACAAATATTATACTACCTTCATACAATTATTATGTGGGAAGCATCGACACAATTTCCAGACTCAACTCATTTTTACAAACCAGTCTCACGGATTGTCATGATTTAGCAGCACGAAATATACATTAATCTACTGGTTCGTCATATTGTCACGAAAAGTGCAAAATTTTCATCATGGTAGCACAGATTCTTTCTAATTCACTCCGTGATGGCTGCATGTAATTAAAAGTGCAGCGGGGGGGTATGGTTAGGGTTAGGGCAAGGAGTAGTGTTAGGTTATGGTTAAGGTTAAGGTTGGGGGTAGGAGTAGGGTTAGTAATAGTGAGTTTAAAAAACCCGTCACAAAAATTTGAATAATTTTGTGATGGGAGCATAAAAAAAAAAAAAAAACGTGAGACTGGGCTGCATTTTTATGTCCATCAGCTCTTCAGAAGGTCATACATGCTTTCATTTCTTCCAGGCTGGACTGCTGTAATGCCCCGTACACTGGAGTTAGTGAATCATCTCTTGCCTGTTTGCTGTTGGTCCAAAATGCTGCAGCCAGCGTACTGACTGGGACTCAGAGGAAGCACATTAATCTGGTGTTAGCAGCCTCGTGCTGGCTCCCTGTGCATTGTAGAATCCAATATAAGGTGGTAATGCTTGTTTTTAAAGCCTTAGAAGGCTTTGCCCCCACAAATGTTGCTGATATGCTGCAGTCATACGACATTTTAGTCACTTCTGACAGTCCTGCAGTTCTCGGCTCAAATATAAAGACCGTGCAATTTCTGTCGTTGCAGCAAGACACTGGAAAGATCTCTCATCCCTGACATCGGGGTGAATGTGAGGCATTATTTATAAAGCCCTTTGAGTGTCTGGTGCAGATGGAAAAGCGCTATATAAATGCAGTCCATTTATCATTTATTTAAATGATTTTAGACATATTCCAACCCTGGCAGCTTTTAAATCTAAGCTTAACACACACTTTTCCATTTAGCATTTGGAAACTGATCCTGGAGCTGGGATTGAAGTGTTTTAATGTAATTTATTGTTGTGTCTTACCGAGCTTAGAAACCTTGCCCAGTCAATACTCACAACGGCTCTGAATACTACCTTATCTGGTTAGCATATAGCTGGTGATCCTGTTTGCAAATGAATTGTGAATTCTCCTGAATATGTTTGTAGTAATTTATCAAGAAACATCCAGCTGTTGTCCAGTTAGTGAATTAAAACATTAGAGTGTGAGGTATAATTTTGAGACTGGGACAGCACTGACATTACCTTTGACTCCTCTCCTTGTGGTCACATGCATGTACTTCAAGCCAGCAACGATCTCTTTGTTAACCTGTACACAGTTAAAAACATGTTTAGTAGATGGGGTTGATGACTGAATGAGTTTGATGGCAGGTAGGTACGGTGCATCCAGAAAGTATTTGCAGCACTGCACTTTTTCCACATTCTTTTTATGTTACAGCCTCATTCCAAAATGGATGAAATTCATTGTTTTTCCTCAAAATTCTACACACAATACCCCATAATGACAATGTGAAAAAAGTTGTGGGTTTTTTTGGGGGGGAGGTGTCGATTTTTTTAGAATTCACGTGCATGAGTATTCACAGCCTTTGCCATGAAGCTCAAATTGGCCAGATTGGCCAGACGGAAGCCACTCCTTAGTAAAAGACACATGGCAGCCCACCTAGCGTTTGCCAAAAAGCACATGAAGGACTCTCAGACCATGAGAAACAAAATTCTCTGGTGTGATGAGACAAAGATTGAACTCTATGGTGTGAATGCCAGGTGTCATGTTTGGAGGAAATTTAGGCACCATCCCTACAGTGAAGCATGGTGGTGGCAGCATCATGCTGTGGGTATGTTTTTCAGTGGCAGGAACTGGGAGACTAGTCAGGATTGAGGGAAAGATGAATGCAGCAATGTACAGAGACATCCTGGATGAAAACCTGCTCCAGAGTGCTCTTGACCTCAGACTGGGGCAACAGTTCATCGCAGCAGGACAATCACTAGCAGCACACAGCCAAGATATCAAAGGAGTGGCTTCAGGACAACTCTGTGAATGTTCTTGAGTGGTCCAGCCAGAGCCCAGACCTGAATCTGATTGAACATCTCTAGAGAGATCTGAAAATGGCTGTGCACCGATGCTCCCCATCCAGCCTGATGGAGCTTCAAAGGTGCTACAAAGAGGAATGGGAAAAACTACCCAAAGATAGGCACACCAAGCTTTTGGCATCATATTCAAGAATCAATAAAGTATTGAGCAAAGGGTGTGAATACTTATATACATGTAATTTCTTAGGGTTTTTTTTTAAATAAATTTTCAAAAATTTCAGAACAGTTCTTTTGTATCCTTATGGGATGTTGTGAGTAGAATTTTGAGGTGAAAAATAGGCTGTAACAACAAAATGTGGAAAAAGTGAAACGCTGCAAGTACCTTCCGGTCTGCACTGTACTTTGTTTGTTCACTGCTGGGAATTATTGCTTTATGTGCGGTTTGTTCCAGCCCATTGATTCTGCTCACCTTCTCTCTGAGATGCTGTTGCCACTCAGGACACCACAAGGTTTAGTGCTGGACTCGTGGTTGAAGACTTAATTGCATATTTGAGTGTGATTGCATGTTTTAACCATTGTGGGGCAGTATCTCCAATTCTGGCAGACCAGAGCTGAGAAGCAGCCACCTGCCCACCAGAGGATTATGCAGAAGTTTAAATGTTTCACACATGACCTTGATGTTCATGCATGGTATCAGACGTGCACGGCAGCTATTACCCATGCAAATATTGTTTGCAAACACAGTTTCAATCCTCATGTCAAAGCCCAAGGTTTTAAAAATGTGATTTATAAGCAAGCCAAAAATATAAACATGAAAGCATTTAATTTTGTGAAACAGGAGATGAAGACACTGACTGAGTTCTGCATGTTGGGTCATCTTGTAATTATCTCACCTGGGGTTATTTAATGTGTACACGGCCAAAGTAAAAGTCTGCATCTATACTATAATGTGCATATGCACCTTACCTTGAAGTGTATCTTCATTCTGTACTCTGCACCTTCCTTTATGGAGAAGCTCTTTTCCTTCAGAGCCTCCCGGTCTCCTGCACAAACAAACAAACAAACACATTCATTCTGCATCTCAGCTGATGACTCACTATATGAACTCATTCTGCTCATTTATACGATACAGAGATGGACAACAAAATGCAGACAGTTTCTGCAGAAATTCCGAGTGATTAATTTTTTTCCCATTATGGTGCCATCACTCTGTAATCACATTTTTCCCATTAGAAATCCATCTGAGTCAACACATCATGAACTGTCTTGACTCACAATGCTGCTAAATATCACACAACCTACATCAGTGTATCTCTGTCTGATCCCAGACTCTCACCTCCATTGATCAGTTCCATTATTCTTCTCATGTCTCAGTATGAGCCATTCATAATAAAAAGGTGCTTTTCTCCCCACCGGATCTCCATGAACGATAAAATACCTACAGCATTATTTTAAAGCAAGTAATCTACAAAAAAGTGTTTTTCTTTTCTGAAAAACTGCTTAAAATATCCTGATTGCACATCATCTCCCATGTTTGATCTTTGCTCAGTCTGGTCAATGTTTGACATGATCATTACCTCTGCCAACAAAGTTGGAGGAGGTTGTTTTAAACCCTGTTTGTTTGTCTGTTTGTCTCTTTGTTTGTTTGCTTGTTTGTGAATCGCCTGGAGCCCACAATTTTTCATATATCATTATGAATTTTTTACTGAAGATTCATATCCTGATGAACCGATTCAATTTTCAACATCATAGGACAAAGGGCAAAGTTAGGAAAAATCTTGGAAAACTGGAAAAATCCCTTATCTTTAACATTGAACGAATTTTCAAAAATTCATAACTCTTTCAAAAAAGATCAAATTTCTTTCATTTTTGAGAGTGTAATGTAGGATGGTATCCTTTATCGACTGATAAAGTTTGATCCGGATCTCATCCAGATTAGAGATTTTGTGGCCATTTAAATTTAACATTCAAAACCCCATTTAATGTATATTTTACATTATATCTTAATTAAACGTGCCCCAATCACTCTCATATTTGAACGTGAGGTGCAGACTGGCACTCGTTATCACCTGACAAAGTTTGATTCAGATCTGATCCAGTTGTGGATTTTGTGAACATTTTACTTTAATACTGAAAAGCCCATTTAATGTACCTTTTGCATTATATCTTAAACGAAAGTGCCTCAATCACTCTCATTTGTGACAATGAGGTGCAAACTGGCAGGCTCAATGAATAGACTGTTTTATCTGCATCTGATCCGTATTGTGGATTTAGTGGATATTTGAATCTTTTTAACATTGAAAGCCCTTTTGATCTATATTTTCTATTATATTTTAGCTTATGAAAAGCCACTTCTAACAGGACTTTGACCTTTTTTCCAAAGTAAAAATTTGTAGAATTGGCAGAGGTTTGAACCAGGGGTGCCGAAAAGGGGCAAATAAGGAGAAGGATTCTAGGGGCCCAGAGAGGCCCCTAAGATAATTATAATACTGACAAAATAATATAGCGGGTGGCTCAGTAAAAATCTTTTTCATTTTTTCCATTTGATCCTTGCCAGGTCTGATCATTGTTAGATCTGGAGCAGTACAACTGCTATGTGAACCCTCAGATCAGATCTGGACTCATTAGCATGCACACGCCAAATCTGTGCATGTTTTAGAGCCCCTTCACACATAGTGCGAAGTTTGTTCGATGTCTGGTTGATTACGGCGAAACAGCATGAAACAGTTCGAAATTAGTGCACCCTGAAACATCGTGCCAACGGGCAGGCATGCACGAACCTGGTGTGAGAGTTTGTGCATGTGCCGGTGCCTTTCGAGCAGGAACAGTGAGAGGTGCAGCACATGGTGCCACTTATCTGGAAGAAATAAAAAATAAAACCAGCTGATACGTGTGGACCCACATCGTGCCGCTTATGTGGAATAATTTTTTAATAAAAAGAAAAAAACACACCACCCGCCTGATGCAAACTCACGCCGTCCAAAAACTCTGATTGCCAGTCAGAGACTTTACCACTGAGCTATTCAGCTGTTCTTTGAAAGCTGCGGGAATCTGCCTCATATCAGGAAGGACATGGAAGTATTACAAAAAAAAATTTAAATCATACACCATATAAAAACACCGCATTTATCAAGCGAGCAATACAAATCCGTTCTGTTCTTGTGTAAATGACCCATGGTCACTGACATACAGTCATGAAATGACATGAATGAGAAGCAGTTTACTCATCTCATTCATGTCCACATCTGCTGGTGTGGCTCCAGCTGGCTGTGTGCGCATGTCTTGTGCACGACGCACCGCAGGACACCGCATCATGTGGAACCGAGCTCACGTGGGTGACATGACAGTAAGATCGCCTGCTGCGTCCATCCTGATCTGATGGTCCATTTCAACCTGGGAGCAGCCTGTCCATGTGTGCACCATGCGTGTGCTTGCTTGCTGCAGCATGTCACCATATATGTTTTTATTTATGTCCACTTGATAACAGCACACAGACACACGCGCGTCACAGTGGGCAGTTGTTTGTCCATGTCTGTCCAAACACAGTACGTGGTGTCCAGCTGGACTGTCCAGATCCACAGATTTCTACAGCCACTACAGTGGGAGGACACACCTCCTGTCATCTCAGCACCACACCAAAGCCACACTCGTGTGGGACTTAGACAGATTTCTCTGCGAGTAAGAAAATGATTGTCTGCAGTCTGCTGTCGTGCCAAGAGTGGGACTGGCCACACATTTTCTAAGTGCCATGCAAGCGGTGTTAGATGTTTGTGTGTGTCACCTGGAATTTGGCCGGCACCTGCTGCGAGAGGGTGCGATGGGTTTGCACAACGCACACTTTGTCTTTCAGGCGCTTGTGTGCGCAAGTAGTTATAGCAACAAGTGTACGAGGCGTTGGAGGCAGGGACAACATTAGATGGTTTGCACATGATTCCTGCATCATGCGCACTAAATGTGCACTTCGTCTAAACTTTGTACTATGTGTGAAGAGGCCCTTAAGTTAGCTCTGGACCACAAGTGCTGTGAGGTTCTTGGTCTGAGCCACATCTCAGTTCTGGTGAGGCGTCTGTGAGTCACATCAGATTCAGGTCAAATACTAAGATAAATATGAACAATCCAGACAGATAAATCAAATTCAGATCATTTGAACTAGTAATGTGAACTCTTCCAGCTCCAGTTCCAGCTATTAACCCAGTTCACGGTTTTGACTTCGGCCTCTGTCTGCTCTCAAGTAATCAGTTTGTATTTGTTTAATTTTTGTTGTTGTTGTGCTTTGTTTTTTTTTTTTTCAATATTTTTGTGCCCTCATAAGTACATTTTTATCCAAAGAATTGCTTTGACCCAGCAGAGAGGGGGGCTATGCAAAATGCTGGCCTCCTTTACAGCAACATGTTAGCTTTCAGTGCCTTGCTCAAAGGCGCTTCAAAACAAGCAGGAAAAAGATTTCAATGACCGACCTTTTGGTAGGAGGGACAGGTGTTCCTCTGCATTTAAAACATGCCCCACCCCCCAGAATAAAATACTGACACTGGAACAAAGCTTTAATGTAAAACATCCCGTTATCCTGTGTGTCATAGTGAAAAACAAAACTGAAAAAGTCTGAGATGAAGAAGTTGCTGTGAAGCTGGTCAGTGACAGAGGAGACACAAAGCAAAACAAATGGTAAATGGACTGTTTATATAGCGCTTTTCCATCTGCATCAGACGCTCAAAGCGCTTTACAATAATGCCTCACATTCACCCTGACATCAGCATGCTGCCATACAAGGCACTCACTGCACACCGGGAGCAACTAGGGGACTGAGGACCTTGCCCAAGAGCCCTTAGTGATTTTCCAGTCAGGTTGGAATTTGAACCAAGGATCGTCCGGTCTCAAGCCCAACACTTAACCACTAGACCATCACCTCCCCTAACGTAACCTAATATAATCCAATCAAACTGCAAAGACTACAAAGACTGATTGATCATCGTCAAGATGACGCCGTATGTGGCCTGCCGTCGGCACTCGCTTCTTTTAGTGTCGTTTTTATTGTTCTTGCACTTTGTTGCATGGAATGTGTCACCGCTGCTGGTGTATGATCGCCAGACTCTTATCAGCGTTCGGGCTTCGCTGGAGAATTTCGCTGTTCCTGGCTCGGGCGGACGGCCAGGGACGCGGCTGCCCCCGCCGCCTGTCTTAGCGTCCGTACCAGACTTTCTACGCCGGCCGCTTGGCGTGTTGCCTCGGCGTCTGCGCCGCAGAGGACGCGGGAAGAGAGGAGGAGTCCGTGTTCGGCTCAGAGTGTGCCTGGCTGTTTCCTGCAAACATGCTCCATGACAATTCATAGCCGGATTCTTCACACCATATGACGGCTACGACGTGCGGCGTTCCCTGACTTTTCGCTATCCGTGGCTCCGGCCGCTTGTGCGGGGTGCCGGGTCTCCACTTCCGCGTCGCCGTCCTGTGAGGAGCTGCAGTCGTGGCTGCGTGCAGGAGAACCTGCGCCCGCTCGGTCGTGTCTCCCAGCAGACTGACTTGCGTTCAGTCCGTGTGGCGCTCGTCAACACAAGGTCACTCACAAGTAAGACTTTCATTTTGAATGACTTTTTCTCCAGTCGTGATCTGGACTTTCTCCTGTTAACAGAGACCTGGTTGAAACCAGGTGAAAATAGTACCTTTTCTGAGCTCCTCCCCCCCAGCTGCTAATTTTTCAGCTCCCCGCGAGCATCAGGTCGAGGCGGGGGTGTGGCCACGATTTTTAAAGACAGTTTTAAATGCCGATTTTTATCTTCTAATGCCTACTCCACTTTTGAACTTCAGTTGTTTGTGATGGAGTTCGACTGTCCTGTGTTCTGCGCTGTTGTTTACCGTCCACCAAAATTTAATAAGGATTTTATTCAGGAGTTTTCTGAGTTTCTGGCAGATTTTATCCCAAAATATGACAAATTTTTGGTCTGTGGTGATTTTAATATTCATATCTGTTGTCCTTCTAATCAGCTGGCTGATGATTTTAAAAGCCTCCAGAACTCTTTTGGTCTAACACAAGTGGATGGACCAACACATAATCTTGGACACACCTTGGACCTGGTTATTTCTTTTGGGCTCTCAGTTTCACTTAAGGACATAAACCCCTGGCAAAAATTATGGAATCACCGGCCTCAGAGGATGTTCATTCAGTTGTTTAATTTTGTAGAAAAAAAGCAGTTCACAGACATGACACAAAACTAAAGTCATTTCAAATGGCAACTTTCTGGCTTTAAGAAACACTATAAGAAATCAAGAAAAAAAAGATTGTGGCAGTCAGAAAAAAATATGGAATCACTCAATTCTGAGGAAAAAATTATGGAATCACCCTGTAAATTTTCATCCCCCAAATTAATACCTGCATCAGATCAGATCTGCTCATTGACATTGACCCTATGCCATGACATTGACCCTATGTGTCTTTTTGCAAGGAATGTTTTTGCAGTTTTTGCTCTATGGCAAGATGCATTATCATCTTGAAAAATGATTTCATCATCCCCAAACATCCTTTCAATTGTCCAAAATATCAACATAAACTTGTGCATTTATTGATGATGTAATGACAGCCATCTCCCCAGTGCCTTTACCTGACATGCAGCCCCATATCACCAATGACTGTGGAAATTTACATGTTCTCTTCAGGCAGTCATCTTTATAAATCTCATTGGAAAGGCACCAAACAAAAGTTCCAGCATCATCACCTTGCCCAATGCAGATTCGAGATTCATCACTGAATATGACTTTCATCCAGTCATCCACAGTCCACAATTGCTTTTCCTTAGCCCATTGTAACCTTGTTTTTTTCTGTTTAGGTGTTAATGATGACTTTCGTTTAGCTTTTCTGTATGTAAATCCCATTTCCTTTAGGTGGTTTCTTACAGTTCGGTCACAGACGTTGACTCCAGTTTCCTCCCATTCGTTCCTCATTTGTTTTGTTGTACATTTTTACATTTTTGAGACATATTGCTTTAAGTTTTCTGTCTTGACGCTTTGTCTTCCTTGGTCTACCAGTATGTTTGCCTTTAACAACCTTCCCATGTTGTTTGTATTTGGTCCAGAGTTTAGACACAGCTGACTGTGAACAACCAACATCTTTTGCAACATTGCGTGATGATTTACTCTCTTTTAAGAGTTTGATAATCCTCTCCTTTGTTTCAATTGACATCTCTTGTGTTGGAGCCATGATTCATGTCAGTCCACTTGGTGCAACAGCTCTCCAAGGTGTGTTCACTCCTTTTTAGATGCAGACTAATGAGCAGATCTGATATGATGCAGGTGTTAGTTTTGGGGATGAAAATTTACAGGGTGATTCCATAATTCTTTCCTCAGAATTGAGTGATTCCATATTTTTTTTCCTCTGCTTGGTCTAAAAAAGTAACCGTTACTGACTGCCACAATCTGTTTTTCTTGATTTCTTATAGTGTTTCTTAAAGCCAGAAAGTTGCCATTTGAAATGACTTTAGTTTTGTGTCATGTCTGTGATCTGCTTTTTTTCTACAAAATTAAACAACTGAATGAACATCCTCCGAGGCCGGTGATTCCATAATTTTTGCCAGGGGTTGTATCAGACATTGCTATCTCAGATCACTTTCCTGTTATTTTTGAATTTATTGCTCCTCCATCTGCTAGTAAGCCATTTGTTCCTGTCTCTCGCTGTGGTTTGGTCACCTCCTCGACAGCGGGGGACTTTGCTGCTGCCTTCATGGACTCTTAGTTTTATGCCATGAATGGACTGGTTTCTCCATTACTCCCAGATGACATCCTCTCTTCTTTCCACTCTACATGCACAGTAATTTTGGACTCTGTTGCACCAATGCGCTGCAAATCCAGGAAATCAAAATCCGACCCCTGGTTAAATGCCACGACCCGTGCCCTCAGGCAACGCTGCAGACAGGCGGAGAGAAAATGGAAAAAGGACAAACTACAGGTGTCTCTGGGTATTCTAAGGGACAGTCTAACTGACTATCAGAAGGCTGTGAAGGAGGCAAAAGCACAATATCTGTCTCATATTATTTCTAGCAGCTGTCATCGTCCCAGTGTGTTATTTCAGACTATAAACTCAGTTGTAAATCCACACACCTCTGTTTTGTTGGACGCTACAACCACAACCTGTGAGGAGTTTCTTCAGTTTTTTATTGATTAGGTTTCATCAGTCAGACAGAACGCTGATCAGAGCTGTAATGTTGAGTTGTCTGCTCCTCGTGCACATTCTGCTGTGCTCAAACAGTTTGAGCCCATTTCTTTTGCATCTCTCGCTGATGTTGTAAAACACATAAAATCTACAAGTTGTCCTTTAGATGTTGTTCCAGCTAATGTGCTGAAGGAGGCTTTTAATACTGTTGGGGCGGGTCTCCTAACTTTTATCAATGCTTGTCTTAGATCAGGGTCTGTTCCAGCTGCTTTTAAACATGCTGTGGTTTGACCTCTTCTTAAAAAAACCTCACCTGGACTCATCAGTTTTATCCAATTTTAGACCTGTGTCTCATCTGCCATTTCTATCTAAGGTTTTAGAAAAGGTTGTCTTTTTACAGTTACAATCATTTTTAGAAGACAATCTCATCCTTGAAAAATTCCAATCTGGGTTTAGATCGCGACACAGCACTGAGTCAGCACTTTTAAAAGTTCATAATGACATCACTTTGTCGGTGGATGCAGGGAATCCTGCTGTGCTGGTTCTGTTGGACCTCACAGCAGCCTTTGATACTGTGGATCACACAGTACTTGTTTCCCGGTTGGAACATTTTATTGGCATTCATGGTACTGCACTTAAGTGGTTTAGATCATATTTGGCTGAAAGGAGCTTTTCTGTCATGATTGGGGACCTTTCCTCATCAACTGCTCCTCTGTGCTGTGGAGTGCCACAGGGATTTTGTATGAGATGAACTCAAAGATCTAAAACTTTTTCCACATACACAATATCACCATTTCCCTCAAATATTGTTCACAAACCAGTTGAAATCTGTGATAGTGAGCACTTCTTCTTTGCTGAGATAATCCATCCCACCTCACAGGTGTGCCATATCAAGATGCTGATTAGACACCATGATTAGTGCACAGGTGTGCCTTAGACTGCCCACAATAAAAGGCCACTCTGAAAGGTGCAGTTTTGTTTTATTGGGGGGGATACCAGAGAGTATCTGGTGTGACCACCATTTGCCTCATGCAGTGCAACACATCTCCTTCGCATCATCCGTGAAGAGAACACCTCTCCAACGTGCCAAACGCCAGCGAATGTGAGCATTTGCCCACTCAAGTCGGTTATGACGACGAACTGGAGTCAGATCGAGACCCCGATGAGGACGACGAGCATGCAGATGAGCTTCCCTGAGACGGTTTCTGACAGTTTGCGCAGAAATTCTTTGGTTATGCAAACCGATTGTTTCAGCAGCTGTCCGAGTGGCTGGTCTCAGACGATCTTGGAGGTGAACATGCTGGATGTGGAGGTCCTGGACTGGTGTGGTTACACATGGTCTGCGGTTGTGAGGCTGGTTGGATGTACTGCCAAATTCTCTGAAACGACTTTGGAGACGGCTTATGGTAGAGACATGAACATTCAATACACGAGCAACAGCTCTGGTTGACATTCCTGCTGTCAGCATGCCAATTGCACGCTCCCTCAAATCTTGCGACATCTGTGGCATTGTGCTGTGTGATAAAACTGCACCTTTCAGAGTGGCCTTTTATTGTGGACAGTCTAAGGCACACCTATGCACTAATCATGGTGTCTAATCAGCATCTTGGTATGGCACACCTGTGAGGTGGGATGGATTATCTCAGCAAAGGAGAAGTGCTCACTATCACAGATTTAGACTGGTTTGTGAACAATATTTGAGGGAAATGGTGATATTGTGTATGTGGAAAAAGTTTTAGATCTTTGAGTTCATCTCATACAAAATGGGAGCAAAACCAAAAGTGTTGCGTTTATATTTTTGTTGAGTACATTCTGCCATTGGGGTCAGTTATAACCCAGCACAACCTGTCCTTTCATTATTATGCAGATGATCTGCAAATCTATCTGCCTGTGAGGACTAATGGGAGTGATGCTTTGTCATCATTATTTAATTGTATTCGTGATGTAAAGCAGTGGCTGTCCCAAAACTTACTTTACCTGAATGATGGTAAAACTGAGATCATGGTGTTTGAGCGCACTGGCATACCAAATGTGGTAACACCAAATTTTGGTGCTTTGGCTAACTATGTAAAACCAGCTGTCAAGAATTTGGGAGTGATATTTGACAGCTGTTTCAGGTTCAATCAACAGATAAATTCTGTTGTCAAAGCTAGTTTTTTCCAACTTCGCCTTTTGGCTAAAATAAAGCACTTTCTCAGTAGACGTGATCTTGAGACAGCCATTCATGCTTTCATCAACTCCAGACTTGATTATTGTAATGCACTTTATTCGGGCATTAATCAGTCGTCTCTTGCACGTCTCCAGTTGGTGCAGAATGCTGCTGCTCGTCTTTTGACAAACACTTTTAGACGTGAGCATATTACGCCCATCCTGTACTCACTCCACTGGCTTCCAGTTCGTTTTAGAATTGATTTTAAAATTTTAATGTTTGTTTTTAAAGCTATTTATGGCCTTGCACCTCCCTACTTTAAAATTTTAACTTTGCGCACCTACAGTAGGACATTAAGGGCGTCTGGCCAGCTTTACTTAGATGTTCCAAGGTCAAGATATAAACGCTGGGGTGATCATGCTTTCGCGGTAGCTGGCCCGAGACTGTGGAATGAGCTACCTCTTGAGTTACGTACTATTCCTGACCTAGCACTTTTTAAATCTAAGTTAAAGACTTATTTATTTAAACTGGCTTTTAACACTTAGTGGGGAGGTGACATGTTCTGTTATTTTTATGTTTTTTTTTTATGTGTTGTTTTAAAATTTTATTTTATATGTGTTTTATTTTTGTAAATTTGTGTTTTTAATGTTAAGCACTTTGGACACCAGTCGGTGCTGTAAAGCGCTTTATAAATAAATGTTGATTGATTGATTGATTGATTGAATCAAACAAACATGAAACATATAACAAAATAATTTAGAAGTCATGAATAAAATATGAGATACATAAAACAAAAATTGAAAACATAACTAAAATTTTTAACCATCATAGACTGTAGGCAGTCAAGAACAGAGAACAGAATTATTAAAAACCTCAACTCTGACCAAAGGTCAGGCCCTTTAGTAATTTTCCAGTGATGCTGGGATCTGAACCAAGGATCCACTGGTCTCAAGCCCAACGCTTAACCACTAGACCATCACCTCCTGTAAACAAAACACCTATTATTCCTCTTATCGTTAGCTTTCCTTGCAGCGATCAGTGCGATCAAACCAATGAGACCTGTGACATTCATGGGGGCTTGGCATTGCTGTGATGGACTCAGGATGCACAATGCATGATGGGAAAAAGACAATCTTCGCTAAGTCCCAGAAATCGCTATTTAATTGCAGTTAATGCAACAAAAGCTGAGATACTCGTGGGAGATCATGGTGCTATGATGGGTTTGAGATGCACAATGCATGATGGGAAAAAAGACAGTGGTGCAGTGGTCTTAAGCATTCAGAACCTGAGGAAACTGTTTTGGTGTAAGGAAACCTCCATTTTCACCAGTAAGTAGAAATCACTTGTGGGAGCTGGGTGCAGCTTTGTGGTGTTATTTTTGGTCATAGCATTAATGTTGCATCTGCACTGAGGATGATCCTATATGAGTGTATCATGACGGGCTTAAGACACGCAATGCATGATGGGAAAAGGACATTAGTGGAGTGGTGACCATAAAATCGAAGCATGTGTGCAGTCAAGCCGCTGACCAAAGGTGTGATAAAATATGGGAAAGACCTTTTGCATAAACAAAGGCGCACTGGTGATGCAGAATTAGAAGAGCTCATGTGTTTAAAATAAAATCTGTGTATTAAAAATGATAAGAGGGCATCTGTATTGAGCTTCTCAGTTTGCTTTAGAATACAAGAAAAAGGCTATATATAAGTTTCGGCGGGGAGATTGCTAAGCAAGCCCCCCAGCCCCCCACCTTTACCTGCAGAAAAATGCATGTAGCAACACATTTGTCTGCGGGGGAAAAAAAAAAACCAGATGTTTATCTTTAATGAGGGGCCAAAGGACAAACGTAGAGCAATCAGTGGACGGCGTACAGAATAGAACGGGTCATTATAATTTGGTGATGTGGCTGTTGTAGTTTAGATAATCCTGAATCAAACACAAAGAGCAAAAGCACAACCTCTTTAACAGATATAATACTGGCTGCATTGTGTTGTTGTGGGGTTGAATGAGTTTGCATCGACCGGGGGTACGAAAAAGCATCCTCGCCGTAACAGCACAGCAATCAGAAATGCAACCACGGCCTAATCACTTTAGGTTTCAATTTAAAGGCAGCCATCAGCGCTGAGTGCTTTCTAATGGACAGAAACAGGAGGAAGAGATGGAGTGATAGAGGAGTGAACAGTGAGACAGGGAGAAGGCTGGGAAAAAAGCACACTCACTCATCACACATGGTTGCAGGTTTGATTCCCACAGGTGTTACCCACATACAAAAATATAAGTGAGGCACATCTGAGCCTCAGTGAAAATGACATCATGCTGCTGCCACATATAAACAACGTCTCTGTTGCAGGAGTGTTACGATACACAAGTTAAGTTCTGCGATTCGATCCATATCGTGATACATAATCATATCCCTGTTTATACTAATTACACTCACTGGACACTTTATTAGGTACAATTTGCTACTATCGGGTTAGACCGCCTTTTGTCTTCAGAACTGCCTTAATTCTTTGTGGCATAGATTCAACAAGGTGTTGGAAACAGTCCTCAGAGATGTTGGTGCATATTTACATGATAGCATCACGCAGTCGCCCATTCAACCAGTCTGTACTGTACCAGATGCTCCCAAAGCAGCGTATCTACATCTGGAGTTGGTCCCCAGGCACCAGACTGTGGCTCCTCACTGCTCCTCGTGATTGGATTGTGTCTAACTGTAATTAGGATGGGTTAAATGCAGAGGACAGATTTCACTGTATGTATGCATATGTAGAATGACAATAAAGGCTCTATTCTGTGTTACGTTCTGATGTGAGACCAGTTTTGAAATGAACCCAATTGATGCAGGCAGTAACCACACAGGAAATAAAGGAAAAACAAAGGTGATTTAATCACCACTGTTGCGTTCCAGTACAACAAACAGACAAAGTCCAAATAGACAATACATAAGTATTTTTTTTTTTTTTTTTTTTTTACTTTTTTACTGTGCTCCAACGCCTAAGGAAGACCTCTAACGGTCGAAACATCGCGACGGAGCACTTTTATCTGCTAACTTTCATCAGCGTTGGCAAGCTAACTAGCTTGCTAACGCTTTCGTTTTTTTATTTATTTTTTTATTTTTTTTTTTTTTTTTCTCTTTTCGCGCTGTTGTCGTGCGTTGCCTGTGCTGCTTCATGGCCTGTTTGGTGCCTTGATTGGGGCACTCCTTCTGCTGAATCACCTTTAAATTATTTACACATTATTCACTTTGTGTGTTTTTAGGAATCCGCTAGGTTGCGTAGCTACTAGCTCTTAGCCGATTTAGCATGGCGGCTTCTCCTGTCTCTCCCGCACTTTTTTGCTCTGGGTGTGAAATGTTTAGTTATTCCTCGGCCTCCTTTAGCAGTAACGGTACTTGTAATAAGTGTAGCTTATTCGTAGCTTTGGAGGCCAGGCTGGGCGAATTGGAGACTCGGCTCCGCACCGTGGAAAATTCTACAGCTAGCCTGGCCCCTGTAGTCGGTGCGGACCAAGGTAGCTTAGCCGCCGCTAGTTCCCCCCTGGCAGATCCCGGGCAGCCGGGAAAGCAGGCTGACTGGGTGACTGTGAGGAGGAAGCGTAGCCCTAAACAGAAGCCCTGTGTACACCGTCAACCCATTCACATCTCTAACCGTTTTTCCCCACTCGACGATACACCCGCCGAGGATCAAACTCTGGTTATTGGCGACTCTGTTTTGAGAAATGTGAAGTTAGCGACACCAGCAACCATTGTCAATTGTCTTCCGGGGGCCAGAGCAGGCGACATCGAAGGACATTTGAAATTGCTGGCTAAGGCTAAGCGTAAATTTGGTAAGATTGTAATTCACGTCGGCAGTAATGACACTCGGTTACGCCAATCGGAGGTTACTAAAAGTAACATTAAATCGGTGTGTAACTTTGCAAAAACAATGTCGGACTCTGTTGTTTTCTCTGGGCCCCTCCCCAATCGGACCGGGAGTGACATGTTTAGCCGCATGTTCTCCTTGAATTGCTGGCTGTCTGAGTGGTGTCCAAAAAATGAGGTGGGCTTCATTGATAATTGGCAAAGCTTCTGGGGAAAACCTGGTCTTGTTAGGAGAGACGGCATCCATCCCACTTTAGATGGAGCAGTTCTCATTTCTAGAAATCTGGCCAATTTTCTTGGATCCTCCAAACTGTGACTGTCCAGCGTTGGGACCAGGAGGCAGAGCTGTGGTCTTATACACCTCTCTGCAGCTTCTCTCCCCCTGCCATCCCCTCATTACCCCATCCCCGTAGAGATGGTGCCTGCTCCCAGACCACCAATAACCAGCAAAAATCTATTTAAGCATAAAAATTCAAAAAGAAAAAATAATATAGCACCTTCAATTGCACCACAGACTAAAACAGTTAAATGTGGTCTATTAAACATTAGGTCTCTCTCTTCTAAGTCCCTGTTGGTAAATGATATAATAATTGATCAACGTATTGATTTATTCTGCCTAACAGAAACCTGGTTACAGCAGGATGAATATGTTAGTTTAAATGAGTCAACACCCCCGAGTCACACTAACTGTCAGAATGCTCGTAGCACGGGCCGTGGCGGAGGATTAGCAGCAATCTTCCATTCCAGCTTATTAATTAATCAAAAACCTAGACAGAGCTTTAATTCATTTGAAAGCTTGTCTCTTAGTCTTGTCCATCCAAATTGGAAGTCCCAAAAACCAGTTTTATTTGTTATTATCTATCGTCCACCTGGTCGTTACTGTGAGTTTCTCTGTGAATTTTCAGACCTTTTGTCTGACTTAGTGCTTAGCTCAGATAAGATAATTATAGTGGGCGATTTTAATATCCACACAGATGCTGAGAATGACAGCCTCAACACTGCATTTAATCTATTATTAGACTCTATCGGCTTTGCTCAAAAAGTAAATGAGTCCACCCACCACTTTAATCATATCTTAGATCTTGTTCTGACTTATGGTATGGAAATAGAAGATTTAACAGTATTCCCTGAAAACTCCCTTCTGTCTGATCATTTTTTAATAACATTTACATTTACCCTGATGGACTACCCTGCAGTGGGGAATAAGTTTCATTACACTAGAAGTCTTTCAGAAAGCGCTGTAACTAGGTTTAAGGATATGATTCCTTCTTTATGTTCTCTAATGTCATATACCAACACAGAGCAGAGTAGCTACCTAAACTCTGTAAGGGAGTTAGAGTATCTCGTCAATAGTTTTACATCCTCTTTGAAGACAACTTTGGATGCTGTAGCTCCTCTGAAAAAGAGAGCTTTAAATCAGAAGTGTCTGACTCCGTGGTATAACTCACAAACTCGTAGCTTAAAGCAGATAACCCGTAAGTTGGAGAGGAAATGGCGTCTCACTAACTTAGAAGATCTTCACTTAGCCTGGAAAAAGAGTTTGTTGCTCTATAAAAAAGCCCTCCGTAAAGCTAGGACATCTTTCTACTCATCACTAATTGAAGAAAATAAGAATAACCTCAGGTTTCTTTTCAGCACTGTAGCTAGGCTGACAAAGAGTCAGAGCTCTATTGAGCTGAGTATTCCATTAACTTTAACTAGTAATGACTTCATGACTTTCTTTGCTAACAAAATTTTGACTATTAGAGAAAAAATTATTCATAACCATCCCAAAGATGTATCGTTATCTTTGGCTGCTTTCAGTGATGCCGGTATTTGGTTAGACTCTTTCTCTCCGGTTGTTCTGTCTGAGTTATTTTCATTGGTTGCTTCGTCCAAACCATCGGCATGTTTATTGGACCCCATTCCTGCCAGGCTGCTCAAGGAAGTCCTACCATTATTTAATGCTTCAATCTTAAATATGATCAATCTATCTTTGTTAGTTGGTTATGTACCACAGGCCTTTAAGGTGGCAGTAATTAAACCATTACTTAAAAAGCCATCACTTGACCCAGCTATCTTAGCTAATTATAGGCCAATTTCCAACCTTCCTTTTCTCTCAAAGATTCTTGAGAGGGTAGTTGTAAAACAGTTAACTGATCACCTGCAGAGGAATGGTCTATTTGAAGAGTTTCAGTCAGGTTTTAGAATTCATCATAGTACAGAAACAGCATTAGTGAAGGTTACAAATGATCTTCTTATGGCTTCGGACAGTGGACTTATCTCTGTGCTTGTTCTGTTGGACCTCAGTGCTGCTTTTGATACTGTTGACCATAAAATTTTATTACAGAGATTAGAGCATGTCATAGGTATTAAAGGCACTGCGCTGCGGTGGTTTGAATCATATTTGTCTAATAGATTACAGTTTGTTTATGTAAATGGGGAATCTTCTTCACAGACTAAAGTTAATTATGGAGTTCCACAAGGTTCTGTGCTAGGACCAATTTTATTCACTTTATACATTCTTCCCTTAGGCAGTATTATTAGACGGTATTGCTTAAATTTTCATTGTTACGCAGATGATACCCAGCTTTATCTATCCATGAAGCCAGAGGATACACACCAATTAGCTAAACTGCAGGATTGTCTTACAAACATAAAGACATGGATGACCTCTAATTTCCTGCTTTTAAACTCAGATAAAACTGAAGTTATTGTACTTGGCCCCACAAATCTTAGAAGCATGGTGTCTAACCAGATCGTTACTCTGGATGGCATTTCCCTGATCTCTAGTAATACTGTGAGAAATCTTGGAGTCATTTTTGATCAGGATATGTCATTCAAAGCGCATATTAAACAAATATGTAGGACTGCCTTTTTGCATTTACGCAATATCTCTAAAATCAGAAAGGTCTTGTCTCAGAGTGATGCTGAAAAACTAATTCATGCATTTATTTCCTCTAGGCTGGACTATTGTAATTCATTATTATCAGGTTGTCCTAAAAGTTCCCTAAAAAGCCTTCAGTTGGTTCAGAATGCTGCAGCTAGAGTACTGACGGGGACTAGCAGGAGAGAGCATATCTCACCCGTGTTGGCCTCTCTTCATTGGCTTCCTGTTAATTCTAGAATAGAATTTAAAATTCTTCTTCTTACTTATAAGGTTTTGAATAATCAGGTCCCATCTTATCTTAGGGACCTCGTAGTACCATATTACCCCATTAGAGCGCTTCGCTCTCAGACTGCGGGCTTACTTGTAGTTCCTAGGGTTTGTAAGAGTAGAATGGGAGGCAGAGCCTTCAGCTTTCAGGCTCCTCTCCTGTGGAACCAGCTCCCAATTCAGATCAGGGAGACAGATACCCTCTCTACTTTTAAGATTAGGCTTAAAACTTTCCTTTTCGCTAAGGCTTATAGTTAGGGCTGGATCGGGTGACCCTGGACCATCCCTTGGTTATGCTGCTTTAGACGTAGATTGTGGGGGGGTTCCCATGATGCACTGTTTCTTTCTCTTTTTGCTCCGTATGCATCACTCTGCATTTAATCATTAGTGATCGATCTCTGCCCCCCTTCACGGCATGTCTTTTTCCTGTTTTTTTCCCTCAGCCCCAACCAGTCTCAGCAGAAGACTGCCCCTCCCTGAGCCTGGTTCTGCTGGAGGTTTCTTCCTGTTAAAAGGGAGTTTTTCCTTCCCACTGTTGCCAAGTGCTTGCTCATAGGGGGTCGTTTTGACCGTTGGGGTTTTTCATAATTATTGTATGGCCTTGCCTTACAATATGGAGCGCCTTGGGGCAACTGTTTGTTGTGATTTGGCGCTATAGAAGAAAAAAGTTGATTGATTGATTGATAAGTTAGTGTAGAAAACAAACCAAAACTGCAGGCAGTGGATGGTGGAAAACAACCAGGGAAATATTAAAGGCAAACCATACGAGGACGTCATGAGCAGCTAACAAACCGGGGATGTCAAAGTAATCTGACAGCTTAAAGCAGAACAGTGCAGTACATAAATAGTGACACAAACAAACTGATGAATGACAGGTGGTGTGATTAGGAAATGTGGAGCAGCTGTGTAGGGGAGACCGGGTGACAAAGACATGCCTACAAACACACACAGAAACTGACAAAGACAACGTGACACAAACCCCAAGGAACCCTGGGAGTGAGCAGAAAACAAACCATACCAACATACTAAAGGGAAAACAAAATAACAAAATACAAAACCAAGGAAGAAAAGACAGAAAACCTAAGTGGAACTCAAGAATGCAAAAAAGTGTAAAACATGGATATGACTAAACTAACAGTTATGGACATGGGACTGAACACGATGGCATACATAAGACATGGACAGGGGACAGGCCACAACAGTCTGCCCAATCTCCTCTGACATTAACAAGGCATTTTCATCCACACAACTGCCAGTCAGTGGATATCTTCTCTTTTCTGGATCATTCTCTGTAAACCCTAGAGATAGTTGTGTGTGAAAATTCCAGTAGATCAGCACTTTCGGAAATACTCAGACCAGCCCATCTGGCACTAACAACCATGCCACGTTCAAAGTCACTTAAATCCCCTTTCTTCCCCATTCTTGGTGCTTGGTTTGAACTTCAGCAAGTCATCTTCACCAAGTCTAGATGCCTAAATGCACTGAGTTGCTGCCATGTGATTGGTTGATTAGCTGTTTGTGTTAACAAGCAATTGAACAGGTGTACCTAATAAAGAGGCTGATGAGTGTATGTACAAAGTAATCTTTAGTGAATGTTATAACTTTAAAGAAAGACATTCTGAAGTACTCTTATGAAGTGTAATGCTTGATGTTATCAGTTTCCTATTTGTAGATTTTATGAATTATTTTTGAATCTAATGCAAGAGGTCATTACTTCTTTGATACAGGCTTCACTATACAATTATCACGATTCACTATGCATCATTACACCCATACTCTGTGGTTGTGATGAAGAATTATTTTATGCAGCGTTTTCTGCAGGTATTTTATTTAAATAAACTTAGCAGCAGACATACTGAAGCAACTCAGAGATGAAAACAATGTGCACATCAATATAATATAAAATAATCACTGAATCAGAAATTAATTATTGCATGACTTTATTAGGGGTGGAACTATACATCTCATATTGTGGGGCCTCTATCAAATCTTATCATTGTCTGAAATAAGTATCATGATACCATAAAAGGTCAACTAATGCATGGAAGAAATATGGCCTATGACAGAAGAATCATAAATAATTGAAAAAAATATATATACAAATAGGAAACAGAAAATATCAGGGATTACAATTTATATTTCTGGATAAGTTATTTTTTTCATTTCATCATTCACCACAAATTACTTTATATATAATTAGTGTCAACAGTGATGTCACAACGCAACAGGTATATCGCGATAGGTATCGAATTGCAACAGGTGTATCATGATACATATCTAATCGCAACAGGTGTATTGTGAGATGTATCAAATCACTATTGGTGTATTATGATATACAGTTGTGCTCAAATGTTTACATACCCTGGCAGAATTTTTGATATTTTTGGCCATTTTTCAGAGAATATGAATGACAACACAAAAACTTTTTTTCCCACTCATGGTTAATGGTTATGTGAAGTCATTTATTGTCAAACAACTGTGTTTACACTTTTTAAACCATAATGACAACAGGAACTACTCAAATGCCCTGATCAAAAGTTTACATACCACAGTTCTTAATACCGTGTATTGCCCCCTTTAACATCAATGACAGCTTAGAGTCTTTTGTAGCTGTTGTGGATGAGGCTCTTTATTTTCTCTGATGTTAAAGCTGTACATTTTTCTTGGCAAAAAGCCTCAAGTTCCTGAAAATTCTTGAGCTGCCTTTCATGAACTGCATGTTTGAGATCTCCCCAGAGTGGCTCAATGATACTGAGGTCAGGAGACTACGATGGCCACTCTAGACCCTTCACTTTATTCTGCTGTAGCCAATGACAGGTCAACTTGACCTTGTGTTTTGGATTGTTGCCATGTTGGAACATCCAAGCACATCCCATGTGCAGCTTCTGGGCTGATGAGTACAAATCTTCCTCTCATATACTCAACAAAAATATAAACGCAACACTTTTGGTTTTGCTCCCATTTTGTATGAGATGAACTCAAAGATCTAAAACTTTCTCCACATACACAATATCACCATTTCCCTCAAATATTGTTCACAAACCAGTCTAAATCTGTGATAGTGAGCACTTCTCCTTTGCTGAGATAATCCATCCCACCTCACAGGTGTGCCATACCAAGATGCTGATTAGACACCATGATTAGTGCACAGGTGTGCCTTAGACTGCCCACAATAAAAGGCCACTCTGAAAGGTGCAGTTTTGTTTTATTGGGGGGGATACCAGTCAGTATCTGGTGTGACCACCATTTACCTCATGCAGTGCAACACATCTCCTTCGCATAGAGTTGATCAGGTTGTCAATTGTGGCCTGTGGAATGTTGGTCCACTCCTCTTCAATGGCTGTGCGAAGTTGCTGGATATTGGTAGGAACTGGTACACGCTGTCGTATACGCCGGTCCAGAGCATCCCAAACATGCTCAATGGGTGACATGTCCGGTGAGTATGCCAGCCATGCAAGAACTGGGACATTTTCAGCTTCCAAGAATTGTGTACAGATCCTTGCAACATGGGGCCGTGCATTATCCTGCTGCAACATGAGGTGATGTTCTTGGATGTATAGCACAACAATGGGCCTCAGGATCTCGTCACGGTATCTCTGTGCATTCAAAATGCCATCAATAAAATGCACCTGTGTTCTTCGTCCATAACAGATGCCTGCCCATACCATAACCCCACCGCCACCATGGGCCACTCGATCCACAACATTGACATCAGAAAACCGCTCACCCACACGACACCACACACGCTGTCTGCCATCTGCCCTGGACAGTGTGAACCGGGATTCATCCGAGAAGAGAACACCTCTCCAATGTGCCAAATGCCAGCGAATTTGAGCATTTGCCCACTCAAGTCGGTTACGACGACGAACTGGAGTCAGGTCGAGACCCCGATGAGGACGACGAGCATGCAGATGAGCTTCCCTGAAACGGTTTCTGACAGTTTATGCAGAAATTCTTTGGTTATGCAAACCGATTGTTTCAGCAGCTGTCCGAGTGGCTGGTCTCAGATGATCTTGGAGGTGAACATGCTGGATGTGGAGGTCCTGGGCTGGTGTGGTTACACGTGGTCTGCGGTTGTGAGGCTGGTTGGATGTACTGCCAAATTCTCTGAAACGCCTTTGGAGACGGCTTATGGTAGAGAAATGAACATTCAATACACGAGCAACAGCTCTGGTTGACATTCCTGCTGTCAGCATGCCAATTGCACGCTCCCTCAAATCTTGTGACATCTGTGGCATTGTGCTGTGTGATAAAACTGCACCTTTCAGAGTGGCCTTTTATTGTGGGCAGTCTAAGGCACACCTGTGCACTAATCATGGTGTCTAATCAGCATCTTCATATGGCACACCTGTGAGGTGGGATGGATTATCTCAGCCAAGGAGAAGTGCTCACTATCACAGATTTAGACTGGTTTGTGAACAATATTTGAGGGAAATGGTGATATTGTGTATGTGGAAAAAGTTTTAGATGTTTGAGTTCATCTCATACAAAATGGGAGCAAAACCGAAAGTGTTGCGTTTATATTTTTGTTGAGTGTATTTTATGATAACATGCTGCATTCATCCTGCCATCAATTTTGAGTTTCCTGTGCCTTTGTAGCTCACACATCTCCAAAACATCAGCGATCTACCTCCATTCTTCACAGTAGGAAGGGTGTACCATTCATCACAGGCCTTGTTGACTCCTCTCCAAATGTAACATTGATGGTTGTGTTCAAATTTGGTCTCATCATTCCAAATGACTTTGTTCTCTGTGTTGTTTGGCGTATTGATACTGGATACTTTGTGGCATTTGCGTGGTAATGGCTTTCTTCTGGTGACTCGACCATGCAGCCCATTTTTTTCAAGTGCCTCCTTACTATGCATCTTGAAACAGCTATGCAACTTTTTTTTTTTAGAGAGTCCTGTATTTCAACTGAAGTTATTTGTGGATTTTTGTTTGAATCCTGAACAATTTTCCTGGCAGTTGTTGCTGAAAGTTTTGTTGGTCTACCTGACTGTGGTTTGGTTCCAACAGAATCCCTCATTTTCCACTTCTTAATTACAGTTTGAGCACTGCTGATTGGCATTCTCAGTCCCTTGGATATCTTTTTATATCCCTTTCCAGTTTCATACAGATCAATGACCTTTTCTATAACAATTCTTTTGCTTTCCCATGACTCAGAAACCAGAAACGTCAGTGCAGCACTGGATGAAAGATGCAAGGATCTGTCAGCAGCCCAGAAACTCACTGAGTTTGCACACACACAAACACACACACACATACACACACACACACACAGTGAGAGAGAGATATTACAAGAAAACAGATCACAGGTGAGGATGGTTACCTTTAGTAGCCACTCAAACTCATTTGTGTCAACTTGTGTGCATGTTATCAGGCCAAAGTCATCAGAGTGTGTAAACTTTTGATCAGGGTAATTTGGTCAGTTTCTGTTGTCATTATGATTTAAAAAGAGTAAACAGTTGTTTGACAATAAACAGCTTCCACAATCACTAACTATGAAGGAAAAATGGCAAGAAAAAAAATAAATCAAAAATTCTGCCAGGGTATGTAAACATTTGACCACACCTGTATATTGAATCACAATGTTTGTAATGTGACACACATATTGAATCATGATAGGTGTTTTGTAATATGTATTGTATTGTGAGGGGTGTGTATCATTCATGAGCCTACACTATAAGTTATATATTGTTTAATTTAATCATGTTTAATTTAATCATCCTAAAATTCCCATAATTCTGTGTTTGTTCATGTACATATTGCTGTACTATAAGTAAATGTTATCCACCATGGAAGTCCAAACTGACTTCTCTTCCCTCTATAAGACACGCCCACTGAACTAGTCCCATCGGAGCGGCCAGAGCTGATTTCATCACAAATAAAAATCACAAATAACTCACCTGTTTGTGTCCATTTCTGTTGGTTTCTCATTCATTAAATGTGTTACTTGTAATTTAACCTAATTTGGGTGGGAGCTTAACTTTCTTCAAAAAAGGGGGTTGCTTGGCCGTGGGCCCTCCAACCGGCATATATAGTATACATCAGGAGGTGATGGCAGTAGCGAACTACATCCCAATTGTGTCCCTAATGGCCCCTTCACACATAGTGCGAAGTTTGGATGGCGTTTGGATGAAAGCTGCGAAATAGTTTGAAATTAGCACGCAAAACATTGCACCGATGGGCAGGCATGCACGAACCCAGTGCAAGAGTTCAGGCACGCGGCGTGTCCATTGAGCAGCAACAGTGCCAGGTGCACCACATGGCGCCGCTTATGTGGAAGAAATAAAAAAAATTAAAATCAGCCAGTACCTGTGGGACCACATCGCGCTGCTTATGTGGAATAATTAAAGAAAAAAAAATACACCACCCGGGATGCGACGTCATGTTTTTCAAAACCTCTGATCCCCAGACAGAGACTTTACCACTGAGCTACAGAGCTGTTCTTTGAAAGCTGCAGGAAGCTGCCCCATATCAGGAAGGACATGGAAGTATTAAAAAAAAAAATTAAAATCACACACCATATAAAAACACCGCATTTATCAAGCGAGCAATACAAATATGATCTGTCTGTTCCTCTGGTGATGACCCATGGTCACAGACATACAGTCATGAAATGACATGAATGAGAAGCAGTGTGCTCTGATCATGACACATCTACTGGTCAGGTGTGTCCAGTTGGCCTCGCGCGTGTTCTGCCTGACACGCATGTCTTGTGGACGGTGCGCCACAGCATAGACACCGCATCGTGTGGAACAGAGGTCAATTGGGTGATGTGACGGTCAGATTGCCCGCTGCGTGTTCTGATCTGATGGTCCAATTCAACCTGGGGGGCTGTCAGTGTCTGCTCCATGCATGCGCTCGCTTGCTGCATCTTGTCGTTACCACGGCAATATATGTTTTTATTTATGTCCACGTTAATACAGACACACACGCCTCAAAGTGGACAGTTGTTAGTCCATGACTGTCCGAACACAGTAGGTGTTGTGTAGCTGGAATGTCCAGAATGACAGATCACCACAGCTGCTTCTGTTGGAAGCCACGCCTCTCGTGAGTGAAGCGCACACACCCACGTATCAGTGTGTGTGTTTGCAAAGTCACACTCGTGGGGAACTTAGACAAATTTCACAGCAGTACGACAGTGATTGTCTGCAGTCTGTTGTCGTGCCAAGAGTGCAACTGGCCACACATTTTCTAAGGCATTTTTTTTCTAAGGCATTCATTTTTTCAGGCGCTTGTGTTCGAAAATAGTTGTAGCAACAGGGGACGATATTACACAGTTTGCACAATGTCTCTGTGTAGGCTCTCAGTTGTCCAGGTGGTTTCCACAGTACAGAAGCTTGAATCTTCGACTGGACTGGGTTGCTTGACGTGAGGACGTTTCGCTTCAAATCGCAGACGCTTCCTCAGCTAAAATTCTTGCTCTGGTGGTCTGACTTCTGTCTTGACTCTTGTAGAGAAGAATAATCAGAAGTCACAAAAGCTGGAGTTTTAAACCTAACCAGACCCCTCCTACAGAGAGGCAGAGTGCTATAGGCTAGTGACTAAACAATAGCTCTAATTAACACCTATTGTGCTCTAGTTAGCACCCTCCTAATGACGGGGCAGCTGTCCCTCCTAATGATGGGATGGACCCTCTCCTGATGGCTCCCTTGACGACTCTGCTGATGACGTGAATGACTCATTACCATGAACAAAAGACTGAAACTGCTTTGACCCGAGTACCCCATTGTAAACAGGGGATAAAGCGTGTCTCAGACCCCCTCCCTGGTTACACAGAAACATTGCGACCAACTGTGGGCATGAGGCCCTGGCACTGGTACGTAAGCTGGAAAAGACTGCTAAAAAGATAGCTAACTTTAGAAACCACTTAAGATTTAACCTGAGATGCAAACAAAACAATGTTATTCCCAAATGCATGAAGCAAAAGGCACTAGAAGCAGGTCACACAGCAGAAAAGATCCAGCACAGTTACCTTAGGAGGATTTTGGGTCTTAGAATTAGAAGGCTTCATTTTAAAATATTAGACCTTCAAAATAATCTTGATAGTCTGCTCAAAATTTTAGAAATTTTAGTGGAGGAAGAGGCCCATAATAAGATCACAAAGTTCATAGTTAAAATTCAAATGGCTGAGCATTTAAAAAGTAAGGAGCGACAAATCAGGAAGTTTCACAACCTTTTAGTGCAGAAAAGGCGTACTTTCAGTGGGAGTATTTTTAAAGATATACCCAGACAAATTAGTGACAACAGGGAAAATTGGGTAAAGAATCGCTCCAACAGGGTTCTTACACAGACAGAAAAGGATGTGCTCGCTAAAGGACTAAATTTCTCAGTGACCCCTAAACATATACCAACAGTAGATTACATCATTGCAGTAGAGTCAGCCATTAAACATAGCAGTTTGTCAGAGTCAGAAGCTGGGGACCTCCGACTAAGAGTCACAGCAGTGCTGAACAGTGCTAAGCCTCCTCCGTCCAACATCACAGGAGAAGAACGGAAAGCTTTGTCAGCACTGCAAAAGGACCAAACATCCTTATCCTGCCAGCGGATAAAGGCAGATGCACGGTGGTCCTGAACACATCGGACTACGAGGCCAAGATCAACAACTTGCTCAGTGACTCCAATACATACAAACATCTGAAGAGAGACCCCACAAGCGGCTATAAGAAGAAAATCATTAGCTACCTTCAAAACCTGGAGAAAGAGGGACTCATCGACAGGCGGCAGACATACTACAGACTGTATCCTGGGGACGCCACTCCATGCATCTATGGACTGTCCAAAATCCACAAACAGGACATGCCACTCAGGCCTATTGTATGTAGCACAGATTCCATCACGTACAATTTGGCCAAGCACCTCAAGTGGATTTTGGCTCCTCTAGTGGGTAACTCAGACCACCATGTGGAGAACACACAAGATTTTGTGAACAAGCTCAAGGACCTGCAGCTGGAGGCAGATGAAACAATCGTGTCATTTGATGTGACTTCATTGTTCACCTGCAGCCCCACCACTGAGGCCGACTCAGCTGTGAGGCAGAGACTGCTGGAGGATGTGTCTCTACTTGAAAGGACCAAACTCACACCAGACCACATCTGCCAACTCTTGGAGATCTGTCTTAACACCACGTATCTCCGGTTTAGGGGGAATTACTACAGGCAGATTCATGGTTGTGAGATGGGGTCTCCGGTATCCCCCATTGTGGCCAATCTGTACATGGAGCGAGTGGAGAAGACAGCCTTGACGTCTTTCACTGGCATCTCTCCCAGTCACTGGTTCAGATATGTTGATGACACATGGGTTAAAATCAAGCAACAGGAAGTTGAGGACTTTACAGAACACATCAACTCGGTGGACACCAATATCAAGTTCACACGTGAGGATGCCAGAAACAACCATTTAGCCTTCTTGGACTGTGATGTTACGATTGGAGAGAACAGGCAGCTCCAGACAGGGGTTTACAGAAAACAAACTCACACTGACCAATATCTGCTCAAACCACCCCCTTGAACACAAGCTCGGGGTGATCAGGACGCTTCAACACAGAGCCTTACAGGTGCCCACAACTGCAGAGGGAAGGGCTAAAGAACAACAACTTGTCCGGAAAGCCCTCACAGTATGTGGGTACCCACGATGGTCCCTGGACAAAGTGCAGAAGTCCCAGAGAACAAAGAGACCAGATAGACAGGAGACGGAGACAAGAAGAAGAGGAGTGTCTCTCCCTTATTTAGCAGGAGTAGGGGAAAAACTACAGAGGATCTTCAGACAGCACAAAATCCCAGTTTACTTTAAACCGGTTAACACCTTGAGACAGAAATTAGTTCACCCTAAGGACAGGACCCCTGGTTACAAACAGAGCAATGTAGTGTATTCTATCAGATGTCAGGAAAACTGTAACGAACACTACATAGGTTAGACTAAGCAAACTTTACAAAAAAGGCTATACCAGCACCGCAGAGAGGGCACCAGTGGACCTCAGTCTGCAGTTCATCTCCACCTTAAAGACACTAACCACACATTTGAGGACAAGGAAGTTAAAATATTAGCCAGAGAGAAGAAATGGTTTGAGAGAGGGGTCAAAGAGGCATTCTTTGTGAAACGTTTGAAACCCAGCCTTAACCGGGGAGGGGGTCTGAGACACGCTTTATCCCCTGTTTACAATGGGGTACTCAGGTCAAAGCAGTTTCAGTCTTTTGTTCATGAATGAGTCATTCACGTCATCAGCAGAGTCGTCAAGGGAGCCATCGGGAGAGGGTCCGTCCCATCATTAGGAGGGACAGCTTCCCTGTCATTAGGAGGGTGCTAACTAGAGCACAATAGGTGCTAATTAGAGCTATTGTTTAGTCACTAGCCTATAGCTGTCTGCCTCTCTGTAGGAGGGGTCTGGTTAGGTTTAAAACTCCAGCTTTTGTGACTTCTGATTATTCTTCTCTACAAGAGTCAAGACAGAAGTCAGACCACCAGAGCAAGAATTTTAGCTGAGGAAGCTTCTGCGATTTGAAGAGAAACATCCTCGCATCAAGCAACCCAGTCCAGTCTAAGATTCAAGCTTCTCTACTATATACAGCTTGCACACGATTTCTGCATCATGCGCACTTCGTTCAAACTTCGCACTATGTATGAAGGGACCCTAACACTCACTTGCTCACTTCTAGTATGTACTAAAGCAGGGGTGGCCAAGTTCGGTCCTCGAGAGCCACATTCCTGACACTCTTAGTTGTCTCCCTGCTCCAACACACCTGAATCCAATGAAAGGCTCATTAAAAGTCTGCTAACGAGTCTTTCATTGGATTCAGGTGTGTTGGAGCAGGGAGACAACTAAGAGTGTCAGGAATGTGGCTCTCGAGGACTGAACTTGGCCACCCCTGTACTAAAGTAACAGTTGTGTAGTATGTGCTAAATGACGTTGAAGTGGATACTGAATATGCGGCTGGGCTGCAGTATCGGTCTGTACACCTGCTCCCCGTTCCCTCAGAAAGAAGGCCTGACAACCAGCAGCTGCTTTTCTTTTAAAGTGACACACACAGATATCGATATTGATATGCAAATACTTCACCTCAGACTCTGCGGAGATGGAGTGGTTGTGGTGTTTAGAGGCGAATGTAGCACTCTACCCAACTCGCCACTTTACGCCACAAACACGTCACACAATGCCACACAGTAGCCTGCAGGCACCAGAGCGTAGTGGGTGTTATGGTCATGTCCCAAACGCTCCCACACTAACATGCCATGCACACGCTTTCTGTGTGCCACGCTGGAAAGCACCAGGTTGTTTAGATACAACAAATCCATGAACAAAAAAAACCCCACAGGGACAGAGCTGATAAAACACTGACCAGGAAGCAGTGGACGATGCTCAGGTTGCACGAGATGTTAAACACCACTGAATGGCACACGCACACGCAACAGTCACATGGCATGCTCATGTCAGCAGTCGCTGGTATTGGCAGTGAGGGACAGTGAGTATAGCACACCAGTGAGTGTGCATACACACACACACACCTTTTGAGTCAGAGAAGCTTAAGACCTGGTCACGTAAATTGTAAACGGGCGGCAATTCTACTGCACTTTTCCATCTCATCCAGACACAGCAGTCACTATGCCGCCATGCACGACACTCAGCCACTAGATATTCTATTTTCCTTTGTCACTGCATTGTTTCTGTCTGTTCCTCACTTCATCCTCCTCTCTCCTTTCTGCTACACCTGCTGATTCTTTTCGTCGTCTCCATCTTATGAGCAAGACAAGAGAGTAGACACGAGCCTCGTGGGAGCGTCTGACAGTAAAATAGGTCAACGTGTGGAGCTGTCGACCTCCGCTCACATACACACAATGTGTCTGCTCCACCAGGTGAAACTCACACTTACTACAAACTGTGGGAAAATGAATGGAAATTCTGCTCTTTGATACATGGCCGTATTAGTAGAACATACTTGTGCAATGATGATGCAGCACATTTGAACTTATCTTATTCCTTACATTTAAAAACACACACACACATGGCACAGTGGCTCAGTGGTTAGCACTGTTGCCTCACAGAGTGAAGGTCGTGGGATTGTTTCCCACCTGGTCCTTGTGTGGAGTTTGCATGTTTTTGCTGTGGTTACATGGGTTCCCTCTGGGTTCTCCGGCTTCCTCCTGTTTCCAAAGACATGCAGGTTAGATGAACTGACCGTAGGTGTGTGTGTCTGTCTATATGTGGCCCTGCAATAGACTGGTGGCCTGTCTAGGATTTACCCTCCTCTCCCCCAATAACTGCTGGGATACGTTCCAGCGTATTGAAACTGAATGGGGGAAGAAAACAGCTTGTCAAATGATATGCCAGATATTTGACTTGTTGCAACAAAAATATCAATCCAACACTTTTTTTGGCTCCTATTTACCATCAGTTGTAGTAAAATCCTAAGATTTATTTCTCTCAAATTTTGTTCACAAATTTGTCAAAATTCACCTCTGCCAAGATAATCAATCCACCTGCAGGTGTCCAGATCTTGATGTCCAGATCGGGTTTTTTGCCCTCCATCTTGAGCCAAGTCATTTAATACTGAGTAACTGATGATGCCAAATCCAAATCCAATACATGTATTTTTTTTGAGCAATTGCATTTGCACAGAGCAGAATGCAAACATTGTACTGTATATGTTTGTCATTTTAACAGCTCTGCCATGTATTAAAAACACCTTCACTGCAAGCTGTTTTTAAATGTTTGTCTCTATGTACCGTATTTTCCGGACTATAAGTCGCACTTTTTTACATGTTTTGGCCTGGGGTGCGACCTATACTCCGGTGCGACTTATAAATGAAAAATATACCGGTAGGATCTCAATTAATTTACTGTAACAAAACAATTTTACGTGACAGAGTCGATCTATGTTTTAAAATGGCCACCGGAAAAGGAAATGCAATGCATCATGGGCACTGTAGTATGACGGCCATCCTATAGTTCACGCTGGTCGCGATAACCAATCAGAGAACAGAACTTTGGATGCGTATTCCTCACCTCACCCACAGCGTGTGAAGCTGACGAACTCGGTGCTTGCTGTTATTCCGGCTTGGCGAACAGAACAGCTTCAACCCTTGGATATCAATGTGAGCAGAGTGTTTAAGTTGACGCTGAGAGCTGCGTGGGAGCACCGGGTGAGCGACGGCGGAGGATTAGCGTGTGCACTTGGACGAGCTGGCGTTGATGATTGTGAAAAGCGTTTGAAGCAGACGAACATGGTGTTTATTCCAGGACGGCTAACAAGACAGCTTCAACCCTTGGATATCAGTGTGAGCAGAGTTGACGCTGAGAGCTGCATGGGAGCACTGAGCGACGGCGGAGGATTAGCGTCTCCACTTGGAAGGAGCTGGATCGACACCGCTGGGCGGTCATGAGCTGCGCAGGTAGGCGCTGCATGGTTCGGCTCGCAATGTGGTCCGCAAAATACAAACATATCCGTAGGTAAAATGCAGCTCACGAGAGGGCACTCGAGGCTTGTGTAACTGTTCCTGCGACTTCTGACTACCATAGAAAAATAAAAATTTTAACGTTACTGATAACATAACAAGACAACGGAGAAGGCCCGAAAAAATGCCACCAAAAAGAAAATCATACTCTGCAGATTACAAGTTGCGACTGGTGAAATATGCATCCGAAAACGGTAGCCGTCACAATATTATCATCTGAACTTTTCATGTTAACATACCTGTATGTCCATGGGACTTATAGTCCAGTGGACCTTATTTATGGTTTATTTTTCTTTATAATGGATAAAGTGGCTGGTGCGACTTATACTCCGGTGCGACTTATTTATGGTTTGTTTTTCTTTATAATGGATAAAGTGGCTGGTGCGACTTATACTCCGGTGCGACTTATAGTCCGGAAAATACGGTAATTATTTAAAAATGAAGTAAACATATGTTTAATGGTTCATTAGTTCCACTTAATGCGGAGTTGTAGTAGTAAAACTGGGACGTTTAGATTAATAGTGATTCGAACAGTGTTTTAGTTTTCAAAAATAAATTTATTCTCATTATTGTTACTCTTTTTGTATATTCATTTTGTGAATTGTTCTGTAATTTATGTCTGTAGCATGGCCCAAGCAGAGGGTCACCCCTTTGAGTCTGGTCTGCTTGAGGTTTCTTCCTCAGCGGGTGTTTTTCCTTACCACTGTTGCTCTGGGGGTTAGTAAAGTTAGACCTTACTTGTGTGAAGGGCCTAGAGGCAACTCTGTTGTGAAAAATTGTATGTAAAAAATATTTTAAATGTCCTCTACACTATAAAAATTTTGACCAGTGTTTACTCAAAAAATTAAGTTATACAATTTTGATTAAAAAGTATTGAATATATTAACTAAACCTAACCATAAAAATTATTTGGATTAAGTAAATAAAATAAATTATATCAACTCATATTCTAGCACAAAAGTAAGTAAAGCCCTTCAGCTGCTCCCCTGTTTGCACTGAGGATCAGCACGGCAGATCCAAGGTGGACCTGCATGTTAATTCTAGCACAATTTTTATGCCGGATGCCATTCCTGACACAACTCCATGGAGAAATGGGCAAGGGTGGGATTAAACTGAGAACCTTCCACACATTTAGTTTTTCTTCATAGGTGTTCCTGGAACTGTACCAGGCAGCATAAGTTATCTGACATTTTAACAGCCAAACATCAAAACCAGAGATATTCCAGGCCAGGAGAAGTTAACGTTCCGCATCCCTGGGACCAGTTTATTGCCTATATGTCTCCAAAATGCTCTTCAAAGCATTCTTGGGTCAAACGTTATCTGCAAGACAAACTTGGTTCATCACCAGAGCTTCCCTTGACTTTAACAGTGGGAAGGACACAACCACGTTGTGCTGCAAAGAACATATTTTATCCAAATACAAAAGTTATGTTTTCTTGTGTGTATAATTAATCAAAGGACTATTTGCATATCCCCAATCTAACCTGTGACACTTTCCTTCAGAAGGCTCTTTTATAACTTGGTGTATGTTAAATGTGATTCTTGAATTATTAATACTTTTCCATGGTGAAGTGTTTTGCTTTTAATCAATGGTTTGTTTTTAGAAGGTATTTAGAAAACTCTAATGACATTGTGGTAGTTAAAACAACCTACGAAAAAAGTGTATTGCGAACACATTATTATCGTGTTAACTCATTAATTAATTAATGCCGACAATTATTTTATTGCACGTTAATACAGTTTTTATTTTATTATTGTAAGAGTCTGTTGCTCGCAGGCTTTTATTTCGCAAAAGTGTGACTGCTGCAGTGCTCACAGGAACTGGTGTGATGAGTCCCTGACACATAAACCAACCAACATGGAGAAGGGTACCGAACTTTTACATGGCCATTTTCATTTTAAAGTGCTTCCAGACAGTGTAGTCGACAGAAGCAGAGTTATTTGTAGCCACTGCAAAGCTGCATTTTCTTATCAGCAGAGTACTTTGAGTCTTAAATATCACCTAAATGCAGCACACACAGCTGATGCCAGCAGATCTTTCAACGAAACAAACAGCGGCACGAGGTTTTGGCAGACTACGTTAGATGTAGCGGGTGTGGGAGAACAATAGATAAACAAAGGCAAGAGAGGCTTGCAAATGCTCTAGTGAAATGGATTGCTACAGACTGCAGGCCGATTAGTGTTGTGGAGGATGTAGGTCTGAGGGACATTCTGAGAATTGCAACAAATGACGGTACGTATGAATTGGACACGTATGGACATGATAAAAAGCATCCACAGATCATGTGTAAAGTGTACTGGGTGGATGACAGAAAGCACGTATGACATCGTGTAGCCATATGGTGTGCTGATGTCCCTGTTGTGAACAAAGTGGCCCATGGTATGATATAAGGTTATGGTATGGGCAGGGCATAACCTCCAAACAGCAAACACGGGTGTATTTTACTGATGACACATTGAATGCACAGAGACACTGTGATAAGATCCTGAGGCCCGTTATTGTGCCGTTCATCGGCCGCTATCATGCACCAGTTCTTGCACGGCCTGCACTGTAGTATTTTCTCTCAGAATAACCTGCACATTTTAGAGTTGGCTTTCATGCCCACCAATCCACGGCTCATCTGTGCAATGATCATGTTCTTTAATCAATATCTTCATACCTGCCATGTGGATGTAGCATCTCTGCAAAGATGAAGTGCTCACTAACATGGATTTTAACAAATTGTAGAACAAAATTTGAGAGAAATAAGACTTTTTATGTGCATAGAAGAACTCGTGTGTCTTTTTACATCAACTCGTGAAATATGGGAGCAAAAAATGAAAGTGTTGCATTTCTGTTTTTGTTGAGTTTTTTTTTTTTAAAGAACAGTTTTCTAAAACACACACATTTGACAGCTTTTCTAAAGTGCGCTCAGAGTACAGTCTATTTTTTTTCCTGCACACGGCAACATATCATTGCTTAGAGCAGTGTGCTGGTTACAGCTTATAGAGTGTATAATGAGGTCTGTAATGCATTCAGCCTCCGGTGAGAAGTCCACTTCACCTCCAGTCTGGTGCCGGCTCGGCTGTCTGGCTGTAACGTGATCCGGCACTAAGGCCCATTATTGCACTGCTGCTGCTGACAGCAGCCACTTTTCGATTCCACTGAATGCAGCATCGTCTGTTTTTCTGTGCAACACACATTCAGAACTCATTAATTCACATTTTAACCTATTCTTTATGATAATTATGATTACATCTCAGTCTCACTGGAATAAGTTAAACACATGGTTTTAAGCTGCTGGTTTTCTCTCAGTTAATATTCATTACAGTTGGCGGCTCCAGGGTGTTTTCTTTTTTAATTTGTGCTGGGGGTATGATTATTTCACACTGGAACAGCAGCAAATGGGCATTTTAAATTGAATATGTACCAGCTACACAAGTGCTCTTAATTCACTCATACAGTGCACAACAGATGGAATTTGTTTCAAAATCATCAAACGTACTTGGAGAGCACAGTGATGCCACACAAATATTTCAAAGGATCTGTTATGTGGAGAAGCTGTTACATGGACTGTTACACAGTCAAGTTCACCAACAATCAAATATTTGATCTCCACTTCCATATAATTAGCTATTTCCATATAATGTAGCCGCATGGGGCTGGAAAATTGACCCTGATTTCTGACTTTGATCAATGGCCAATCCTAACCAAAATCAAATCACTTCTTTCTGTCAAAAGGTCAACTATTACTACCACGTTTGAGCAAAATTGGATTAGTCATTCCAAAGACTAGTGCAGTGCCCGTAGGAAGTTTGGATTCCTATAGAAAATTGGGAGCTAAAAAATTAAATTTCAAAAAGACCATCACCAGATCAGTACCACAAATACCACCACCAAACCAAGTGAATTCTAAATAAAATGTTGTGAAATGCCATCACCAGAATGTAGCACTTTCAAAAGCCACCAGTTGTTATATAAATACTAAAAATCATAACCAATGGTTATACCTGTACAGTATTTAGCACAGTGCTTTAATTTTCCCTCAAAATATTTTATTTTACAAACAATATCTCATCATTTTTGAATGGTTTATCTATTAAAGAGTAAAAACTAAAGGAAATAAATTGTAAGGCCTGAAAGAAGTTTCTGTAGGAAGTATTTTAGCCATGAGGTCAAGTGAGAGGGGAAAGTGTTGGCTTTTTAAATACTTGAAAGACACTAGACTCGAGAGGATTTAGTACTGCAATAATGGACTGATGCAGCAGGTGGCAGCAGTGCAGCAGTAAGGATGCCGGCTGCCATTAAACATCACAGAAGAAGAAAGGATGCGCTTGATTTTATCCACAGGGTCATGTTGTGAGAGCAGCATGTTTCATGTCAAAATAAAGCCATAAAATATATGCATATATTTTTTTTTTTAAGTTAGCGATGTTATATGATGAAATAAACGGAACATGGAAACAAATCTGTATACAAAAGGAGACTTTGTGTCACGCAGACCAGCAGGTGTCGCTGTGCAGATGTAGTTAGTAAACCTCACTCCCAACAGCTCAAAAGGATTCTGTGGTCACAAGCCCAGTCATAACAACACAACGCAGGGTGCCGCCGCTACAATGGTGCCGTGACCCGGATGGGGTTGAGTTTAGGGGGTGTGCAGAAGTAGTTAGTAAACCTCACTCCCAACAGCTCAAAAGGATTCTCTGGTCACAAGGCCAGAGCCCTGGATTTTAGCCTTCTGGTTAGAGAGTCCGACTCCCATGCCGGAGATCATGAGTTTGCGTCACGGGGAGAGCGAATGGGCAGAGTCATAACTACACAATGCAGAGTGCAGCCGCTACATTTGCAGGACAGAGATGCCACGGAGGGTGCCATCTTGGAAGTACTAATGTTACAATGTCAAAATAAAGGTTTTGAAAATTAATGTCCAAAATTTTCATAATAAAGGATGCACATCATCGTGACACACATGCACAAGCCATATCTGAAAGCTGAGGTCAATCTGACAAACAGAGAGATATGTGATCCACACTCCCACACACAGACATTTCTAGCTTTATAGATAGATATCTTGCTATCATACATAAAGGAATACAGACATACTGACACAAAAACAGAGGTCATCCCAACAGCATGTGCCTCTGGCAGCATGACCCTTCAGACAGGACACAAATGTATATTTTAAAAAACTCAGCAAAGCCTAGAGGCAGAAGAAAATCGACACAACCAGAAAAAAACAGGCTCTGCTGTCCTTTAGGTGGCGCCATTCTCCCTCAGTTTTTGTACATGTTGGACAGTCATCTTCCATTTTTCAAGTTGTCCAGGTTCTGGATCTATTAACTATGCTGGCACATCAAAGCACATAGAATAAGGAAAACACAAAACCATCTTGCATGATGTGAGTGGTGTAAACTTCCTCAGTTGATCCCACTGCTGAGCATTAAAATATATCAAGGGTGCTATGAAACCTGGGAATGCTACAGAACAAGATTAGTGACAGAATGTGGCTTTGAACAGCAAATACCAGCAAGATTTCTATGGTTGAAACATTGGCTACTGTAACTCAGGTGTATAATGACTCACATGTCGATGAATACTGCCAAAGTGTACTGTGGAAGACACTGAATAATAAAGTGTTCTTGGTCCAATAACCAAATAAAATCAATAGGGGTTAATGTCAGAGATCCTGCTGTTTAAAATAAATAAATAACTAAAAAGTACTAAAAAAAACATAAAATCAGACTGTAATCCTAGCATGGAAAACAAGCTGTTGGCCAGTGTTGACCAACATCTTCCAGTCATGCACCAGTCGTAGTTATTAACTGCCTTAATCCCCTCACGGACAAAAGAAATAGTCTGTGGAGGGTTTACTGTTCCTGCGAGAGAGTTGGCAGTAGCCTGCCTTCTTTCCAAGGTGGACACCAGGTTCTTTAGGACTTGACTGTTATGCCATTCATAGCATCCTTGGGAGATTTTACACCTTGTGAGAATGTATTTGAAGGAAGCTGGTGTATGGCAGAGGGCACATTGTGGCTCTTCACACACTCACTGATGCAAGTTGGCAGATGATGGAAGGACATCATAAAATAGGTCTAAAAGTGAAGCTCAGTACACTGGCTTTCATGGCCCATACATCCCTCAAAATGATCTTCCTTCCTTCCACACCATGCCATCGTGTCCATTGACCCCGTTTCCTAAGGGAAACCACTTTGGCCCATTTTCTAGCCTGCTCCTAATGGCACACTTCCGCCACAACCATTCTCCTCCTTTGAAGTACTAAGGCCTTACTCAACACTGGGTGGTGAGCTGTAAGCCCAAAACCTCCTCTTTCTTGCTGTAGATATCCCACAATGTCGGCATGTTTAAGTACTGCTACTCCCTCCTCCACTACTCTGGTTGGTCTCCAATTTTGTCCATTTGCTAAGGTTAGTGTGTTATAACTCACCATCAAATCTCAGGATTCATTCAGTGACTTCTGGAGTCCCACTATGGCACACTTGAATTCCTCCATGAGACTGGTGTGGGCCAGTTTGAGGACACCATCTCTGTGGAGGCTTGTGGTGGACAGGCAAGGTGGAAGTCCAAGCCATTTCTTGATGTAGCCTGTGAATCCTCTTTCAGGATTCTCCACTGTTGAAACATGAACCTCATAGACTGAAAGGGGCTACAGTACATGATGCAAGAGCCCAAACTGGCAGCATCAGGTTTTTAATCTTCCAGGCAGCCTCTGTGTTGTCAGTTGCTTGTAGGCCAGTCCTGATCTCCTTCTGCAGCTGTTGTATTTGATCTTTGCATCTAACCTGTTTGATCTTGCATCATGCTACCTTCCAAGGATTTCAATTTCTTGGTACAGAGGCCAGTGGTGATGAGGTTCATGATGTCGTCTATGTTGGTTCTGAGTGGAGGAAGCTGCAGGGCAGAGTCAACCTGCTGTCCACTCACCACTCATTCAGATATAAACACAAGTGCACAAAAAAATGGAAACCCCCCCCCCCCCCCCCAATCCCACCCACTGTCTTCTTTCTGCCATGGCCACACCCACTACTCTTATTCTACACATCCAATGTGAGATGCCTTGCTCTGAGGCAGGAATCACCAACCCTGGTCCTGGAACTCACCACCTGCCCTGAATGTTTTCTATGTGTATCTGCTGCTTCCACAGCTGATCAGTCAAATCTGGTGTTTCTTTGCTTTTGATTGGCTGAACACACCTGCCTTAGTTAATTAGCATTGGGAAGAGAAGGCATAGTTTGAAAAAAATGCAGGGCAGGTGATCTTCAGAAGCGATCCTGGATCTCCTGGATTCCCTGACTGATAGGCAGCTTAATGTGGTCACACTGTCAGCTCAACAATAAAGTCTTCCATTGTTCTGCAGGTCTCATGCATTATTGTTCAGGTGTAAAACACAGTCAGTAGGTCTTGCATTCACCCCCCTCCCAAAAAAAACCTAGGTCCATCTTGAATTTCATTTCACTTCCTGTGGAGATGCCCACAAGATGACAGCAACAATGTAGGACGAATCAGAACAACAAGAAACTTTATTTACTTGATGACCACTGCACCATGTAATATCCAGGCATCAGAATTCCCCTTCCATCTGGGAATATCAGATTTCATGCAGCGACTGCCTTTACAAAGATTGTCACAGGAAACCTATGTCGTATTTTCCACTGCTGGTTAGAATGGGGTATTTTCATTGGTGGATCTAGTTACATATCAGCCAATCAACATAACTGTAACAGTCTATCACAACATCACCTAAGTGCAGCCATTTGTATGATGGCCAATCAAGACCACAACATTTCCAAAGTAAAGGCACCTTTACACGAATTTAATCCTAGCACTGCCGCACAATTCGTCATCTCGATGCAACCCGCTTTGTCCCACTGGATGAAGTGCTTTGTGCTGCTGGACGCCACATTATGTAAAATAATTATTTTGTAGCAGATGACGCATTTGCTCTTGGAACTTGGCTGATGAAACCATGTCTTACCGCTCCGGGAATCACAGAGGAATTATCTACAGCTGCAGCTTCTCTCGTGTGCTTCATAAGGTGGAGAACACATTTGGAATCTTCTCAAAGGTAATTATTTCTAATATTTAAATTGTAATGGATTGGTAAAATAGTTGCATTTTCATTCCTTCTTATGAGTTAGATAATGTATGTGTAAAATTATGTTTATTGTGGATGTAACATCTCGTCATAATCATTCAGATGTGCTGCACTGCGGCAATGAGACGCAATAACATGCAGTGACACAACGTGTTTTCGAATAGATTGTGCAATGTTCACGTCTAGTTCACAAAATTAATGCCTGCCAGAGATTTTGAACTTTTCAGAATTTTCTTTGTGCACGTGCACACAGCCGCGCACAGCTTATGTACAGTTTACAATGAGTTTACTCTCTGGCGCATCAGATTGCGTGCCAGTGCGGGGATCAAATTCGTGCAAGTGTCAAGGCACCTTAAGACACTAGCAAATGCAGAAAACAAAAATACCATCAACAACAAAAAAAAACCCCACTCATTCATTCATTAACAGGTAACAATTAAAAATGCCTTGCAAATTTAAAAAGTAATAATAATAATAAAATACTTGCAAACACAGAGAACACAAGCACATATAACCTGCAGCACATGCAATAACACAAAAGGAGGTTTATGTCTAGAGGGCATTTTTTGCTAATGAAATACAAAAATGTGACAATATACGTAGCTAGCTTAGGAGTAAAATCATCAAAAAAAGTAAATCAGTAAACTTTCTCAACTTTGGTGACCACAGTGCACTAAACAGCCACTCAGTTTAAGTCCTCAGGCAGAAACCTCTTGTGTTGTTAGCATTTCATTGGGTTGTGGAGCTTTGCAGTGCATCTGAGGTTTTGGATGCATTGAGTGAATTTACAGAAAACACATTAGCAAATTTAATTGTCACATGCTGCAGGTTATATTGGTATTTTCTATGTTTTCAGGCGTTTCTTAAATGTTCAAGATTTTTTTTGATTCAACTGCCTCTTGTTGAATTGATGCAGATCCGTTTTTGTCATTTGTTTGATTGTTTTGTTGTTGTTGTAGTTTTATTTATTTAGTAAGCATTTTCTGCACTTGTTTGTGTTGTGGCCTTGATTGTCCACGGCACATTTGAGATGGTGTCATCATGGTGCCTCTATAAACGTTGGTAAATTATGCCAAACTCACTATCATATCTGTGACTGACCAAGGTTTAGACAGAACTCTTAATGAAAATTGATGAATTGAAGAAGTGAGTATACCTGTCAGGTCCATGGTGATTGGTTGAGGAGCGTCATTGCAAAGGAGGGTCAGTCTGGTCACCTGGACGTTGGGCCCAAAGGAATCTGCGGGGAAACAATTAGTACAACAGAGTTTTGACTCATTCATTCATTTGTGTATTCAGTCATACATTTGCCTTTTTCTTAAATTATTTAATCAACTCTTTATGCACTGGTTCAGTAATTTGGATATTAATGCCAAAGAAAGGTAGTGCCGCATATCTAAACTCAACCTTTGTGTATTATTTTACAGCATTAAATGTAAGTGAATAGCTTTTCCCAATCAGGACCCAAAGTTCTGCATATTTACTATTTGTTCATGATCTACTCAGAGCAGATCAGCTCAGTCAGATGTGTTCAGCTAATCGATACACAGGAACACATGTGATTTGGCTCATTTTGTGCAATTAGAGCAGGAAAAATTGGAAAATGCAGACTACCTGGGGTTCCGAGCCTGATTCAGGAAGGAAGGAAGGATGGAAGGAGGAGCTCACATCCACAAACTATGGAGCACCTTCTCAGATGTGCCTCACTGGAGCACCAATGCCCAGCTCAGGGCTCAACTGAACTAAATGATGTGCTGAAGAATGTGTGGAATCTTCATCGTGGTGCTGCTACAAAGACCTAGAGAAACTGTGAGGAGCTGTGATATGTGATATTTTGTTGAGAGATATGTGATTCAGATCTAATGATGCTGTGATCTTTGCAGAATCAATTGATTCCATGATTGCAGCACTTGAGAAGCTAAGTGTGGAGGTGGACTGCAACGGATTTTGGAAAACTGTCTTGGAAGTTACCAGCTTCCATTCCTGGTTGGATTGAAGAAGAAACAAGTTCTCCAGGTTTTCAGCTTTACTCATTAATTTCATGATCCACATATCAGCCACAGACTGCTTCTTCCCAAGTGCAGGACCAACAGACTGAAAAACTCCGTTGTCCCTCAGGCCATCAGACTGTACAACTCCTCACTCAAGGGCAGGAGGAGTAACAGGAAGACAAGGGACGGGAAGGAGAGGAACAGTAGTAGCCAGTAAACCAGTAGCGAGTAGTATCTCCTGGTATTTATATTTGTGTATTTATATTTATATTTATATTTGCAAATTGTTTTTTTTTTTACTTTCACTTTTGATGCTCTGTGTGCTTCTTACCCTGTGTGCTGCTCTACAATGCTACTGGAGCCTCAATTTCCCTGAGGGAGTCTTCCAAAGGGATTAATAAAGTTCTATCTAATCTAATCTCATCTAATCTAATCTAATCAGTGCAATCGGTGGCAGCAATGCACCAATGTTGATTTGCCAATAGCATCAGGTGGAGCCGCAGGAGCACCTTCTGAAATAGCTGATGGCAGCATGGACAAATAATAAGACATGACTGTATTTTGGCTTCCTATGTCTGACTTTGTTTTACAGCCTCGTTCTGATGGTACAAATCTGATGTGGTATCAAATTACAGCGATGATAGAGTCTGGAATCTGCTGGAATAGAGATGCTGAGACAAGCAGGCGTGTGTGTGTGTGTGTGTGTGTTCTTCTATTGAACTAGTCAATATTATTGAAGCTCCATGCACACACCTGTCACCAGAGGCCACGCCCCCAATAGGGTTTGCTTGTATTTAACCAGACTTTCATCATTGTTGTCCATGTCCTGAATCTCCTGCAAAGACTTCTGGGACGGTGGTTTGTAGTTGAGATGTCTCTCATCATCTTCCTCATCAAAAGACATCGTCTCCTTGTCAGACATCAAACCTTTAAAGAAAGAAAAGAAGCAGAAGCAGCAAAAAGATGAGATACTTTAAAAAAAAAAAAAAAAGTGTTACAACTTCTCACCCAGCATCCTCAGCTATCGACATTGAAATTGAAAGAAATCATAAGCATGAGCTCATAGTTACTCATTTTAGCTTTAAAAATATTGGGGATGTTGGAAGGGAAATAATACTGAGCTATACTGTCTAAGACAACACAACAATGTGACACTGTAGGTGTAAAAAATGAAGAAGTCAATTTCACAATTTATGTCGTTTTTCTTGTCTGCACTGACACAATCACAGTGTAATTTCCACTCAGAAAAAGCTAATCTTCCACCAGTGTTCGTGAGTGATGTGTTAGAGAGCTTTATTTGCCACATCTCTTTTTCATCAATAATTTTACCTGTAAAGTTAATCTGTCACAGTACGTATCATCATTAGCCTGTATGTGTCTTTATTTTGTCTGATTAGAAAAACATTTAATTAAATATCTTATTCTAATGGATTGCCAGTGGAGTTTTACTGAAACTTTTGCAAGCAGTGATCTAATAATGGTTTGATGCTTTTTCCTTTGTCAAACAGACAGAAAGACAAACTTTATCTTTCTGGAGATGCCACAGGGAGTGAGTGGACAATTGAATTAGTGAGTAAAAGTGCCTTGACACTTGCGTGCATTTTGGCTCTGCACTCCCGCACACTTCGTCGTGACAATGCCACCCGCTGTGTTCCCAGCTGGATGCCATGCTTTGTGCCACTGGATGCTGCATATATAAAAATATTATTTCGTAGTGGATTAGTTATTTTCTCTCAGAGTTTGGCTGTTGAAAACACGTCTAATCACTTCTGGAAGCACAGAGGACCATTTCAGCAACAGCCTCTCTCTCTCTCTCTCTCTCTCCTCCCCCCCCCCCCCCCCCCCCCCTCACTTCATGAGGTGGAGAACGTATTCGGAATCATCTAAGAGGTAATTATTTGTAATATTTATATTGTAATGGCTTGGTAAAACAGTTGCATGTGCATGCCTGCATGTGAGTTTCTCCACTGTGAGATCAATAAAGTCTTATCTTATTTGATCTTATCTTATGCCTTCTTATGAGTAGCTGTAAAATTATGTTTCTGATAGATTTAACGTCTCGTTATAATCGATCAGATGAGCTGCGCTGCACCAACGCAATCACTCGCACTCACACGCAGTGTTTTTTAATTTTTTGCGCAATGTTAACGTGAAGTTCTCATAATTATTGCATTACAGAGATTTAGAACATTTGAAATTTTTCTTTCCGCACTTGCATGAAACAGTGCGCAGTTTACAATGGTATACGAGTTTGCAACAACTTTACTCTCCTGCACGGCAGATTGCGTGCAAGTGCGTAATGCAAATCCATACAAGTGTCAAGACACCTTGAGTGGGGATTCGGGGTGGTTGTGGTTAGGGTGGGGGGAAAAAATAAGATTAGGTTATGGTTAAGGTTAGGGTCGGGGGTAGGAGTAGGGTTAGGAATAGTGAGTTTAAAAAAACTACATCTTGAAAATTTGACTAATTTCGTCATAGGAGCACGAAAAAAAAACGTGAGACTGGGCTGCTGGTTCTGTTTGTGCTGTTTGTAATGAGACATCTCAGTGAGCGTCAGCTCAGAGATAATTGGACAACATGAGAACACTTGTTTGACACATTTATAAAGTAACTCAAATTCATAGATGTATATATCAAAACACACTAATGAGGAACATGATGCCCCAGTGCCAAAGTGCCAAGTTTGTCGCACCCTATAGTACATCAATTTAACAAGTAAGTTTTCTCCAGGTTTTATCTTTGGTGCACTTTTTTTACCTCCGCTAAGGAGGTTATGTTTTCAGTCGCGTCCGTTTGTTTGTTTGTTGGTTAGTTGGTTTGTTAGCAGGATTACTCAAAAAATCCTCAACGGATTTCAATGAAATTTTTACCAGGGGTGTATCTTGGCCTAACTTAGAAGTAATTAAATTTTGGTAATGATCCGGAACACGATCCGGATCCAGTAATTTTTGTAAGGATTCCTTATCATTGCAGGATAGGGCCAATTTCAACATTTTTGCATCTAACTTCATGAAGACGGGTCACAAAGGCTGAAAAAAAAATTAAATTATGACACAACAATAATTTAGCATTTGTTTCTCCGCATTGAATAAACTTGTTATTAGAAAAAAAAAAAAACTTGTTCATGCAGTTTCTCTTTATAAGTACATTTGCTGAAGATCTAAGGCTTTAACCCTCTGGGGCCGGCGCCGTTGTATACGACGGCCGAGACAAAGCTTTACTAAATTATAAATAACTTTTTAATGATATGAGATAGAAACTTAGATTTTTTTTTTTTTTTTTTTGCTGAAAAGTTAACTCTGCACACTTTCGGGCCACCGTCCACCATCTTTGTACTCCTCATAGAAGCTGTGTGATGACGTGAGCAATGTGAGTGTCCAATCGGAATTGGTTCACCGTCACATGGTTTTCCAAAATCCAATCGTAGGGCAGATTCACCTCACGTGACACATCAAACATTGTTTTTAGGAGAAAGGTGTTACTAGTTTATTATAGTTTGCTGTGTGTTTTGAATAAATGTGTGTGGAAAATTTTCCGCTTTACTTTTCCTTTCTTATTTCTGATTGTAAACCTTTATTACACTTATAAAACACAACTATAGCATATATATTTTGAAAGTACAGGTTGTCCTGAAAAAAAAGAGACACAAAACTTGATTGTGGGATGCAGGGAGAGCTGTTAACAGCAATAATAAAACATTTATGCCAGGTGAGTGAACTGTCCAAAAAATGCCCTCGGACCCCAAAGGGTTAACCACTGAATCTGAAACATGATGGTAGATGCATGAAACGACATGGAATAAGTCTCTTTGCCAAAGGGTATTCCATGTAACGTCAGTGACTCTATGGCCTTGGCGGAGGTTTGCGCTCTCCAAGTGCTTCTAGTTTTTTTTTTTTAAATACCTACGAATAAATTTCCAGCAGTCAGAATAAATTTTTTGCATACAGTTTGTAAATGTAATAACAGTGGCGGATTGAGAGGGGAGGTTGAGGGGACTGACCCACCTCTCTCGGCCCTGAAAGATCATACAAAAACAAAGGTTGATTGTTGAATGCTGCTACATGCAGAAGTGGAAGATTTTCAGTGATTAAAATAAAGACTGTTTATTAAAAATAGCAATGATGAAGGTATTTAGTGCAAAAGCAAAATAATTTTCTTCATGTGACGCCATGTTTATTTGATATTGTGTTGATATTGTGTTCATCACTGTGGGAATGCACTGTGAAATGTCCTTGTTTAATCCAGAGACTGTTCATACAGTTTGCACAAAAGACTGATAGCCACATGACTCAGAGTGACACAGAGTCTATTCTGATTCCCTGTTCCGATCACGCCTAACTGCAGCCTTGAGACAAAAACATCTTGTTTAGATGAAGTCATTTTCAGATAGTTACCAGTATCAGTTTGGGGAGATGAGCTCATGAGAACTTGCACCGTCCTGACATGTGTACATAAGGGTGCACTCTAAGTGCTGATTCACACACACACGCTCAGACACTTGCTGTATGCTGGTCATTGGTGTGTCCAAAGCACTTTGTATAATAAACCTGTCAATTTTGATAAACAGTCAACCTCCTGACTCTTCCTTCAATGACAGCCAGAGACCGTTTGGTCCAAAGTTTGAAATTCTGCCTCCACATTAGCTTCCCACATTGCCTTAGAATGTAGGAAAAAGGCTATATATATTTTTTAAATTTTCTAGGGGCATGCCCCAGAACCCCCAAGTAGATGTGTGCCTTTGGCACACCCCAAATCAAGTCACACACACACTTCACCTGAAGCTAGAGCTGGCCCTGAATGAAGCCACAGTTCTCATGCACAGGACTCGGTATTAACAGTTTGGTTCTGCTAAAAATTCCAGTGGTCCAAGTAAACTTAGCATTGTAGTTGACTGACGGTAAAAGCAATTTCTGCTTGATGTGTTGCACCCATTTACCTCCAAGGTTTAAGTGGGCTGCTAAAAACAGTTATTACAAAGGCTGGAACTGAAGTGCCACCATTCAAAGGAAATGCAAAACAAGAATCTAGCATGAGTGAAAGTCCAATGTAGTCTCACAGCAGTTCATGATGGCATCACATAAAGTGGTCTAATCGATTAGATCTTGATACCATCACGAAAATCTACTACATTTCATGAGGGTAGTATCACGCTCTAATAGAACACAACCTGGTGTGAGACTGGGCTGTTTTGCAGACCCGCCGTAGGGCATTAGGGTTAGGGTTCGAGTTAGGGTTTTGTGCCCCATCACAAAAATCTGCTACATTTCATAATGGTATCACTATCTAATACCATGAGATTGGACTGTAAAGTCAGATGAGGATTTGAACTTATTTCAGATTTTCTGAATGCGTTTCACCTGGCCCCCATGTTTCTTCAGTCAGAAGGCCCAATGTAAAAAATGGGGGCAAAAAAAAAGCAACAAATCCAGTTTTACCCTAGAATGGACAGACTAGTAAGCATGGCATTGCTATGTTGCTCAGGGCGGACCAGTTTTTTTTTTTTTGGGGGGGGGGGGGGCATTCAGTCTGTGACACCAGCTTGCATTCAGACCTGTTTTTCAAATCCAACTCATCCTACACACGTTTAAACCCAGTACAAGCCAAATTCAAGCTGCGCGCGCACGTGTGTGTGTGTGTGTGTGTGTGTGTGTGTGTGTGTGTGTGTGTGTGTGTGTGTGTGTGTGTGTGTGTGTGTGTGTGTGTGTGTGTGTGTGTGTGTGTGTGTGTGTGTGTGTGTGTGTGTGTGTGAGTGAGAGAGAGAGAGATTTAGGGAAAAATGAATACAGCGACATCCTGGATGAAAAACTGCTCCAGAGCGCTCTTGACCTCAGACTGGGACGACGGTTCATCTTTCAGCAGGACAATGACCCAAAAGACACAGCCAAGATATCAAAGGAGTGACTTCAGGACAACTCTGTGAATGTCCTTGAGTGTCCCAGTCAGAGACCAGACCTGACATCAATTTAACATCTCTACATAGATCTGAAAATGGCTGTGCACCAACCCTCCCCATGGAAGCTGATGGAGCTTGAGAGGTGCCGCAAGGAAGAATGGACAAAACTGCAGAAAAATAGGTGCACCAAGCTTGTGGCATCATAATCGAGAAGACTTGAGGCTGTAATTGCTGCCAAAGGTGCATCAACAAAGTATTGAGCAAAGGGTGTGAAAACTTATGTTCACATTATTTCTTAGTTTTTTATTTTTAATAAATTTGCAACTTTTTTCATGTTGTCATTATGGGGTGTTGTGAGTAGAATTTTAAGGGGAAGAAAGTAATTTACTCCATTTCGGAATAAGGCTGTAACATAACAAAATGTGGAAAAAGTGAAGTGCTGTGAATACTTTCTGGATACACTGTACATAGCGCCAAATCATAGTAACACTGCCTCAAGGCACTTCACACGAGTAAGGTCTAAAGGCCTCCTTTGCGCACTTGCAAACACTGTGCCATGCAAGAGAGCAAACTCATCATTAATGGATGTAGACTGAACATGAGAGGGGCGCTGGCACGTGCAACTGCACGAAGAGAATTGTGATGTTCAAAAAATATTTCACACATAAATGTCATGCAACAAACGTGAAGTGGTAGTAAACGTTGCACAATCTACTCGCCAACACTACACGCAGCTCGTCAAGTCAAGTAAAGAAGGAGTGAACAGTGTGAGTGGTTGCGTCAGCGCAAAGCATCAGAGCGCAGGTCGTCTGAACGATTGTAACAAGATATTAAATCGATCATGAACATACTTTAACAGCTGCACACAAGAAGAAAAGAACACATAACTGTTTTAGCAAGCCATTACAATATAAACATGACAAATAATTACCTTTTAAGATGGCTCCAAATGCTTTCTCCATCTTGTTCAGCGCGCACGTGAGAAACACAGCAGATGGAGTGCTCCTCTGTGATTCCGTTAGCAATTAGAGGCATTTTCAACAGCTAACTCAGACAGAAAATGATTAATCCGCTACAAAATAATTATTTTATATATGCAGTGTCCAGCGCACAATGCGTGGCAGCCAGTGGAACAAAGCACAATGTCCAGCTGGGAACACAGTGGATGGGATCATTACGACGATGTGCATGCAAGTGCGCGGATCAAAGTCGTACATGTGTCAGGGCACCTTAAGCAGATCAGAATCAGAATCGCCTTTATTGTCATTGTAATTTACATTGCAAGGAGATTTGAGTGCAACTCCAAAAAGGTGCTTTTCCGAGGTGCGAATAATTGTTAGCCAAATAAAAGATAATGAAATTTAACAAATAAATTATTTAAATATATGTACAACTAAATAAAATGTGGGCCAAAGTAAAATGTAAAACAAGAATTACACTCAACAAAAATATAAACGCAACACTTTTGGTTTTGCTCCCATTTTGTATAAGATGAACTCAAAGATCTAAAACTTTTTCCACATACACAATATCACCATTTCCCTCAAATATTGTTCACAAACCAGTCTAAATCTGTGATAGTGAGCACTTCTCCTTTGCTGAGATAATCCATCCCACCTCACAGGTGTGCCATACCAAGATGCTGATTAGACACCATGATTAGTGCACAGGTGTGCCTTAGACTGCCCACAATAAAAGGCCACTCTGAAAGGTGCAGTTTTGTTTTATTGGGGGGGATACCAGTCAGTATCTGGTGTGACCACCATTTGCCTCATACAGTGCAACACATCTCCTTCGCATAGAGTTGATCAGGTTGTCAGTTGTGGCCTGTGGAATGTTGGTCCACTCCTCTTCAATGGCTGTGCGAAGTTGCTGGATATTGGCAGGAACTGGTACACGCTGTCGTATACGCCGGTCCAGAGCATCCCAAACATGCTCAATGGGTGACATGTCCGGTGAGTATGCCAGCCATGCAAGAACTGGGACATTTTCAGCTTCCAAGAATTGTGTACAGATCCTTGCAACATGGGGCCGTGCATTATCCTGCTGCAACATGAGGTGATGTTCTTGGATGTTGGCACAACAATAGGCCTCAGGATCTCGTCACGGTATCTCTGTGCATTCTAAATGCCATCAATAAAATGCACCTGTGTTCTTCGTCCATAACAGACGCCTGCCCATACCATAACCCTACCGCCACCATGGGCCACTCGATGCACAACATTGACATCAGAAAACCGCTCACCCACACATCGCCACACACACTGTCTGCCATCTGCCCTGAACAGTGTGAACCGGGATTCATCTGTGAAGAGAACACCTCTCCAACGTGCCAAATGCCAGCGAATGTGAGCATTTGCCCACTCAAGTCGGTTACAACGACGAACTGGAGTCAGGTCGAGACCCTGATGAGGACGACGAGCATGCAGATGAGCTTCCCTGAGACGGTTTCTGACAGTTTGTGCAGAAATTCTTTGGTTATGCAAACCGATTGTTTCAGCAGCTGTCCGAGTGGCTGGTCTCAGACGATCTTGGAGGTGAATATGCTGGATGTGGAGGTCCTGGGCTGGTGTGGTTACACGTGGTCTGCGGTTGTGAGGCTGGTTGGATGTACTGCCAAATTCTCTGAAACGCCTTTGGAGACGGCTTATGGTAGAGAAATGAACATTCAATACACGAGCAACAGCTCTGGTTGACATTCCTGCTGTCAGCATGCCAATTGCACGCTCCCTCAAATCTTGCGACATCTGTGGCATTGTGCTGTGTGATAAAACTGCACCTTTCAGAGTGGCCTTTTATTGTGGGCAGTCTAAGGCACACCTGTGCACTAATCATGGTGTCTAATCAGCATCTTGGTATGGCACACCTGTGAGGTGGGATGGATTATCTCAGCAAAGGAGAAGTGCTCACTATCACAGATTTAAACTGGTTTGTGAACAATATTTGAGGGAAATGGTGATATTGTGTATGTGGAAAAAGTTTTAGATCTTTGAGTTCATCTCATACAAAATGGGAGCAAAACCAAAAGTGTTGCGTTTATATTTTGTTGAGTGTATGTACAACTGTGGGAAAATGTTGCACATGGGTACAGATATTGCACAAGAAACTTGAAAAGTGCAGATTAAAGTGGTTTGTTATTGTTCAGTGCAGTGATCGCTCTGGGGAGAAAGCTGTCCCTGAGTCTGTTTGTCCTAATTTTGATTGACCTATACCGTCGGCCGGAGGGTAGTAGGTCAAACAGGTGGTTGCTGGGGTGGGATGTGTCTTTGCTGATGCTGGCAGCTCTGCTGAGGTACCGAGTGCTGGCAATGTCCTCCAGGCTGGGCAGAGAACAGCCAGTGATCCCCTGGGCCGTTTTGATCACCCTCTGCAGCGCTCTCCTGTCTGCTGCTGAGCACCCCCCGTACCACACTGTGATGCAGTACGTCAGGATGCTCTCGATGGTGGCTCTGTAGAACAACACCAGCAGCTTCTCCTCCAGATTGTTTCTCCTGAGCACCCTCAGGAAGTGGAGTCGCTGCTGGGCTTTCTTCACCACCACTGTGGTGTTGGCAGTCCAGGGGAGGCTGTCAGAGAGCTGAACTCCCAGGAACCTGATGGAGCTGACCCTTTCCACACAGGCCCCATGGATGTAGAGTGGGGCTGGGTCAGCCCTGCCCTTCCTGAAGTCCAGGATTATTTCTTTTGTTTTTGTGGTGTTCGGCGCAGGTTGTTAGCTGAACACCACGCTGTCAGTCGGTGGACCTCATCTCTGTAATCAGACTCATCCCCTCCTGAGATGAGCCCAACCACAGTGGCATCATCCGCAAACTTTATGATTGTGTTTGAGAGATGAGTCGGAGAGTAGTTGTGAGTGTAAAGGGTGAACAGGAGGGGGCTCAGTACACAGCCTTGAGGGGAACCGGTGCTGAATGTGATGGTGGAGGAAAGGTGGGGGCCAAGTTTCACGGACTGTGGGCAGTTTCTGAGGAAGTCCTTGATCCACGGGCAGATGGGGGTGGAGATGCCCAGATGTGTCAGTTTCTGGAACAGGATCTCCAAGATGATGTGGTTGAAGGCTGAGCTGAAGTCCAGGAAGAGCATCCTCACATAGCTCCCCTGGTGCTCCAGGTGGCTCAGCGCGGTGTGGAGCGCTGTGGTGATAGCGTCCTCTGTGGAGCGGTTTGCCCTGTACGCAAACTGGTGGGGGTCCAGAGTGGGAGGCAGACAGGCCCTGATGTGCTGAGAGACCAGTCTTTCAAAGCACTTCATGACCACAGGCGTAAGTGCAACAGGCCTGGATTGCCAACCCCAGTCTGGACGGGATCATGAAGACAGTCTTGAGACAGTGCAAAGACTGTGGCCATAGGAATAATGCAACAGTGGTGGAAGTATATTCTGCTTTTAGTTCCACATTCAAGGACACTGAAATGTGACGGTACATTTGTATATGACTTCTGAGTCATGTCTAATAGTAACAGTGGGTCTATCACCTCTGATTCATGAGTTACAAGCCTTACAACATTTTCCCCTTATATATATTTGTACTGAGCAAAAATTTGACCTTGAACTTTGGCCTTTACCTTTGACCTCTGAACCAGAAAACTTTGTGGACTGATCCTTGGGTGGGACTGCACTCATGTCCAAAATATGGTTGAAATTCCTCAATTAGTTTTTGAGATATTTTGTTCATGGTCACAGAGACACAAACACACAGGTGAAAACAATAAACCGACAACTGTCAACAGGCAAACCAACGTGTTCACGGTGCTCGGTGTTTAAAATGCACTATTGTTTGATCCATGTCCAGGTCATGAAAATAAATTTGACTGGTTTTCTGTACATCACACAGAATAAAATAATCAAACACACTTTGCGTTGTCATTTTCACATGTGCCAGTGGACAAATATAAACTTACTGGACAAAGAAAATTTTCTGTGAACTTATTCGGTGTACAAGTGAAGCATTGAACACCGATTTGATCCCATCTTCTTTCAATTTCTGCTACATCTGCACAGAAGGCAATGTTTCTTGTCAGAAATAGGTTTGGGGAGGTGATGGTCTAGTGGTTAAAGCGTTGGGCTTGAGACCAGAGGATCCTCGGTTTAATCCCCTAGTTGCTCCTGGTGTGTAGTGGGTGCCTTGCATGCCAGCAGCCTATCATTGGGGTGAATGTGAGCCATTATTGTAAAGCGCTTTGAGCATCTGATGCAGATGGAAAAATGCAGATAAATGCAGTCCATTTAAATAGGTTATGAACGTGATAGTGTTGTTTATTCCGGTGAAAAATTACAGGATTGTGCGGCCATTAGACGACATCTGCACTCTTTGAGTGCCTATTTAGTTGATTGCTCTGTCATGTTTAATCAGAGCCATTAAGGAGCTTTGCATTAGAGAGAATGCAGTCAGTTTAACGGTCCAGTGTCACAGCTGCAATCCAGATAACTTCTCACTGTGATGGGAAAGAACTTCCTGAGCTCAAAGTGTGGGTTTGGTGTTTGTTTTTTACATAGTCCTCTGAGGGGCCGCTGTCACTGCCATAATGCTATAACAAGACTTCTGAGACGCTGAAACGCCTACAGCAGAAGATAAAAGTGCAGCGCTGCAAAGCCAACAGCAGCTTTAACGACAACAGTAACAACCGTCAGCATCACAGCAGGTCACATGAGCAGCTTCCATCTGAAAAACTGCAGTGAGTGGGTGATGTTTTGGGCCCTGCCCGAACAATCTACAGCGCATAAAGGAAAGCTCACAATCACAAGTGCACAAGGTGTGTGTGTGTGTTCAGCTCTGTTTTACTATTTACACTGTGTGAAGTCAGAGCACAAAGGCACCAAGGTGCAAAGCGGGTATATTATGGTGTGTTGTGGGCATAACATGAACTGCACCAATCAAGAGTGTTAATCCCTTTAAAGGATGTGTGCACTTGAAATTGATGCAATGCTATTTAGATGGTGGAGTCAAGTGAGAGATTTTCGCAGTGTGCCAATGATCTTTTGATGATTTACAGGATCTGCTACCAAAGCTTCCCGAGTCACTCCTGCAACACCTCATCCTCCTCCTCCACCTCCGTTCCCCCAAACATCTCCATGCAATCACACCTGATTGCATGGTGGTGGTAAGGGTATGGAAATCTGTGGCATATGTATCTTTCTTGGTGAGGAAAGGCTTACTGAGCTTGACAATATTGTGAACTTTATGGAATAAATGGTCCGTGGACCATTCCATCGGTGTCTTGGGGACCTCACATGCAAATCAAATTTGCTACAAACCAAAATTTAGGTTGTTTTTCCCTATTACCTTTGTTTTGTGGTGAATTTTTGTTTTCAGTTCTGCTTCATTGTTGTTTGAGGAATGAATAGGAGAAAAATTAGCGCCAATGTGCATTCCAGAGTGTATGCACATCGCAAACCCCCTATGTAAGGCGAATCTGAATATTCACAGTTTAAATATCATAAATGCATTGAGCTTGTCTTTAGACAAGGTTTTTGATGGTCTGTGGTGCTCCTATGACTGCAGCATCGATCGCCAACTCTCTAATTGTGGTCTATTTGCTGGGACTCGTCACCATTTGGATGTTTTATGAGCCATTAATCGTTGCAACCACTGGACTCTGTATGTGTGTGGTTATTCAGCTGCAACATTTCTCTCTTTGCATGCTTGATAATTCTTTGTTGTGCTTTGTTTTATTTGCTATTTTGTGTGGTCAAAGCAGATGGTCCCCCCTTTGAGTCTGGTCTGCTTTAGCGTTCTTCCTGTAATTAAAAAAAAATGGCTGAGGGAGTTTTTCCTTACCACTGTTGCCAACGTGCTTGCTCAGGGGCTGAGTAAGGTTACACCTTACTCGTGTGAAGGGCCTTGGGGCACCTGATGTTATGATTAGGCGTTGATGAATAAATAAATTTCTTACTGCTGCCTCACAATAGCAGTGCACAAACACTGCACCTGACCACAACTCATTTGAAGACCAACATACATCACACTGAAGTATATCCCATCTCTCATACATTACACTGACAAAGTGAGGAACCTTGGGGTAATTTTTGATCCTACATTGTCCTTTGACCTCCATATTAGAGATATTACTAGGACTGCTTTCTTCCACCTGCGAAATATAGCGAACATTCATCCCATTCTGTCTATGGGTGATGCTAAGACCCTGATCCATGCATTTGTCTCTTCTAGATTGGACGACTGCAATGTTCTATTTTCTGGTTTACCGCAGTCCAGCATGAGGGCTCTCCAATTGGTTCAAAATGCTGCAGCCAGACTTTTGACATGAAGCACAAAATTCGAACACATTACACCCATTTTGGCATCCCTTCACTGGCTTCCTAAACCAGTGAGATCAGATTTTAAGGTTCTGCTACTAGTCTGTATAATTGTTCACGGACTGGCACCTCCCTACCTAGCTGACCTAATTAAACCTTACGTACCGGCCCGGGCTTTGTGTTCTCGGGGTGCAGGACTACTTTGTGTCCTGCACCCTGGGTGCTTGGTGTGAAAATGACAACTGTAGCAGCTGGAAATGAACAATAACCCTTACTCTGTTTCATCCGGGGTGTAAGATAAGGTCCAATGGTACCAGTCATCAGAGTGCTCTTGTGCTATAGGTTGAAGTTCTCCACATCCGTCCTTCACCAGTCTCTCCATTTAGGTTCAGGTGTGGCCATCTTTATGGGGTCTGGCCAGATATCTTGGTCACCTTTTACTCCTTTTGCCAGAGCCCAGGTTTGAGATTGGAATGGTGGGTGGAAGTATTTTGAAAGCATGATGGATCCATTGCCATCTTTTCCTTTTCTACCATTAGCTGTTGTGTCATCTGTCAAAGGGTGTTGTTGCTCATCATGTCCGAATTGGATGTGAGAAATACTTCTGAGAGAGGTGCTGGTGAAGACAAATCTTTCTGTACGGGTTGTTCCTTGTTTTGTCCATGTCTTGAAGAGCTGATTTGACACTGAACTTAAAGATGTTCATGCCAAGTTTCTTGAACTTCCAGGTAAGGATGCTAAAGCTTTTCCAGTTCTGGCCTTGATGTTGGTGTCTGTTCCTCACTGCTTCTCAATGTCAAGTAACACCAAGGTCTCAAAAAGCTTCTGTTACCTTCAGTGTAGTTCCTTCAACTGTTATTTGGTCTTTAAGGAATAAAAGTCCAACTTTCCTGAGTACTCAAACCAACACAACACAACACAACCAGATGGCTGTTTCATGAAATATGCAAAAATAAATAAAGTGAGGATGCAGTTTGGACTTTTATCTCACAGTATACATTTGAGAACCGAGTTTAAAACCACTAAGGTGTCACCTCCAGCAGCATGTGGAAGCCTGTGCTCCTCAAGATGATTCAAAAACCGGCCTGACTTGGCAAAAAAAAAAGTCACTCCGGAATGACCAGTAACTCAAAATCAACCATGACTCAGCGATGAGTCTCTACAGAGTGATTTGTGCTTCAAACACAGGCAGTCCTGAGCTGTTCCAACGTGTTCCAGTGCCCATCATGACATTGGGGGGTGGGGGGGGGCTGTATTTAACATCAGACAAGACTTTCCTGTCACCTGCCTTGAATCAGAGATGGCTGTGGAATTTTACCAAAATTTTGTATCTCAGTTTTTAGCTAAATGCTTAGTTTTTACCTTATTTTGTTAAAATTAAAATTGTTGTCTTTTCTCTCTCTCAACACTGCCAGTGTTAGTTTTACACTGGTGATTTTACTGTGTAGACAGACAGACAGATAGATAGATAGATCACCAGTGTTAAATTAACACTGGCAGTGTTAGTTTTACACTGGTGATTTTACTGTGTAGATAGATAGATAGATAGATAGATAGATAGTAAAATCACCAGTGTTAAATTTACACTGGTGATTTTACTGTCTGTCTGTCTGTCTACACAGTAAAATCACCAGTGTTAAATTTACACTGGTGATTTTACTGTGTAGATAGATAGATAGATAGTAAAATCACCAGTGTTAAATTTACACTGGTGATTTTACTGTGTAGATAGATAGATAGATAGTAAAATCACCAGTGTTAAATTCACACTGGTGATTTTACTGTGTAGACAGACAGACAGACAGACAGTAAAATCACCAGTGTTAAATTTACACTGGCAGTGTTAGTTTTACACTGGTGATTTTACTGTGTAGATATATAGATAGACAGATAGACAGATAGATGGATAGATAGTAAAATCACCAGTGTTAAATTTACACTGGTGATTTTACTGTATAGATAGATAGATAGATCGATAGATAGTAAAATCACCAGTGTTAAATTAACACTGGCAGTGTTAGTTTTACACTGGTGATTTTACTGTATAGATAGATAGATAGATAGATAGATAGTAAAATCACCAGTGTTAAATTAACACTGGCAGTGTTAGTTTTACACTGGTGATTTTACTGTATAGACAGATAGACAGATAGATGGATAGATAGTAAAATCACCAGTGTTAAATTTACACTGGTGATTTTACTGTATAGATAGATAGATAGATAGATAGATAGATAGATAGATAGATAGATAGATAGATAGTAAAATCACCAGTGTTAAATTAACACTGGCAGTGTTAGTTTTACACTGGTGATTTTACTGTGTAGATATATAGATAGACAGACAGATAGATGGATAGATAGTAAAATCACCAGTGTTAAATTAACACTGGCAGTGTTAGTTTTACACTGGTGATTTTACTGTGTAGATATATAGATAGACAGACAGATAGATGGATAGATAGTAAAATCACCAGTGTTAAATTTACACTGGTGATTTTACTGTATAGATAGATAGACAGACAGACAGACAGATAGATAGCCTGTACATTGATCCCTCAATATAAACTCCATGAAAACATCACAAAAGTTGCCCTCTTTTTTCCTCAGGGCTTCTTCCACTTCTTCTCCTTCGAATGGCTTCTTAATCTTTTGCACAAGCTCGGTTTTAAACACACGCTGGCTGCTGTCTGTGCCAGAATTTGATGACTGACAGCTCATGAAGAGAGCTGTTGGCCTCACCCACTCAGTCGCTTCAGCTCTCTCTCTCTCTCTCTCTCTCTCTCTCTCTCTCTCTCTCTCTCTCTCTCTCTCTCTCTCTCTCTCTCTCTCTCTCTCTCTCTCTCTCAATATGTCAATATTTGCCTCCATTTTCACACTTCCATGGTGTTTTCCTGCTTCTACATTCAGTTTATAATTCCTGACTATTACTGTTTCACCCTCTCATACTTTGTTTTTGTTACTGCATTATACTGGGATGAAGCAATAATGGAGACATTTGCCACCCTTTACACGACCACTCTGTCATCCTTCAGTCACACATTATTCCCGATGTCCTAGATGTCCCATTCACACTGCACTCTGGATTACACCCAATCCTCCATTAGAATCAGAATCCGAAAACAAATTTATTGGCAAGTAAGTTCTCACATACAAGGAATTTAATCTGGTCCATCTTCAAATCTTACTGATGTTGTTGTTGTCCATTCGGCTGATCCCATATTTGGCACAGGTTTTACACCGGATGCCCTTCCTGATGCAACTCCAGTTTTACCTGGAGAAACACACACAGCTGCTGGTGTTCCAAAGAGGTCTCCCATCCAAGTACTAACCAGATCCTGCACTGCTTAGCTTCTGAGATCTGACGGGATCAGGCTGACACCTATCCTACTGAATCCTACTGATCCTACGCAATTATTCATGGTTTTCAAAACTTTTTCCTGCTAGCCAGCGTCTGAATCCTGATCATCATTAAACCTTAAACATTCTGTCTTCTTGTTCCCACTGACATCCATCATCTGCCTTCCAAAGTAGCCTTCCAGCATCTTCTCTACTTTTTCACTTTTGATGCTGCACAACACAATGTCATCTGCAAAGAACTGCACTGGGGGCGTGGTCTTTATTCCCAAAAGTAAGCACCTCCATAATCAGGTCAACAAAGATTTGACAGGAGAAAGTCTGCCATCACAGCCCTACAATTCATGCTTTTGCAAATGCAGCAGCTTTTTTTTCTTGAAGAGGACTCTCTCCATTTTTTCAATGTCTCTGCTCCTCTTTGTATAAATGACTTCATTCACTCTGGTTGCACCTCACATGCACACCTGTGTGACGGGGAAACCCCACAGCTGGTCCACCATCTGTAACTACTCAGCACTGCTGCAGCATACCATACACGCACACACACACACATACGCCAGTGCACATATGCACACACACGTGCATGTGTGCACGTATGCACACACAAATATAAAAGTACAAAATAACATTTAGTTTGAGAAAATACATTTACAGCATGTAAATTCTGTGCCATCACGTGCGCATGCACGCACACACACACACACCTATGCGCGTATGCACACGCGTACATACATGTGCACATATGCACACAGAAATATACAATTGCAAAATAACATTTCATGTCACAAGACAATTACACCATTTAAATTCTGTGCCATCACACAGGCACACACACATGCACACACAAACATCTGCACACACATACTTGCTGACATTTCTCACATATTTACAAAATAATTACAAAACCTATTACACATGCACAGATGATAAAACACACACACACAGGACATACTGTAGGATGTGATCAATAGGTATTGATCGAACACCTTTGGTTTGTCTTGGCAGCACTTCATGTCAGACATAAAAATGTCCACACCCAACAGGGAAAAAAAATCATGTCACTTTTAGACACAAGCACACACATTACACACAAGAGTCGAACGGTTCCCAAATAAATCAGTTAACTGATCAACAGCAAATTAACTGTTTTAATAATAAAGTACAGTCATTCATTAAGATAAAATGTTGAACTTTGATTCCAGTTTATGAACATTTGCTGCTTTTCACTGTTAATTGAATTTACACAGATTTTGGGATTTTTGTTAAGAAATTTGCATCAAGCAATTCACCATTTTCTATTGTTTGATGATTCCAAAAGAAATGAATATTTAAATTAATGTGTGGCTGCAGCCATATTGCAGACACACCTATCCACATGATTTTTTTATTTTTTTTTTGTAGATGCTGCACAATAAGCCGAACTAAAAAGAACAATAATGATTGTCACACAGCAGAATAAGTTTGAGTGCTGAAGTTGGCATAATAGAGCCTGCACGATCCTCACCCACCTCTGTAGCATACTGTCAACCAGAGCAGCTCCAGCACCTGACCCCCAAACTCACACACATCCAGTCCCAGCATGGTGCCTCAGTGTGGGGCTGCACTCTGTGCCACAGCTGGCTGCACAGGAACCACGAGACCAGCGACAGGAACCTCCACAGGTAGCAAGATAGGGGGGAAAAATCAGCAGAGATTAAAGAGTATCCACAGGAGTGAAAACAGGGGTCAGGCCAGCATCTCCTCTCCCGAGGAAATCACACAGGAGGCAGAGGGGAGGCAAAAGAGGAGAGAGAGGAAGGGAGGATTGGATGAGAGGCTCAGGAGCAGAAGTGTGGGAGAGAGAGAGAGATGGGGTATCCTTCAGTGTGGGTGTGGATGAGGATGGAGCATGTGGAAGAGAGGGAGGCTGAGATAGCAGTGTTGCCAGGTCTGCTTTTTATAAGGTTTTCTTTTTAATCTGATGTTCTAAATGCAGCATCTAATTTTGTGATGCCCTCCCCCCCCCCCCCCCCCCCCCACACACACACCCCTACATCCAAATATGAATATCCTCACCTACAGTTAATAAGCACAAACATCCTGTATGGACATTTGTTCATATTTAGGCTGCACACAATTATTATTGAGACTCAGCCCTATAAAATTGCCATGAATTTGTGCTTCTTTTTTCTTTTCTTTTTTTTTTTGTATTTGCATGTTGCCAAAAAATAATAATAATAGTAGTTGCTTCAATTTCATTAATTCCTACAATCGCCTCAAGCCCTGGATGCAGTGAAATGTTTACAGTGGGGAAAATAAGTATTTGACCCCCTGTCAGTTTTGTAGGTTTTCCTACCTACAGAGAATGGAGAGGTCTGTAATTTTTATCGTAGGTACACTTCAACTGTGAGTGACAGAATCTAAAAAAAAAAAAATCCAGAAAATCACATTGTATGATTTTTAAATAATTAATTTGCATTTTATTGCATGAAATAATTATTTGAGCCCCTAGAAAAACAGAGCTTCTTTGTAGGTGGGAAAACCTGCAAAACTGACAGGGGATCAAATACTTATTTTCCCCATTGTAGAGGTGTTAAACTTGCAGACCAACGGCCGGAAGCGGCTCCTGGGCTGCAATGTTATGAGCTACTGTATGTTCATCATTTAGTATTAATATCAGCCTGTGTGGTGTGGCAGTTTTGTTTTGTTTTTCCTTTAACATTGTGCGTTTTGCATTGTGCATCAAAGCAATCACGGTATTCTTGGAAACTGCAGTTTTTAGTATTTATTTCAGATCACGTTGGCCATCACAAACTGCTGTGACTCCTGTTTATTGAACCAAGCCAATGAGTGGCCATGAAAACAATATAAATACAAACTGTGTCCCGTCACTGATGGAGACTAAAATCTGAATCATGGAACAGATTTTTGTAAATCTCAAATGCATTAATGATCCTACACGCCGTCAGGCGTACAGGGTATCGTAATCATGTCTGTGCACAAAATAAATCTGAAACACCTGAGCAGAATCCTGGTAGGAATATTCTCAGGTTCTCAAACATTTAGAGAAGATCAGTCAAAGATCAAGGTTATTAAAAACAGTCTTAAAAACACATTTTCTGGTAAATCTCAGCATCCGGTAGGTCTAGACTCTAGCCCCATTGATGACCTACTAAGATGACTTGAAACTCTCCATCATTAAATCATTTGTAACCAAGTGGTAAGAGTAGTTATATGTTCCAACATATGAGAAAGCAGTTATTATTTACTCACACAGTGCAGGATTTTAAAATAGGGAGGAAAAAATGATTGAAATAATTCAATGTTTATAGTAGTAACAAGCTTTTATGTTATTAGTATTGGTAAAACAATGGGGGAATGAATTATTCATGAATAAATCATTTTTTTTAGAAGAGCCGAATTTGCTTGTTTTTTTCTAGATAATATCTGGCAACATAGGAAGAGGAGACACCAGAGGAAAAAGCCGGTTCCCTGCACTACTCCTCCTCTTTTATTTAACGTCACGCTCAGGTTTTGTAGTGTCAAAAATAAATAAATAAGTAAATAAAAACGAAACGACACAGTTGATGCAGAGAGAGATTAAAAGATGAGATGCTGACAGCTGTGTTATGACAGAGTAGCAGGCATGCTAACGGCTAACAGGCGGGTTGCTATTGAGTGAAGCCCTCCTTCCTTCCTTCCTTCCTTTCGTCCTTCCCTGCTTCCTTCCTTCCTTGTCTGTCATCAGCAGAGACTGCAATGAGCTCATCTTTACCCCTCCCTCCTCTCTCTCTCTCTCTCCCTCCTCTTCCTCCTCTCTCTCCCTGCACCTCATTCTTTTTCCACATCCTCTCGAATCGTTCCTTCTTTAATTTTCATTACTTTGAAGTATGAATTCTCTCGGGGTGTTCTCTCTCTCCGCCTCTGTCATTTTAAGCGATTCATCATTCCAGCGCTGGTTGTTCCTTCCTGCTGTTTTGTCTTGATCCTGTTTTTTTTTTTTTTGTGACCACACCCTGTCAGCAATATGCTTCTAGCTCTCTCGCTCTAGTTTCCAGTCATCAAATCAGTGACCCCGCTTTATTCAGTTCTGCAGCAAGTGAGAGGGAGCCGTGTATTATAAGCAGCTCCACGCATCTCGCTTCTGCCTCAGAAACTATTCAACCGAAGGACTTGGAAATCTTAGGATCTTACTGCGACTTTCTGAGATCAGCCTGATCCAAAGTCTCGAATGTTTGTATTATCAAACCATTGTTGTCTGTGTTCTGCGTAGTTCCGTCTAAAGCTGCACTTAGATTTACAAGTTTTGGGCCATTTCCCACCAAGCTACAACTTGGCGCACCGTGGTTGATTTAGCCTCGCCTGGCCGCTGCAACACGGCCAGTCTGGAAGTGTTCTTCCTGGAGCTTAGTAGACTTCAGTAGAGGTGGGCGGATCGATCCTAATATCGATACTAACGCTGGTATTGATATTGAACGATCCTCGTGTGAAAATATCGATACTCAAGCTTTTTTTCTCTCCCGCACGCACTGACTGCTGCGCACACAGATTTTTTTAAACAAAAATGTTGATTATGATAATAAAGTATTTTGTTGTCACGTACAATGTTTGGTGAAATTCTATCCTAGGTCTTTTGGATCCTTTGGATCTATGAAGCTTAAATATGAAAAGGTATCAGTATCGGTATCGATATCGGCGATACTGGGCCTGTATTTACTTGGTATCGGATCAATACTAAAATTCCCGGTATTGCCCACCTCTAGACTTCAGATCACCTTGGCCACGCTCAGTTCTGGATGACTTGGGGTGGGCTTGGCAAAAGGTGATGTAACTCTGGTGGTACTTTGCGTACACTCCATCCTCAGCTTTTGCCATCTTGGCCTAACACTTTCTGAGTTTGGTGTAAAGATTGGACCCTGCCGTGAGGTGGCAGAGTGGACCTGGAGTCGAGTGGACACATTCAGAACCAACCTTTCCCAATTTGTGATGATCTATGCTCAGCATTATGCCAGAATTCCCCCTGAATGCACACAATCCTGACCAAGACACAGCCCAGGAAACTGTGCTAAAATTTGCCCATTAGGAACTGAACTAAGTCAAACTCACAACCTCCTCGGTCTAACTAGCACTCAACCTGGGCCAGCCCTACACAACCTGGTGAACTTCCTCTGTACACTCTATGTACTTGGATAATATTTCTTTACTCAGTTTGAAAACTGGACACCAGTGAAAGCCAGTGTCAGAAGCACAAAAACGTTTGATTGGGTCCACATTAGCATGCTGTCCAGAACATTAGCATTAGCAAACTAACTAGCATTAGCTGAAGTGGAATTTGCTCGGTAGTGATCTCTGGCAGTTGCCAGTAGAGTTTCCAGAATCAATAACAAACTCACTCACTCATCTTCAACCACTTACTCCAACTAAGGGTCACGGGGAGGCAGGAGCCTGTCCTAGCAGTCATAGGGCGTGAGGCGGGGTACACCGTGGACAGGACGCCAGTCTGTCGCAGGGCCACATATATACAAACAAGCACTTTAACACCCACAAGCACACCTACGGACAATTTAAAGTTTCCAATCCACCTAACCTGCATGTTTTTTGAATGTGGAAGGAAGTGGGAGCACCCGGAGAGAACCCACACAAACATGTAAACCCCACACAGAAAGGCCATAGGTGGGAATCGATCCCATGACCTTCTTGCTGTGACGCAACAGTACTAGCCACCAAGCCACCATGCTGCCCAATGCATTGTGGGAGGCAAGATGTTGTGAAAGTGTAGGAACACGGACCCACAACAGGGGGCGCAATGAACGGACAATGGAGGAAGTAAAAAACAAGATTTACTACTGAAACAAGCACGAGTAGTATAACAAACACAATGTTTAGGGTCGAATCCGCTGGTGTCGTGTGGGCAGGCTCGAAGATAGGAGACGTCCGTCTCAGTCGAACCGGAACCACCCAGATCTCCACCGCCACCGAACCCTGGAAATACTGGAACCGCCAAGTCCCGAATTCCCAGGTGGCCACTGCCTCCGCTCGTTGGATCCGGTACTGCTGGCAGGAGAGAGCAACAACACACAGGAGTGGATGAACGCACCCAGTACAGAGAGGGGAGAAGCCGCCTCCACCTCTTGGCAAAGTTCAGCAGGAAGGTGAGTACTTATCCAAAGAAGGAGGTTCTTAGTAGTCACCAGTCCTGAAAGGTTTAACAAGTTTATCAATCACAGAATATGCTGCAGAGAATGTTACCTTGGTCTTAGGCGATATCTCGGCACTGAGGTGGAGACGCCGTCCTCCTGATATACCTCGGTGCTGAGTAGAAACAGCTGTGTTTGGTGATGGGTGACAGCTGTCACCCAGATTACTCCCATGATGCGGTAGCGCCCTCTGGTGCCTGGAGCCCGCACTCCAGGCAGGGCGCCCTCTGGTGGTGGTGGGCCAGCAGTACCTCCTCTTCAGCGGCCCACACAACAGGACCCCCCCCTCAACGGGCGCCTCCTGGCGCACGACCGGGCTTGTCCGGATGGCGTCGGTAGAAGTCGGCCAGGAGGGCCGGGTCCAGGATGAAGCCCTTCTTCACCCAGGAGCGCTCCTCGGGGCCGTACCCCTCCCAGTCCACCAGATACTGAAAACCCCGGCCCATCCGACGGACGTCAAGGAGCCGGCGGACAGTCCAAGCCGGTGCTCCGTCGATGATCCGGGCAGGAGGCGGTGCCGGACCCGGGGTGCAGAGGGGTGAGGTGTGAAGAGGCTTGATCCGGGAAACATGGAAAACTGGATGGATCCGCAGTGAGGCCGGAAGCTGGAGCCTCACTGCGGCGGGGTTGATGACCTTGAGGATTTTATACGGTCCGATGTATCGTTCTTGCAGTTTAGGTGAGTCAACCTGTAGGGGAATGTCCTTGGTGGATAACCAGACCTCCTGCCCAGGACGATACTTGGGGGCCGGGGCCCGTCGCCGGTCTGCATGTCTCTTCGCCCTCGTCCGGGCCTGCAACAAGGCAGAGCGGGCGGTCCGCCACACCCGACGGCACTTCCGTAGGTGGGCCTGGACCGAGGGCACACCGACCTCTCCCTCAACCACCGGAAACAAGGGGGGCTGATACCCCAAGCACACCTCAAACGGGGAGAGGCCGGTGGCTGATGACACTTGGCTGTTGTGGGCGTACTCGATCCAGGCCAGGTGGGTACTCCAGGCCGCCGGGTGCGCAGCTGTCACACAGCGAAGTGTCTGCTCCAGTTCTTGATTCGCCCGCTCTGCCTGCCCGTTGGTCTGGGGGTGGTACCCAGACGAGAGGCTGACCGTGGCCCCCAGTTCCCGGCAGAAGCACCTCCAGACATGCGAGGTGAACTGGGGACCGCGATCGGATACGATGTCTGATGGTATGCCATGCAGACGGACGACGTGGTGGACCAGGAGGTCCGCTGTCTCCTGGGCCGTAGGGAGCTTCGGGAGGGCCACGAAGTGGGCCGCCTTGGAGAAACGGTCCACTATCGTGAAGATGACAGTGTTTCCCTGGGACGGCGGGAGACCCGTGACGAAATCCAGGCCGATGTGGGACCAGGGGCGATGAGGCACAGGCAATGGCTGCAGTTGCCCTGAGCATGTGGAAGAGAGGGAGGCTGAGATAGCAGTGTTGCCAGGTCTGCTTTTTATAAGGTTTTCTTTTTAATCTGATGTTCTAAATGCAGCATCTAATTTTGTGATGCCCTCCCCCCCCCCCCCCCCCCCACACACACACACCCCTACATCCAAATATGAATATCCTCACCTACAGTTAATAAGCACAAACATCCTGTATGGACATTTGTTCATATTTAGGCTGCACACAATTATTATTGAGACTCAGCCCTATAAAATTGCCATGAATTTGTGCTTCTTTTTTCTTTTCTTTTTTTTTTTTGTATTTGCATGTTGCCAAAAAATAATAATAATAGTAGTTGCTTCAATTTCATTAATTCCTACAATCGCCTCAAGCCCTGGATGCAGTGAAATGTTTACAGTGGGGAAAATAAGTATTTGACCCCCTGTCAGTTTTGTAGGTTTTCCTACCTACAGAGAATGGAGAGGTCTGTAATTTTTATCGTAGGTACACTTCAACTGTGAGTGACAGAATCTAAAAAAAAAAAAATCCAGAAAATCACATTGTATGATTTTTAAATAATTAATTTGCATTTTATTGCATGAAATAATTATTTGAGCCCCTAGAAAAACAGAGCTTCTTTGTAGGTGGGAAAACCTGCAAAACTGACAGGGGATCAAATACTTATTTTCCCCATTGTAGAGGTGTTAAACTTGCAGACCAACGGCCGGAAGCGGCTCCTGGGCTGCAATGTTATGAGCTACTGTATGTTCATCATTTAGTATTAATATCAGCCTGTGTGGTGTGGCAGTTTTGTTTTGTTTTTCCTTTAACATTGTGCGTTTTGCATTGTGCATCAAAGCAATCACGGTATTCTTGGAAACTGCAGTTTTTAGTATTTATTTCAGATCACGTTGGCCATCACAAACTGCTGTGACTCCTGTTTATTGAACCAAGCCAATGAGTGGCCATGAAAACAATATAAATACAAACTGTGTCCCGTCACTGATGGAGACTAAAATCTGAATCATGGAACAGATTTTTGTAAATCTCAAATGCATTAATGATCCTACACGCCGTCAGGCGTACAGGGTATCGTAATCATGTCTGTGCACAAAATAAATCTGAAACACCTGAGCAGAATCCTGGTAGGAATATTCTCAGGTTCTCAAACATTTAGAGAAGATCAGTCAAAGATCAAGGTTATTAAAAACAGTCTTAAAAACACATTTTCTGGTAAATCTCAGCATCCGGTAGGTCTAGACTCTAGCCCCATTGATGACCTACTAAGATGACTTGAAACTCTCCATCATTAAATCATTTGTAACCAAGTGGTAAGAGTAGTTATATGTTCCAACATATGAGAAAGCAGTTATTATTTACTCACACAGTGCAGGATTTTAAAATAGGGAGGAAAAAAATGATTGAAATAATTCAATGTTTATAGTAGTAACAAGCTTTTATGTTATTAGTATTGGTAAAACAATGGGGGAATGAATTATTCATGAATAAATCATTTTTTTTAGAAGAGCCGAATTTGCTTGTTTTTTTCTAGATAATATCTGGCAACATAGGAAGAGGAGACACCAGAGGAAAAAGCCGGTTCCCTGCACTACTCCTCCTCTTTTATTTAACGTCACGCTCAGGTTTTGTAGTGTCAAAAATAAATAAATAAGTAAATAAAAACGAAACGACACAGTTGATGCAGAGAGAGATTAAAAGATGAGATGCTGACAGCTGTGTTATGACAGAGTAGCAGGCATGCTAACGGCTAACAGGCGGGTTGCTATTGAGTGAAGCCCTCCTTCCTTCCTTCCTTCCTTTCGTCCTTCCCTGCTTCCTTCCTTCCTTGTCTGTCATCAGCAGAGACTGCAATGAGCTCATCTTTACCCCTCCCTCCTCTCTCTCTCTCTCTCCCTCCTCTTCCTCCTCTCTCTCCCTGCACCTCATTCTTTTTCCACATCCTCTCGAATCGTTCCTTCTTTAATTTTCATTACTTTGAAGTATGAATTCTCTCGGGGTGTTCTCTCTCTCCGCCTCTGTCATTTTAAGCGATTCATCATTCCAGCGCTGGTTGTTCCTTCCTGCTGTTTTGTCTTGATCCTGTTTTTTTTTTTTTGTGACCACACCCTGTCAGCAATATGCTTCTAGCTCTCTCGCTCTAGTTTCCAGTCATCAAATCAGTGACCCCGCTTTATTCAGTTCTGCAGCAAGTGAGAGGGAGCCGTGTATTATAAGCAGCTCCACGCATCTCGCTTCTGCCTCAGAAACTATTCAACCGAAGGACTTGGAAATCTTAGGATCTTACTGCGACTTTCTGAGATCAGCCTGATCCAAAGTCTCGAATGTTTGTATTATCAAACCATTGTTGTCTGTGTTCTGCGTAGTTCCGTCTAAAGCTGCACTTAGATTTACAAGTTTTGGGCCATTTCCCACCAAGCTACAACTTGGCGCACCGTGGTTGATTTAGCCTCGCCTGGCCGCTGCAACACGGCCAGTCTGGAAGTGTTCTTCCTGGAGCTTAGTAGACTTCAGTAGAGGTGGGCGGATCGATCCTAATATCGATACTAACGCTGGTATTGATATTGAACGATCCTCGTGTGAAAATATCGATACTCAAGCTTTTTTTCTCTCCCGCACGCACTGACTGCTGCGCACACAGATTTTTTTAAACAAAAATGTTGATTATGATAATAAAGTATTTTGTTGTCACGTACAATGTTTGGTGAAATTCTATCCTAGGTCTTTTGGATCCTTTGGATCTATGAAGCTTAAATATGAAAAGGTATCAGTATCGGTATCGATATCGGCGATACTGGGCCTGTATTTACTTGGTATCGGATCAATACTAAAATTCCCGGTATTGCCCACCTCTAGACTTCAGATCACCTTGGCCACGCTCAGTTCTGGATGACTTGGGGTGGGCTTGGCAAAAGGTGATGTAACTCTGGTGGTACTTTGCGTACACTCCATCCTCAGCTTTTGCCATCTTGGCCTAACACTTTCTGAGTTTGGTGTAAAGATTGGACCCTGCCGTGAGGTGGCAGAGTGGACCTGGAGTCGAGTGGACACATTCAGAACCAACCTTTCCCAATTTGTGATGATCTATGCTCAGCATTATGCCAGAATTCCCCCTGAATGCACACAATCCTGACCAAGACACAGCCCAGGAAACTGTGCTAAAATTTGCCCATTAGGAACTGAACTAAGTCAAACTCACAACCTCCTCGGTCTAACTAGCACTCAACCTGGGCCAGCCCTACACAACCTGGTGAACTTCCTCTGTACACTCTATGTACTTGGATAATATTTCTTTACTCAGTTTGAAAACTGGACACCAGTGAAAGCCAGTGTCAGAAGCACAAAAACGTTTGATTGGGTCCACATTAGCATGCTGTCCAGAACATTAGCATTAGCAAACTAACTAGCATTAGCTGAAGTGGAATTTGCTCGGTAGTGATCTCTGGCAGTTGCCAGTAGAGTTTCCAGAATCAATAACAAACTCACTCACTCATCTTCAACCACTTACTCCAACTAAGGGTCACGGGGAGGCAGGAGCCTGTCCTAGCAGTCATAGGGCGTGAGGCGGGGTACACCGTGGACAGGACGCCAGTCTGTCGCAGGGCCACATATATACAAACAAGCACTTTAACACCCACAAGCACACCTACGGACAATTTAAAGTTTCCAATCCACCTAACCTGCATGTTTTTTGAATGTGGAAGGAAGTGGGAGCACCCGGAGAGAACCCACACAAACATGTAAACCCCACACAGAAAGGCCATAGGTGGGAATCGATCCCATGACCTTCTTGCTGTGACGCAACAGTACTAGCCACCAAGCCACCATGCTGCCCAATGCATTGTGGGAGGCAAGATGTTGTGAAAGTGTAGGAACACGGACCCACAACAGGGGGCGCAATGAACGGACAATGGAGGAAGTAAAAAACAAGATTTACTACTGAAACAAGCACGAGTAGTATAACAAACACAATGTTTAGGGTCGAATCCGCTGGTGTCGTGTGGGCAGGCTCGAAGATAGGAGACGTCCGTCTCAGTCGAACCGGAACCACCCAGATCTCCACCGCCACCGAACCCTGGAAATACTGGAACCGCCAAGTCCCGAATTCCCAGGTGGCCACTGCCTCCGCTCGTTGGATCCGGTACTGCTGGCAGGAGAGAGCAACAACACACAGGAGTGGATGAACGCACCCAGTACAGAGAGGGGAGAAGCCGCCTCCACCTCTTGGCAAAGTTCAGCAGGAAGGTGAGTACTTATCCAAAGAAGGAGGTTCTTAGTAGTCACCAGTCCTGAAAGGTTTAACAAGTTTATCAATCACAGAATATGCTGCAGAGAATGTTACCTTGGTCTTAGGCGATATCTCGGCACTGAGGTGGAGACGCCGTCCTCCTGATATACCTCGGTGCTGAGTAGAAACAGCTGTGTTTGGTGATGGGTGACAGCTGTCACCCAGATTACTCCCATGATGCGGTAGCGCCCTCTGGTGCCTGGAGCCCGCACTCCAGGCAGGGCGCCCTCTGGTGGTGGTGGGCCAGCAGTACCTCCTCTTCAGCGGCCCACACAACAGGACCCCCCCCCTCAACGGGCGCCTCCTGGCGCACGACCGGGCTTGTCCGGATGGCGTCGGTAGAAGTCGGCCAGGAGGGCCGGGTCCAGGATGAAGCCCTTCTTCACCCAGGAGCGCTCCTCGGGGCCGTACCCCTCCCAGTCCACCAGATACTGAAAACCCCGGCCCATCCGACGGACGTCAAGGAGCCGGCGGACAGTCCAAGCCGGTGCTCCGTCGATGATCCGGGCAGGAGGCGGTGCCGGACCCGGGGTGCAGAGGGGTGAGGTGTGAAGAGGCTTGATCCGGGAAACATGGAAAACTGGATGGATCCGCAGTGAGGCCGGAAGCTGGAGCCTCACTGCGGCGGGGTTGATGACCTTGAGGATTTTATACGGTCCGATGTATCGTTCTTGCAGTTTAGGTGAGTCAACCTGTAGGGGAATGTCCTTGGTGGATAACCAGACCTCCTGCCCAGGACGATACTTGGGGGCCGGGGCCCGTCGCCGGTCTGCATGTCTCTTCGCCCTCGTCCGGGCCTGCAACAAGGCAGAGCGGGCGGTCCGCCACACCCGACGGCACTTCCGTAGGTGGGCCTGGACCGAGGGCACACCGACCTCTCCCTCAACCACCGGAAACAAGGGGGGCTGATACCCCAAGCACACCTCAAACGGGGAGAGGCCGGTGGCTGATGACACTTGGCTGTTGTGGGCGTACTCGATCCAGGCCAGGTGGGTACTCCAGGCCGCCGGGTGCGCAGCTGTCACACAGCGAAGTGTCTGCTCCAGTTCTTGATTCGCCCGCTCTGCCTGCCCGTTGGTCTGGGGGTGGTACCCAGACGAGAGGCTGACCGTGGCCCCCAGTTCCCGGCAGAAGCACCTCCAGACATGCGAGGTGAACTGGGGACCGCGATCGGATACGATGTCTGATGGTATGCCATGCAGACGGACGACGTGGTGGACCAGGAGGTCCGCTGTCTCCTGGGCCGTAGGGAGCTTCGGGAGGGCCACGAAGTGGGCCGCCTTGGAGAAACGGTCCACTATCGTGAAGATGACAGTGTTTCCCTGGGACGGCGGGAGACCCGTGACGAAATCCAGGCCGATGTGGGACCAGGGGCGATGAGGCACAGGCAATGGCTGCAGTTGCCCTGAGGTCTTTCTATGATCGGCCTTGCCCCTGGCGCAGGTGGTACAGGCCTGGACGTAGTCCCGGACATCGGTCTCCAGGGATGCCCACCAGAAGCGTTGCCGGACGACTGCCACGGTCCTTCGCACCCCTGGGTGACAGGAGAGCTTAGAACCGTGACAGAAGTCCAGGACTGCGGCCACGATAGCGGACTCCGGGATGATGGGATCCGGGGGATCCGACGGTTCCGTTTTGACCTCATCTTCGTGCACCCGGGACAATGCATCCGATCTCTGATTCTTGGTCCCGGGGCGGTAGGTAATCCGGAAGTCAAAACGGCCAAAGAACAGTGACCAGCGGGCTTGCCTGGGGTTCAGACGCTTGGCGGTTCTGATGTACTCCAGGTTCCGATGGTCAGTGAAAACCGTGAATGGCACGGCTGTTCCCTCCAACAGATGTCTCCACTCTTCGAGGGCCTCTTTCACAGCAAGGAGTTCCCGATTGCCGACGTCATAATTCCGTTCAGCGGGGGTCAACCTGCGAGAAAAATAGGCACACGGGTGAAGGACCTTATCGGTCTTCCCGCTCTGGGAGAGCACCGCTCCTATCCCTGAGTCCGAGGCATCCACTTCAACCACTAACTGGCGGCTAGGATCGGGCTGCACCAGAACTGGTGCAGACGAGAAGCGCCGTTTCAACTCCTTGAACGCGGCCTCGCACCGGTCCGACCAGGTGAAGGGAACTTTTGGAGAGGTCAGGGCTGTCAGGGGGTTAACTACCTGACTGTAGCCCTTAATGAACCTCCTATAGAAATTAGCAAAACCGAGGAACTGTTGCAGCTTCCTACGGCTTGTTGGTTGGGGCCAATCTCTCACCGCCGCAACCTTGGCCGGATCAGGGGCGACGGAGTCGGAGGAGATGATAAACCCCAGGAAGGACAAAGAAGTGCGGTGGAACTCACACTTCTCGCCCTTCACAAACAGACGGTTCTCCAACAACCGCTGCAGAACCTGACGGACATGCCGGACATGAGTCTCAGGATCCGGGGAAAAGATGAGTATATCGTCCAGATATACGAAGACGAACCGGTGCAGGAAGTCCCGCAAGACATCGTTTACCAACGCTTGAAAAGTCGCGGGAGCATTAGTGAGACCGAACGGCATGACCAGGTACTCAAAATGACCTAAGGGGGTGTTAAATGCCGTCTTCCATTCGTCTCCCTTCCGAACCCGAACCAAATGATACGCATTTCTAAGATCCAGCTTGGTGAAGATTCTGGCTCCATGCAAGGGAGTGAACACTGAATCCAACAAGGGCAACGGGTATCGGTTGCGAACCGTGATCTCGTTCAACCCCCTGTAATCAATGCATGGACGAAGCCCGCCATCTTTTTTACCCACAAAAAAGAAACCTGCGCCCATCGGTGAGGTGGAATTCCGGATCAATCCGGCGGCTAATGAGTCCCGGATGTAGGTCTCCATTGATTCGCGTTCCGGCTGTGAGAGGTTGTACAGCCTACTGGACGGGAACTCGCTGCCTGGAACCAAATCAATGGCACAATCGTACGGGCGGTGGGGAGGAAGCGTGAGAGCCAGATCCTTGCTGAACACGTCAGCGAGGTCATGGTACTCCGCTGGCACCGCCTTCAGATTGGGCGGGACTCGGACCTCCTCCTTAGCTTGGGAGCCGGGAGGAACCGAGGAACCGAGACACTCCCGATGGCAGGTTTCGCTCCACTGAACCACTACCCCGGACGGCCAATCAATCCGGGGATTGTGCTTAAGCATCCATGGAAACCCTAAAACCACACGGGAGGTGGCCTGAGTTACGAAGAACTCGATCACCTCCCGGTGGTTACCTGACACCACCAGAGTTACTGGAGGTGTCTTGTGCGTGATTGGTGGGAGTAGGGAGCCATCTAGTGCCCGAACCTGCACAGGCGAGGTAAGAGCCACCAGAGGGAGCCCTATCTCCCTGGCCCATCTACTGTCCAGCAGATTCCCCTCAGAGCCCGTGTCCACCAGTGCTGGGGCCTTCAGGGTTGAGTCCTCAAACAGGATCGTGACTGGGAGTCGTGTAGCAATGTGGGTGTGTCCCACGTGAATGTTTTGGCCCACCCCTGGCCCAGTCTCTAGGGGCGGGCGTTGGAGTTTAACCGCTCGGGGCAGTCGTTTGCTATATGCTCACTCGAGCCACAAACATAACAAGCTCCGTGGGCCCGCCTCCTTTGTGCTCCAGGTGCCCTAAATGTTGCCCTGCTCGTGTCCATAGCTTCGTCAGCAGGGGGAGCCATAGGCGCACGGAGCGCAGGAACAGAGGAGCGTGGGGAGGGCGGAGCTCGATCGGACCCGGAAGGGAGAGGGACGACGCGTGCCTGGCCACGCCCTTCGCCTCGTTCCCGACGGCGTTCTTCTAACCGGTTGTCGAGTCGTATGACTAGATCGATGAGCCCATCTAAATCCCGCGGTTCGTCCTTAGCCACCAGGTGCTCTTTTAGGACCAGAGACAGTCCGTTTACAAAAGCAGCGCGGAGGGCAGTGCTATTCCAGCCGGATCTCGCCGCCGCGATGCGGAAGGCGACTGCATAGGCAGCTGCGCTCCGACGTCCCTGTCGTATGGACAGTAGTGCGGTTGAAGCGGACTCTCCTCTGTTGGGATGATCGAACACTGTTCTGAGCTCCCGGACAAACCCATCGTATGTATGAAGGAGCCGTGAGTTCTGCTCCCAGAGCGCTGTAGCCCAAGCGCGTGCCTCCCCGCGAAGCAGATTTATCACATAAGCTACTTTGCTAGCATCAGTCGCGTACATCACGGGACGCTGGGCGAAGACGAGCGAACACTGCATAAGAAAGTCCGCACACGTCTCCACACAGCCTCCGTACGGTTCTGGAGGGCTTATGTATGCTTCTGGGGACGGAGGGAGGGACCGTTGAACGACCAGTGGAACGTCACTTTCACGCGCAGGGTCCTCGGGAGGGAGAGCCGCAGCGGCGCCCGAAGGGCGTGCCTCCACTTGTGCGGCGAGAGCCTCCACCCTGCGGTTTAGGAGAACGTGCTGCTCGGTCATTAAATCGATCCGAGAGGTGAAAGCGGTGAGGATCCGCTGCAACTCACCGATTACCCCTCCCGAAGCCTCCGTCGCGCCTTGGTCTTCCATTGGCCGTTCAACAGCCGGTTGACGCCCCTCGGGATCCATGACGCTGGCCGAGATATCCTGTTGTGAAAGTGTAGGAACACGGACCCACAACAGGGGGCGCAATGAACGGACAATGGAGGAAGTAAAAAACAAGATTTACTACTGAAACAAGCACGAGTAGTATAACAAACACAATGTTTAGGGTCGAATCCGCTGGTGTCGTGTGGGCAGGCTCGAAGATAGGAGACGTCCGTCTCAGTCGAACCGGAACCACCCAGATCTCCACCGCCACCGAACCCTGGAAATACTGGAACCGCCAAGTCCCGAATTCCCAGGTGGCCACTGCCTCCGCTCGTCGGATCCGGTACTGCTGACAGGAGAGAGCAACAACACACAGGAGTGGATGAACGCACCCAGTACAGAGAGGGGAGAAGCCGCCTCCACCTCTTGGCAAAGTTCAGCAGGAAGGTGAGTACTTATCCAAAGAAGGAGGTTCTTAGTAGTCACCAGTCCTGAAAGGTTTAACAAGTTTATCAATCACAGAATATGCTGCAGAGAATGTTACCTTGGTCTTAGGCGATATCTCGGCACTGAGGTGGAGACGCCGTCCTCCTGATATACCTCGGTGCTGAGTAGAAACAGCTGTGTTTGGTGATGGGTGACAGCTGTCACCCAGATTACTCCCATGATGCGGTAGCGCCCTCTGGTGCCTGGAGCCCGCACTCCAGGCAGGGCACCCTCTGGTGGTGGTGGGCCAGCAGTACCTCCTCTTCAGCGGCCCACACAACACAAGACAAACTTTCAGAATCCCAGACAACATGACTGCTTGATATTGTACATTCATGTACTCGAAAGACAAATTGCAATTAGAGTTTAAAGTTTTCTTTTCAAATACATTATGGTTACACATAATGACAAGTCATGAATGCCATGAAGTATACATTGTTGGCCGCTGATCACGAATGTGATGATATGAGGCAGAGGTGTCAGGTGTCCTCAGGAACTGCTGCAACCTGTTACCACACATTACAATTAATGGCACATGTTGCTGCCAAATTATCAGGAACCATTATGCAAGGTCAAGAATAATGTTCTGCGAGTGCATCATTCTGTCACGTTGTGAATGAGGCGAATTATCTCCACACACACCCATATGCATCCATCAGCTGCTGAACAATTCAGATTGCTCCAGTTTGCTCCTCAAAATCCACAGCAGAAGAACTTTGTGATTGCATGCTTAGTTGGGCTGTGTGCCATGGAGTGGTGCAGAGAGGAGGAGGAGACAGAGAGAGCCAGATGTGTGGCTCCACGCGGCTCTCATCTCGCTCGTTTTCCCAAACATCAGGCACAGCAGCAGCAGGTGGAATACCTGCAGGAGCGCGCTGATGAGCACTGGAACGAAACATTTAGCCAAATTGGCATCACTGTCCTCCTTCAGCATACTGCAGCAATGAAACTGCATGCAGTGCAGCAGGGTTTAATTGTGCACATGTCAGAGAAGAACGCTGTCACACTCTATTAAGGATCACCACTAATCAAGACGGATCAACATGCTAAGTTGCAACCTCCGCGATATGAGGCGAAATGAGGGTGGTGCGTGACATTTGTGGAAGATTTTTTGACAGCCAAAAACATGCTCCACGAAAATCACGAATATCATGCACCAACACGCACTATTAATGCTGCATTTACACATAACGACGACAAGTCATGAATGCCACGAAGTACACATTCTTGGCCGCTGATCATGAATGTGATGATTCGGGGCAGAGGCATCAGGTGTCCTCAGGAACTGCTGCAACCTGTTACCACACATTACGATTAATGGCACGTGTTGCTGGAGAATTATCAGGAACCATTATGCACGGTCAAGAATAATGTTCCGCATTGTTGTACGCTATTGCACGTAACAGCGCATCGTTAAGTTCTGTCACGTTGTGAACGAGGTGAATTGTCTCCATACACACACCCATATTCATCCAACCAAATTCAGATCGCTCTAGTTTTTCAGAAGAACTTTGTGACTGCATGCATAGTTGGGCTCTGTGCCATGGAGTGGCGCAGAGAAGAGGAGGAGGAGGAGGAGACAGACAGAGCCAGATGTGTGCCTTCATGCGGCTCTCGTCTCGCGTGTTTTCCCGAACATCAGGCACATGCAGCAGGTGGAACACCTGCAGGAGCGCACTGAAGACCACTGAAATTAGACTTTTAGCCGACTTGGTGTCAGCAATCAAACTGAATGTGGTGCAGCAGGGTTTAATTGGAGGACATGCAGAGATGGAGGACATGCAGAGATGTCTGGCTGAATGTGAGTCTCCTCTCGCTCCTCTGGTTCCTCTGGCTCAGACTCATTCTCCTGCTCATCGGTTACAACAGCACGTGGAACACCTGCAGGAGCATCTTGAGGAGCTTCAACAGGAACTGTGGAACAACACTTGGCTGACTTCACGTCACTGTTCCTCTTTGGCATACTGCATCAAACTGAACGCTGTGGAGCCGAGTTTAATTATGCGCACGTGACAGAAAACTGATTCGTCGTGGCGCGCAGTGAAATGTGATGCCGCATTACAAGTCGTGTCAAAACTTGACAGTTTCCGTGTCACTTCGTAATATCGCGTGACAGTTTGGTCTCCAAGAACCATCACAGGAACCACTACGAACGTTGTCACGTTCTATTAAGGATCACTACTCATCAAGACGGATCAATACGCTCAGTTGCGACCTCCACGACGTGAGACGAAATGAGGGTGGTGTGTGACATTCGTGGAAGATTTTTTGACAGGCAAAAACATGCTCCACGAATATCAAGAATATCACGCACCAACACGCACTATTAAGAAACCTATTCAGATGCGTTAAGTCACGTTAAGAATGTCAGGGATGTGCCAAGAATGATGCAAATATGACATTTGTAACGCGTCCTGCCTATGTGTAAACGCAGCATTAGGAAAGCATCAGTGTTAATAAGTTTACTTTGCTTACTGCGGTTAGTTTTACCATTCCATTGTCTCCAGGATATGATGTCATAATGACTTCTCTGGGAATCACAAAGAATTTACAGCGTGAAATCTGTCTAAATGGGCAGGGCTGTGGCTAGTGTGTTGTGAGTGTGGCACTAATTACATACGATTGTCTAACGTCACAACTGCAAGGTTAAAATCAGCACACGTCCAGGTCCGTCTTAATTTTGCCCATGACCATTTGGATGATCCAGAAGAGTCATGGGAGAAAATTATGTGGTCAGATGAGACCAAAATAGAACTTTTTGGTTTTAATTCCACTCTCCGTGTTTGGAGGAAGAAGAATGCTGAGTACCATCCCAAAAACACCGTCCCTACTGTGAAGCATGTGGAAGCATCATGCTTTGGGGGTGTTTTTCTGCACATGGGACAGGACAACTGCACTGTATTAAGGAGAGGATGACCAGGGCCATGTATTGCAAGATTTTGGGGAACAACCACCTTCCCTCAGTTAGAGCACTGAAGATGGGTCGTGGATGGGTCTTCCAACATGACAATGACACGAAGCACACAGCCAGGATAACCAAGGAGTGGCTCCGTAAGAAGCATATCAAGGTTCTGGAGTGGCCTGGCCAGTCTCCAGACCTAAACCCAATAGAAAATCTTTGGAGGGAGCTCAAAGTCCATGTTTCTCAGTGACAGCCCAGTAACCTGGCTGATCTAGAGAAGATCTGTGTGGAGGAATGGGCCAAAATCCCTGCTGCAGTGTGTGCAAACCTGGTGAAAAACTACAGGAAACGTTTGACCTCTGTAATTGCAAACAAAGGCTACTGTACCAAATATTAACATTGATTTTCACAGGTGTTCAAATACTTATTTGCTGTTAAATACTTATAAACATGGTAAGTGGAGCTGATTCCAAAAAGCTCTATTCTGGTCTCATCTGACCACATGACCTTCTCCCATGCCTCCTCTGGATCATCCAGATGGTCACTGGTGAATTTCAAACGGGCCTGGACATGTGCTGGCTTGAGCAGGGGGACCTTGCTGCCCTGCAGGATTTTAAACCATGACAGCATCATGTGTTACTAATGTAATCTTTGTGACTGTGGTCCCAGCTCTCTTCAGGTCATTGACCAGGTCCTCCTGTGTAGTTCTGAGCTTTCTCAGAATCATCCTTACCCCACAAAGTGAGATCTTGCATGGAATCCCAGACCGAGGGAGATTGACAGTCATCTTGTGTTTCTTCCACTTTCTAATAAATAATCATAACAGTTGTTGTCTTCTACCAAGCTGTTTGCCTGTTGTCCTGTAGTCCATCCCAGTCTTGTGCAGGTCTACAGTTTTGTCCCTGGTGTCCTGAGACAGCTCTTTGGTCTTGGCTATGGTGGACAGGTTGGAGTGTGATTGATTGAGTGTGTGAACAGGTGTCTTTTATACTGGTAACAAGTTCAAACAGGTGCAATTAATACAGGTAAAGAGTGCAGAATAAGAGGGCTTCTTAAAGAAAAATTAACAGGTCTGTGTGAGCCAGAATTCTTGCTGGTTGGTAGGTGTTCAAATACTTATTTGCAACAGTAACATACAAATAAATTATTTAAAAAAATCATACATTGTGATTTCCGGATTTTTTTTTTTTTTTTTAGATTATGTCTCACAGTGGACATGCATCTAAGATGAAAATTTCAGACCCCTTCATGATTTCTAAGTGGGAGAACTTGCAAAATTGCAGGGTGTTCAAATACTTATTTTCCTCACTGTAATCATCTAAACTGGAGAGGGCCAAGCCCCCTTGTTCTCTGGGGAGTTGAAGGGTTGGATATTTAACTCTTTTACCTCTCAATGTAAAATGAGATATTTTCTTATCCCCAGTTAAAAACAAAGAATTTGGGGTATCTTCACTGGTTGTGACTACAATAAATAGCGAAACCTCTGTAAAACATTATAATTTCTGTTTCTGAACTGAAATGTAAAGGGAATGTGTTCCATCTTTCTATATTTTTTTTGGATTATTTGGTGGTGTTCTGACAATTTGTTTCACATAATGTATTTAAATTTTCTCTAACCATTACTTCCAATTATTTACTGCCTTCAGATTCCAATTGAATTTATATTTGTTTTGCATATTTTTGGTGGTAAGTAAGTGTCAGTACTTGTGGGCGAGTGGTTAGTGCACTTGGTTTCAGTTCGGACGGTTCCCGGTTCACATCCCACCTCTGCCACATTTCTCCACGTGATGTGGAGTTACATCAGGAAGGGCATCCGGCGTAAAACCTGTGCCAATTCAACATGCGGATCCACCTTGGATTTGCTGTGGCAACTCTGAGTGCAAACAACGGAGCAGCTGAAGGAACTTACTATTTTATATCCTGAAAAGCTTATGTAGATCTCCATTAGTTTCATTAGAGCAAGGATTGACTGGTTTGGTTGTTGGAGAAAACAAATAATGTCATCTGCAAAAAGCCCTGTCTTATGATTTGTATTTTTAATTTCAACTTGTTTGATTTTTTTTTGTTGTTGTTTGTTTGCTAAATTCCCTGTACAAAGCAAATAATGTGGGTGACAAACACCAGCCTTGTCTAGTTGAGCTCTCTAAAATTAATTTATCTGTCAGGTTACCATTTATTTTGATTCTTGCACTGGGTTGATGATATGGTGTCTTTATACAATCTACTGATTTCGTATTAAATCCCAGTCGTTTTAACACTTGGTATAAAAAACCCCCAGTTAACGCGATCAACCGCTGTCTCTGCATCGGTTTATTAATACCGTGCTTCTTTCTTGGGATTGTGCTTCTTCCATGATAAGTAGAGTTCTCCTAATGTTATCTTGCGTTTGTCGTCCCATTATAAACCCTTTTTGATCTTCAGTTACAAGATTGTGTATAAAACTATAAGTCTTTTTGAAATTATTGGCATATATATTCTATAATCTATATTCAGACTTGATATAGGTCAGTAGTTTTCATAAAGACTCACATGTTTTCCTGGTTTTAGTACAACTGACATGATTGCCTCCCACGATGGAAACATTTTATTGTTTTTTAGTATCCAATTAAAGGCAAACTGAAATAGACGTACCAATTCTACTTTGAATTTCTTGTACCATTCAGCAGGATACCGTCACTTCCTGGACATTTATTGTTCTTTAGTGAAGTTATGGCCTCATTTATTTCTTCTCTAGTTATGTCTACGGTAAGGATATTAATGAGATCTTTTAGGAAATTTTCTGCATCTTCTTCATTATCTAATATAGTTCCAGTGTAGAGGTCTTTATAATATTTTTGGAATACTCTTATATCCTCTGGCACGTGTAAAATCTATTTTGTTTGTGGGTTCTCTATCTTAAATATTGTTTGTTGTGCTTGTTGTTTTCATATTCTTCTTGTTAGACAATGTGTTGACATTCTGTCCAAGTTTGCACCTTCTTGTCACAAATGAGAGTGATTGAGGTACTTTTGATTGAGATATAATGCAAAATGTGATATGGCTAGGGGTCCAGACGGAACCAGACCAGTACTTGGCGATGGACTTAAATGCAAGGGAGCAAGAAACAGGACTGAATATGAACGAAAGGAGATTTATTAACACTAAACAATGAAATAAAGGTGGCCTGCTGAGGTGAGAGTCAGCCCGCTCGTAGCGGTGGAAATCCGTGTGCTGCAGGAATCTGAGCCAATATTGAAGGAGAATGTCAACTAAGTGTTCAAGGACCAGGACCAGGTGGAATGCTCACCTCCCAAAACAGGAACTATGGGGAATAAAGACACACAGGGTGAGTGAATGCACTCATAACACTGGAACCTCAAAACAGTCACAGTTCATAAAACAGTTAACACAGGTTGTTTCAGAATTCATGAAATAAAGTTATCTTCTTTTGAAAAACAGCTCACAGAAAGTCCGGGTTTAAATATTGTATCAGAAATCAGTCTCTCATCTGATCAGGTGTGAAACAAAACTGAGGGTGCCATCTGGTGGAGAAACTAACACATGACACTGGTAAAAACAAAGTTAAAACCAGGATCCGGGAGAAATCCTATGCTACATAACACTCAAATATGAATATGGCAGTACGGTAAGTGCATGGTATATGCCTTGCAGCAAGAAGGTCATGGGATTGATTCCCACCTGTGGCCTTTTTGTGTGGAGTTTGCATGTGCTTCCCATGTTTGTGTGGGTTTCCTCCGGGTGCTCGGGTTTCCTCCCACTTTTAACCCTCTCAAGGCAGGCGCTGCAGATTTGCAATAGCTAAATATCTGATTTTTTCCTGTTACTAAAATTAATTTCAGCCTGAGAGGCTGAAGACATGGAGGTTAGGTAAATTGGCAACTTTATAATTGCCCAGGTCTCCCTTGAAAAAGAGATCTCGATCTCAACAGGACTAACATGGTTAAATTAAAAATGGATCTTTTTTGACAGATTTATGAAGTTTTGAAAATTTGTTCGATGTTAAAGGATAAGGATTTTTCCCATCTTTGACCTTTGACCTAAGTCCTTGCAAATTGAATCAGCTCCTGCCTATCAGGATATGAATCCTCTGTAAACATTTCATAACGATATATGAAAAATAATGGGTTACAGGCTGTTCACAGACAAACAAACAAGCAAACAGGTAAAAACGTAATGGCCCCTTCACACGTAGTGTGGAGTTTGGACAAAAATGGCGAAACAGCGCCAAACAGTTTGAAATTAGCGCACAACGAAACATCGTGCCAATGAGCAGGCGTGCGCGAACTCTCGCACCGTGTCTTTTGGGCAGGAACACACAGTGCCAGCTGTGGCACATTGCGCCGCTTATGTGGAATATTAAAAAATAAAAAACAGCCTGTACCTGTAGGACCACATCGCACCACTTATGTTGAAAAATAAAAACATTTTAAAAAATAACATACGACCCACTGGACACGAACTCATGCCTTTCAAAAGCTCTGATTGCCAGTCAGAGACTTTACCACTGAGCTACAGAGCTGTTCTTTGACAGCTGCGGGAATCTGCCTCATATCAGGAAGGACATGGAAGTATTACAAAAAAAAACTTAAAATCACACACCATATAAAAACAAATAATTTATCAAGCGAGCAATACAAATATGATCCATCTGTTCATCTGTAGATGACCCATGGTCACAGACATACAGTCATGAAATGACATGAATGAGAAGCAGTTCACTCATTCATGTTCACATCTGCTGGCGCGTCTCCAACCGGCTGCACGTGCGTGTCTTGTGGATGACGGACACTGCAACCATGTGGAACAGAGCTCATGTAGGCGACGTGACAGTGAGATCGCCTGCTGCGTGTTCTCATCTGATGGTCCGTTTCAACCTGGGAGCAGCCTGTCCATGTGCGCACCATGCTCACGCTCGCTCACTGCAGCACGTCGCCACATTGATATATGTTTTTACTTACAGTAGTGTTCAGAATAGTGCTATGTGACTAAAAAGATTAATCCAGGTTTTGAGTATATTTCTTATTGTTACATGGGAAACAAGCTACCAGTAGATTTAGTAGATTCTCACAAATCCAACAAGACCAAGCATTCATGATATGCACACTCTTAAGGCTATGAAATTGGTCTATTAGTAAAAAAAAGTACAAAAGGGGGTGTTCACAATAATAGTAGTGTGGCATTCAGTCAGTGAGTTCGTCAATTTTGTGGAACAAACAGGTGTGAATCAGGTGTCCCCTATGTAAGGATGAAGCCAGCACCTGTTGAACATGCTTTTCTCTTTGAAAGCCTGAGGAAAATGGGACGTTCAAGACAATTGTTCAGAAGAACAGCGTAGTTTGATTAAAAGTTGATTGGAGAGGGGAAAACTTATACACAGGTGCAAAAAAAACTACTGAATTACTGGATTAATCTTTTTAGTCACATAGCACTACTATTATTCTGAACACTACTGTATGTCCACTTGATAACAGCAAACAGACACACACGCATCACAGTGGGCAGTTGTTTGTCCATATCTGTCCAAAAACAGTATGTGGTGTCCAGCTGGACTGTCCAGATTCACAGATTTCCACAGCCACTTCAGTGGGAGGACACGCCTCCTGTCATCTCAGTGCCACACCAAAGTCACACTCGTGCAGGACTTAGACAAATTTTTCTGTGAGTATGAAAGTGATTGTCTGCAGTCTGTTGTTGTGCCAAGAGTGCGACTGACCACATATTTTCTAAGAGCCACAGGAGTGGTGTTAGATGTTCGTGCGTGTCCGCTGGAAATTGGCCGACACCTGCCATGAGAGGGTGCGATGGGTTCACACAGAGCACACTTTATCTTCCAGGTGCTTGTGCACAAATAGTTGTAGCAACAGGTGTACGAGGCGTTGGCGGCAGGGACGACATTACACAGTTTGCTCACGATTCTTGCATCATGCGCACTAAGTGTGCACTTCGTCCAAACTCTGCACTGTGTGAGAAGGGGCCCTAACCTCCTCCCGGCTTCGTTGGCGCTAGGTAATGAAAATGTTCAGCTGTAGGGTTATTATGGTTGTTGTTGGGTATTTTCTCCTCCAAACATTCTTAAAACCTTTAGCAAGACAGAGTCAAGAACACCAGTGAGACAGAATATCAATTGAAGCTTGTGAGGAGTGCAGACAGTCCGTACACGTAGTACCACTGAGAGCACTGTGGATTGCTGCACGCTCACTCTTTTTATTAGGAGAAGCCCTACCCACATTGTGAAACTTGTCCTAAAGGTGGGGGGGGGGGGGGGGCATCGCATGACAAGTTTCCTCCCGTAATACAAAACATCTTATGGCACATATACTAATGATTGCAGCTGCGTTGAGAAACAGTTTCGCTTCCTTTTGTTTAATCTTATCATTGAAGGTCAGCACATCCTGTTCTTGCAGGCTCGTCTGTTGCACTTATCATCTGTTCTGCATCTGCTTGGGAGTGTCTGTTTTGCGCAGCATAAGGTCATAAAGGTCACAACAGTCAAATAAACAATGTAACAGATACCACACAACAGGCCTGTACAAATAAATGAACAAAAGAGACAGGTACAAATGTTTAACAGTGATAACTTATATACAAAATCTTTAACATTTGTATTGGTTAATAAGAGGGATTGTTGACCGCTGGCTGAGGTGCACATAGTTGTGAAAATGAGTAAATGTGTTCTTCCTGATTCTGATCACCACCAAAATATTGACTTCGTTCTCTTACTACTGTGGGCAGGCCTTGAGTGAGATGTGGCCCGCCCTCTCGGCTGAATTCCTTTGTTTCACACGCTGCTCGAGACGGCGCGCGTTGCTTTATCAAAATTTTTTCTGGACCTGTGAGGAATATCCGAGTGGACACTATTCGAGAAATTAAGATGTTTTCGGTGAAACGTTTAACGGCTGATGAGAGATTATGGGGTTGTTTCTGTCGGTGTAAGGACGTCCCACGGAGCAGGACGTCGCGCAGGCGCTTCCAGGCGCCGTCGTCGGCCTGTTTCGACCTGAAAACATCCTAATTTAAGGCTTAATTCACCCACGACGTCGTGAGAGAACAGAGAAGGTTCGGAAGAGGCCGGCATGAGGACTTTATGTGGACATTCCACTGTTTAAGGACATTTTTAATGAAAGAACGTGCGCGCAAATCTGTGTGCGCCGCGACAGGAAAAACACCTCCGTGTTGAAAAAACATGGAGGTGTTTTTTCCTGTCGCGACCCCCCCCCACCCCCGCGGTCGGGTCCGGCCCGACATACGACTCTGCCCGCACGTTCTTTCATTACAAATGTCCGTTAACAATGGAATGTCCGAATAAACTCCTCATGCCGACTTCTTCTGAAAGTTCCTCTGTTCTCTGACGACTTCCTGGGTCAACAGAGCCTGAAATGTGGAAGTTTTCAACTTGAAACGGCGAGACGCTGCCGCCTCGAAGCGCAGATCGCCGTCAGGCGCCGTGGGCCGTCCTTACGGCGATACTACCAGACCAAAATCGCTCATCAGCCGTTAAAATTTTTACCGAAAACCAGCTGAATTTATCGAATGGTGTCCACTCAGTTGTGCCTTACAGTTTTGAAAAAATTTTGATCAAACAAGCAGCAGTCTCTGAGCCATTCCTAAACAATGAAAAAATCGACGAGAGGGTGGGCGACTCCTCACTCAAAGACTGCCCACAGGTGAATGACGTAACCGACCAGGCGTGAAAAAAACTCTCGCATGCCCACGAGGGTTCAAGCATGTCTGATGTAATCACATGTGATTCAAATCCATATGGTTTTTGAAAAAAATAATAAGGTCGGATACTTTTCTAATAGACCTCGTCGTATACTATGAGAAAAAGAACAGAAAAGAAACCCGAGCTTGCAGCTCATTTTACATGGTCAGAAGGTGTTTTGCAGATGGAGTCTGGTAATGTTACTAATTATCTGCAGAAAAAAAGAGTCGGTAACGTAATAAGACAATCATTGTTTTGATTTCCTCAATCGCAAAAGTACATAAAGAAATATATGTACCTGTAAGGGTACATATATTTTTAAACATATATTTTAAACTCTGATACGACTAAATGATGGTTCTTTGTCCAGTGAGACATCGGCATCATTTGACCAGCTAACACTTAGCTTAGGTTGTGTGTTATACATGATACGGACAAAGTGAGGAACCATGGGGTCATTTTTGATCCTATGTTGTCCTTTGACTTCCACATTAGAGATATTACGAGGACTGCTTTGTTCCATCTGTGAAATATAGTGAAGATTTGTTCCATCCTTTCTCTGGCTGATGCTGAGACCCTGATTCATGCGTTTGTCTCTTCTAGATTGGACTATTGTAATGTTCTGTTCTCTGGTTTACTGCAGTCCATTAGGGGTCTTCAACTGGTTCAAAATGCTGCTGCCAGACTTTTGACACAAAGCAGAAAGTTTGACAAAATTACACCCATTTTGATATCTCTTCACTGTCTTCCTGTCTCTGCAGGTTTTGTTACTGGTCTATAAAATTGTTCACAGACTGGCACCCCCCTACTTAGCTGACCTGGTTAAGCCCTACGTACCGGCTCAGGCCCTGCGTTCGCAGGGTGCAGGATTTTTCTGTGTTCCTAGGATGAATAAAAAGTCTGCCGGTCACAGAGCGTTCTCTTATTGTGCCTCTGCTCTGTGGAACGATCTCCCGGTGCACATAAGGCAGTCAGATACTGTGGCGAATTTTAAATCAGCACTAATGACTCACTTGTTTTCCCTGTTTTATCACTAGTATATGTTATTAAGTGGTTTTAATTCTTTATACTTTTTATGATTTGTTTTTTATCATGTTTTTAATCTTTTAACTCAATTTGTTCAGTTTTTCCGTGTTGTATTGTGTTGATCTTATCATGAGCTGGTGCTATATAAATTAATAAATTTGAAATTTACGTTAATGCAAAAGTAAGTTATTCAGCTTCTACTTTTTCATGTCTAGCCAGCAGCACAGTGGCTTAGTGGTTAGCACTGTTGCCCTACAGCAATAAGGTCATGGGATCGATTCCCACCTGTGGCCTTTCTGTATGGAGTTTGCATGTTCTCCCTGTGTTCTCGTGGGTTCCCTCCGGGTGCTCTGACTTCTTCCCACATCCAAAAGCATGCAGGTTAAGTAAATTGGAAACTTAAAAAAAAAAAAACTGTCCAGGTCTCCCTTGTAAAAAAAAGATGTGGATCTCAATGGGACTAAACTGGTTAAATAAAGGTCAAATTAAAAATTCAGTTGGGGTCACCACAGCAGATCCAGTATAGATTTGCTATTAATTTGGCACAAGTTTTATGCCGGATGCCTTTCCTGACAACTCCACACCGAAATAACCTCTCCCATTTGCCTCGTCTTCCCTTCTCCACTGGGAACAAAAAAAACCCCTGCACTTTTCATACCTGCTTTGCTGATTGCAGGTGAAAACAAAACTGTACAATATTTATCCGTGTGAAGTTATGGTTTGTTTGTATTGCGCAACGGGAGGCTGTCCCCAGAAGTGGTCAAATCCCGCCATATCACCCTGGGGTTCAAACAAGACTGTGCTACCCTGTTGACAAAAAAATTTTCACCAGATGTCAGTAACAACCCAAGTAACCCAGACATGTAAAGAAACCAAAACAAGCAAGTACAGAAATTAAGTTATGTGTAATGAAATGGAATGGCACGAGTATAGAACACGCTTACTGAACTTTAATTAAAACTTCATACGAAAGCCGTTGCTGGTAATAACAGCTTCAAGATGCCTCCTGTACAGAGAAACTAGTCTCATGCATTCAGTCTTGTGATTTTCTGCAGCCCGGTCTCATGTTTTTTGTTGTTGTTGTTTGTTTTGTTTGTGCTCCCGTCACAAAATGATTCAAATTTTCGTGACAGGTTTTTTTTTTAACTCACTATTACTAAACCTACTCCTACCCCTAACCCTAACCATAACCACCCTGACCTTTTAATTACATGCTGCCATCACAGAATGAATTAGAATAAATTCATGCTCCCATGATGGAAAATTTTGCACTTTTCGTGACAATATGATGAGCCAATAGATTAATATATATTTCGTGCTGCTGGATCCAACAATCCGTGAGACTGAGTTGGATTTTGGCCCATTCTTCCACACAAAGTCTTCAAATCTTGAATGTTCCGTGGACCTCTTCTATGAACTCTGATCTTTAGTTCTTTCCATGAATTTTTTATTGTAAAGGTCTTCAACTCATTCCAGAAAGGGCCAAGAGGGTGCAGGTTTTCTTTGCAGCCACTGACTCCACCAGGTGATTTCACTGATTAATATCACTTTGAGCAGATGGAATCAGTTAATCACTGCTGATTAACTGATGTTCCAGTGCTCAATGGAACATTCAGAAGTTTGGAAATCCTTTTGTGACCAGTGCCATCAGAATGTTTTGCAACAATAAGGTTGAGAACTTCTTGAGAATGCTCTTAGCATTTACCCATCATGAGATGTTTCTTGTGTGACAACTTGGTAATGACACGCCTTTTCATAGGCCATCAGTTGGGACTGAAACAGTTTATATTAATTTGCACTGACAAGGGGCAGGACTGTTTTCTAATGACTGATAGATTTCAGCTGGTGTCTTGGCTTTCCATGCCTTTTGCACCTCCCTTTCTTCAGGTGTCCAATACGTTTGCACTGTGTCATTTCACATTATTGCACATAACTTAATTTCTAAACACCTATGGTTTGATTCCTTTGTACAAGTATATGTCGATTACTTGGGTTGTCAGAATTGCAGGTCAATACCACCTTTAGAAATATATTTGCTGAGAAAAGTGGTGACATGTTCAATACTTATTTCACCTGCTGTATTTTAATTCATTAATTTAAATCTGTACCCTAATTAAATAATAACTTACCTCACTGTAAGTCAATACTTAATGCTGCATGAATTAATTTATCCTTATATTGAAGGATTACCAAAATATCCAGTTGAAAATATTTACTGAGGTATGCTGTGTAAGAAAATAGCGCAAAAACAAGCTAAAAACTACACTTCATTTTCTGCATTACAAAATACTCAACAACTTACGAGTCATGAACATCAACAGGAGCATTGTTTGTTATTTCAATTCCCAATAAGCATCAGCCAGGGCAGCACGGTGGCTTAGTGGTTAGGACTTTTGCCTTGTAGCACGAAGGTCCCAGATTTGAGTCTGACCTGGTCCTTTTTATGTGGCGTTTCCATGTTCTCCCTGTGTTTGCATGGCTTCCCTCCAGGTGCTCCAGCTTCCTCCCACTTCCGAAGACATGCAGGCTGGGTGAACTGGAAACTCTTAAATTGACGACATATGTGTAGATCACAGAGAATGGTACCACTCTAAAAAAATGTACACAAATATGGTTAATTTTATTTTTCAGAAACTTGAACAAGGACTCTAAGCGGTACAGTGTATCCAGAAAGTATTCACAGTGCTACTTTTTCACATTTTTATGTTACAGCTTTATTACAAAATGGATTAAATTCTCTTTTTTCCCCTCAAAATTCTGTACACAATACCCCATAATGACAATGTGAAAAAGTTTTTTTTTTTTTAGATTTTTGAAAATTTAATAAAAACTTTAAAAAGCTAAGAAATCACATGTACAGTATATATGTATTTACAGCTTTTGCCATGAAGCTCAAAATTGGGCTCAGGTGCATCCTGTTTCCACTAATCATCCTTGAGATGTTTCTCTGACTTAACTGGAGTCCACCTGGGGTAAATTCAGTTGCTTTGACATGGTTTGGAAAGACACACCTGTCTACATATAAGGTCCCACAGTTGACAGTGCATGTCAACGCAAACCCAAGCATGAAGTCAAAGGAATTGTATGTCGACCTCAGAGACAGGATTGTCTAAACTGAGCGATTGAGGAGAAGGGCCTTAGTCAGGGAGGTGACCAAGAACCCAATGGTCACTCTGTTAGAGCTCCAGCATTCCTCTGTGGAGAGGAGCACCTTCCAGATGGACAACCATCTCTGCAGCAATCCACCAATCAGGCCTGTATGGTAGAGTGGCCAGATGGAAGCCGCTCCTTAATAAAAGGTACATGGCAGCCCACCTGGAGTTTGCCAAAAGGCACCTCAAGGATTCTCAATGTACAGAGACATCCTGGATGAAAACCTGTTCCAGAGCGCTCTTGACCTCAGACTGGAGCGACGGTTCATCTTTCAGCAGGACAGTGACCCTAAACACAGCCAAGATATCAAAGGAGTGGCTTCAAGACAACTCTGTGAATGTCCTTGAGTGGCCCAGCCAGAGACCAGACCTGAATCCAATTGAACATCTCTGGAGAGAGCTGAACATGGCTGTGCACTGACGCTCCCCATCCAACCCGATGGAGCTTGAGAGGAGCTGCAAAGATGGGATGTGATACATGTGACAAATGTCTACACAGCTTAAACACATGGACCTGGTATAGAACAGAAAAATATCAAACAAATGCTTCCTTATGAAAATGTGGATCATCATTGCAAGTTATTTGATTCCCTACACAGTAAATTCTCTTATAAACTGGCAAAAATCTTCAGTCTTCAATGAAACAATGCATTTTTAAATGATTAGACTGTCAACCAGCTGTGTTTCAATAGCTTTCTGCCTGTGTGTGCCAACAGCAGGCCCGGCTCTCCTGCCCTAAAGCTACCGTTGCTATAAAACCATTATATTCATATTGCTTTATGGGAATATAAATCAGCAGCAGTAGCGCTCCCCAGTGGGCTGAGTGGCATCAAGCAACTGTGTGCTCAAACACGAGGCCGTGAATGGTGTCATAAAGTGTGTCTGCGTGTAAAGAGTCCCTCAGGGCTTAGTCACACTTACCCACATTTTTTTTAAAACAGGATAAACCTGCAGTTTCTCATAACATGCACAATACATCCCCTGTGAACCACTTCAGCGCCTCCTGGTGGCTGATCCAGAACACCATCAGCTTTAGTCAGGTTTTGGAACAGACTCACATGCACACTGTCCCACCCACCATCCCACCAAACTGCTTTGGGTTGTGACTGAGAAGACCTAATGTGATACATAGAGTGGTCCAGTCACTCAGATCTTCATCATCGAGGTGCTTTTATGGAGGATCAGGCTAAAGAAAATGCACCACATGGGTGTAGGATCACAGCTGAAGCTCTCTCATGATTAATGTAAAAACATCATGTGGGTCTTTACTTCATATCAAAGACCAGATGCCAGGTATTAAAGCACCTTGACACGCACAAATTTCATCCCTGCGCTGCTGCACAATTCTTCGTATCAGTGCGTCCCAATTTGTCCCGCTTGATGCCACACTATATGAAATAATCATTTTGTAGCCGATGATCAAGGTTGGGTAGGATTACTTTGAAACAATACATGTGGATTACATGTATGTATGTACATACATGTGGATTACTCCAACCCAACCTTTTTGCGCTGAGAAACTTGGCTGATGAAACCACTCTCTCATCGCTCGCAGAATCACAGAGAAATTATCTACAGCTGCAGGTTGTCTCGTGCTCATGGTGTGGTGGAGAATGCATTTGGAATCTTGTTTGAAAGGTAATTATGTATAAGATACAGTGGTTTGCAAAAGTATTCAGCCCCTTGGTATTTCACACATTTTAATTTGTTTATGCCATTTCAAATACAAAAAGTACATCAGGTTTCTCAATAAAAACATTCTAAAAATAATCTTCCTTAAACTCAAATTCAAAGTAAATCTCTACAACTTGATATAAATTAATTATGACAAGATGGTGGATTGCATAAGTAATGGGCCCCTTTGGTATAATACCTGTAAATAATCAGTTTTATTACCTGTTTTCTTCAGACAAGTCAGGACATGGATACATGAACATTTCCAAGTCACTGAATATGTCTTAAACTTTATTTACATCATTTATGAAGAAATATAAACAGTATGGCACTCTATGATAAATCTGTGTGGAGTAGACAGTTCTCAAAAACTGGGTGACTGTGCAAGAAGGAGAAGAGTAAGGAAAGCCACCAAGACAACCCAGAAGAGGTTACAGGTGTCTGTGGCATGTGATTGGAGAAATTGTGTATTGTGCATGTTTTGCATTTTATATCCCCATTTATCCATCTTCAAGATGAAGTGATACAGAAGAGGATTTTCTTAAAAAGAAGACCGAAAATTTCAGCTACAATTTGCCAGAAGGTACATCTGAGATACAAGCCTAGATTTGATGTTTTGGTGAAAGAAAATCCTCTATGCCTCTATAGAATTCTGAGGAAAAAAATGAATTTCATCCATTTTGGAATAAGGCTGTAAGGCAACAAAATGTGGAAAAAGTGAAAATTTGGTGTGAATCCATGAAGTAGTTTTGATGTAATCCTTCAAATCCTGTATAAAGTGATGATTTTATGATGTCCTTGGTGGATGTCCGCCAAGGACATCATAAAATCATTGGCGTTTATTTGTCTGTCTGACAGTTAGCAGGATTATGTCAAAACTACTGCACAGATTTTGATGAAATTTTCACCACAGATAGATAATAAGCCCATGGAAGACTCCACTGAATTTTGGAGGTGATACAGATCCGGATCTAGATTCTGGATCAAGATTTCACTTTGTATAGGCTTTGAATGATTACATCAAAACTACTTAATGGATTTTCACCTAGTTTTCATCACACATTGGTGTTAGGCCTTGGAAGACATTAAATTTTGGAGGTGATCTGGATCTGTATTCCGGATCAGGTTTTCACTTTGTAGACTTTTAAGGATGACGTCAAAACTACTTCACAGATATGACATCACGATGTCAAACCAAGATCAGGAAGACTATTTTGTTTCAGCTTGTAAATTAAATATCAGAAACATCTTGGTCAGTCGGACCATTCTGGATCAGTATGCAATTATTGCATTGTGTTGTGGAATCCGGATCCAGAATCAGATCCGGAATCAGAAATCTCAGATTGCTCTTGGTATAGGGAATGTCTCACTTAACATTTTTACAATCACTATGAGAATGTATTAAAAATAATCAATTGCATATCTTCCACCATTTCAGTTAATGAATGTGGATTTGTTATGACTGAGGAATATAATTTAATATAGGAATTAATATAGGAGGAATATAATTTTCTCTCATATACCTCAAATTGAATTCCCAGCCTGATATCACATGGATTTAGACGTGTCATCTGCACTGATTTGGTAAATTATTCCATTAAGCTGCAGGTATACAACTGGTAATTGTTTTGTTTTGTTTTTTTCTTTTCTCTCACAGAAATCCAGTGTGTACTCTGTGCACTCAGGAGGACTGTGTAAGCAGCGTCTAAATGGTTTTATGGCAGCACACTGGGTGGGAGCGTTTATCATTGCTCAGTGTGCAGAGGATAATTCTGCTCATTTGGAGCTTATTCACTCATAATCGCCTACGCAGACCAAAAATGACTGGAGACATTAATGTTGTGAGGAAATGAACAGTCATCTACACTGGTAAAAGCAGTCATCTACACTGGTAAAAGCAGTCATCCATGATGACAAGGGAACAAGAACGCAGGTAACCAGGACGGGCAATGATGTTTGTCAGGAGACAAGGAAACAAGTAAGAGTGGGTCTTTTTGACAGGTGATAAGTGAATATTATGTGGTTTCTGGGGAAGCTGATAAAGTCAGAAACCAGAGAGGCTTCAGAGCACACGTTCACAGGCCGGTTCAAACACAGGTGGCTGACAGTGAAATAATTTTATTTTGTAATATGCGTGGAGCAACCAAGACAGGCCAAGAGAACATCAGACCAAGCCTGGTGTGTGAGCTGGGAATGAGCCAGGAAATGAGTATTACTTCTGTTCTGAGAGCAGATTGTAAGAGCCAGTTAATGGGGAATTCATATAGAATAATAATTTAGTTTAAAAATGTTTAAATATGCTTAATTTTATTTTAAGAAATTCATAATGAGTATATTTTCTAGAATGCATAACTTAGTAATGTAGAACTTTTACTGTGAAATGTAAATTTGGCTTCCACTACATAATGCGTCATTTTAACATTGCATGTACGCACGTTAAGGTCAGATTGCAGCTAGATATGATGGAAGCAACAGTTTTTTGACCGATCTGTACCGAGCCTTTTAGTTTCTTTTGTAAATGTATTATTTGTTCTCTAAGTAAACATTATAAAAGAAAAAGCACACTGTCATGTAAGCAACACCTCCAACACTTCACATGTATCGTCCACACGTGTTCATCAGGAAGCAGAACATGCCGCTCTACTGAAACATGCAGCAGCGCTGAAGAAAAAACAACAGCTTGAATTCCAAGAAATTAGAATTAAAGCCGAAAAAAAAAGAATTAGAACTGGAGACAGCATTAGCTGAAAGTCAAGCAAAAATACAAGTGCTTAAAGAGTATGAAACATTGGAAGATGGCAGAAGTAGTCACGTGTCAGTGCAAAAATCAATCAGTGGGAACATAAAGAAAGAGTTAGTATATCGCTACCACAACCTGCTACAATGAATTTTCAAGCACCAAGTGCAGCACTCACGAATACCACAACTGCCACAGCCAGTCTCGAACCAAAGTCCTAGAACACAAACAGGGAATGACATTGTGTCAGTCATGCAAAGGCAGAACGCAATTACTGAATTGCTTGTAAAACAGCAGCTTTCGCAGCTACCGACAAAGGACATCTCAGTGTTTAAAGGTGATGCACTCCAGTTCAAGTCCTTCATGAGGGCATTTGAACATGCCATAGAGCAGAAAACAGACATCGACCAAGATAAACTATACTTCTTGAAGCAGTTTACAGATGGTGAGCCCCAAGAACTCGTTCATAGTTGCACTCACATGGCACCAAGCAAGGGCTACAAAGAAGCAAAGCAACTTCTGCATAAGCATTATGGAGATGAGCTTCGGATCGTCAGTGCCTACATGGAGAAAGCACTCAAATGGCCACAAGTGAAGGCAGATGATGGGAAAGCGTTAAATGCTTATGCAATGTTCCTGATAGGATGTCGTAACTCTATGGAGGACATTGAATTTTTAGAAGAGATGGATAATCCTACCAATCTACTGCCCTACAAGTGAAGGAACGTTGGCGAACAGAAGCTTTCAACCTCAAAGAACGACATGGTCACAGAGCCAGATTTACTGATTTGGTGAACTTCATAGACCGTCAAGCTAAGATCGCAATAGATCCACTCTTTGGTGATATATCAGATGGCCGCTCGACCTCAGCTGTCAAAACAAACCAAAAAGGAAAGCAGTCTGCAAAAAAGGAAGTTCGTGGAAGCAGTTTTGCAACCAATGTTGAAAGCTAAAGAGCCTCAAGATAGGCCTGCCAAGGTCAAGCCTGCTAGCAGTGGTAAAGCGGTGAATGCCTTTGATAAACCATGTTTGTACTGTCAGCAGTCTCACGCTTTCGCCTCATGCAGTAAGATCAAAGGTCAGCCCCATCAAGAACGAGTGGAATTCCTGAATTCAAAGGGTCTATGTTTTGGATGCTTGATTCCTGGCCATCTCAGCAAATCCTGTAAATGAAAAACAGAGTGCAAAGAATGTGGATTTAAGCACCCTGACATTCTGCACAAAGAGAAGGATGATAGCTCCACCTCACCAGGAAAGAATGATGGTGCTACTGGTAAAGAGGTGCTAGCCGTCGAGGTTCCCATCACACAAGAGTCTTGCGGCCTCACAGGGGCCAGAGAAGCTGAATGTGTGCTGTCAATAGTACTGGTGAAAGTCAAGTCGAAGAATAGTGACCAGCATGTGGAAACTTATGCCTTTCTAGACCCGGGAAGCACGGCAACATTCTGCACAGAAGACCTACAAAAGAAATTGAATGTGAAAGGGAAACCAACAAGGATACTTCTCAGCACCATGGGCCAAGATGCACCAGAAAAACAAAAGCTCATGAACAGTTTTGTTTTATCCAAACTGGAAGTGTGTGGGTTGGAGGACAGCATGTACGTTGAGTTGCCCAAGGTGTTTACTCACAGCAGCATACCTGTTCATGCTGGTAATATACCCAAGCAGTCAGATATCCAACAGTGGCCTTAACTCTGTGACTTGAGCTTGCCAGAGATAGAAGCTGATGTAGGCCTACTTATTGGAGCTAACTGTTCAAGAGCAATGGAGCCCTGGCGCATCATTAACGGCCAAGATGGAGGTCCTTACGCTGTCAAGACGGCTATTGGCTGGGTCGTGAATGGACCTATAAGAAAAAAAGAAACCGAGAACGAATCACCTCCTGCGTCTGAACAGAATCTCATTGGTGGAGATAGAGAACCTGTTGATCCAACAGTACAACACTGACTTCCCGGAACGCAATTATGATGACAAGGAAGAGCTGTCTCAGGAAGACAAACAATTTTTGCGGTCTGTAGAAAAGACAACAGTTTTTGAGAACTGGCATTACTGCATTGGATTGCCACTCAGAAATGAGAAGCTCCAGATGCCTAACAATCGTTGTGTGGCAGAGCAACGCATAGCGTCATTGCTCAGGAAATTCAAGAAGAGTCCTGAGTTCTTCAAAGACTATAAGGACTTCATGGAGGCAATAATTAGCAAGGGCTACGCGGTCCGGGTTCCAACACACCAACTGACCCAAGAGGACAACAGGGTGTTCTATATACCACACCATGGAGTCTACCACCCAGAGAAAAAGAAGCTTCGGGTGGTATTTGACTGCACGTCCTCCTACCAAGGTCGGTGTATGAATAGTGAGTTGCTCCAAGGGCCGACTTGACCAACACGTTGGTTGGTGTCCTCCTCAGATTCCGAGAGGAGCCTGTAGCAGTAATGGCAGACATTGAGTCAATGTTCTATCAAGTTAATGTGCCAGAACGTGATGCAGACTTACTCCGCTTTCTTTGGTGGCCCAACGGCAGATTGGATGAGCCCATGGAGGAATTCCGGATGGCAGTGCACCTTTTTGGAGCCACTTCTTCTCCAAGTGTGGCCTCGTACACACTGAGAAGAACTGCAGAGGATTGCAGAGACACTGCATCACCAGACGCGGTTCAGACAGTCCTGCACCATTTCTACGTAGATGACTGCCTGAAAAGTGTAGCCACAGATGACGATGCAGTGAGACTGGTCAAGGATCTTTATGTTTTGTGCAGCAGTGGAGGGTTCACCTTAACAAAGTGGATAAGTAACAGCAGAAAGGTGTTACTGTCAATCCCTGCAGAGCACAGAGCCACTGAAGTCAGAGACCTGGATTTACGACACGACACTCTACCAGTGGAAAGGACACTCGGTGTGCAGTGGGACACAGAATTGGATACTTTCACGTACAAAATAAAGCTGCAAGACAAGCCAGTGACCAGAAGAGGAATCTTGTCAATCGTCAACTCCATCTACGATCCTCTTGGCTTTCTGGCTCAGTTATCTTTCCTGCTAAGCTTTTGTTGAAAGATCTCTGTAAAGAACATCTTGGCTGGGATGAAAACATTGATGGAAAGCATGCTGAAGTTTGGAGCAGATGGCTCAAAGATGTTACTTACCTTTCCAACTTCCATGTGAGTAGATGTTTGAAACCCATCAACTTTGGGTGCACTACTGCAGCGCAGTTACATCATTTTTCGGATGCCTCAGAGTATGCCTACAGCATTGTGTCTTACCTACTGCTGGAGAATGAGCATGGCGAGAAACACTGTGTTTTCCTTATGGGAAAATCAAGAGTGTCCCTCACTGAAGAGAGTCACAATCCCTAGGGATGAGTTGACCGCGGCGGTAGTCGCTGTGAAGGTCGACAAGATGTTGCACCAAGAACCGCAAATTCCACTGCAACAATCTGTCTTCTGGACAGACAGCACTATGGTGCTCGGATACATCGACAGTGAAATGGCACGTTTCAAAACGTTTGTTGCTAACAGAGTTTCTTTGATCCGAGAAGCAATCAAGCCCTCACAATGGATGTATGTCAGAACAAATGAAAATCCTGCAGATCAAGCGAGCAGAGGCCTGAAGGCAAAGAATTTGGTCGAAGGAGGAATGTGGATAAGTGGGCCAGATTTTCTACCAAATGAAAAGGATTTGCCGGAACAGCCTGTGTGAAAGAAAGAATGCCTAAAAGATGAATGAACCAGCTACTTACCTATCACTCGGACTGGAATACACTGAAACAATCAGTGGCTTGGATTGTAAAGGTAAAGGATGCTCTGAGGAAACGCAAAGAAGAACGCAAAGAGGCGTTAAGAACAATCAGCCAAACTGAAATTGACCCTGAAAAACAAAGAAAAAAAGTTAGAACAACATATGAAGAAATTTCAAACCAAAAAGACATCACTTACCTTGGATGATCTGGACGCTGCTGAAACAGAAATAATACAGTTCAGTCAAAGACAGCACTTTGAGGAGGAAATCAAGGTCTTGTGGAAGTCAACTCAGTCGCAATAGTTTGCTGTATAAACTAGATCCGATTCTTCAAGATGACACCTTGAGAGTAGGTGGAAGACTTAACAAGTCTGCTATGCCGGAAAGTGCCAAACATCCAGTGATTCTTTCTAAACATAGCAAAGTTGCCACCTTGATCTTAAGGGACATGCATCAAAGAACAGGCCACTGTGGACGCAATTATGTGTTGGCAAAAATGAGAGAAATATTGGATTCCACAAGCCAATTCTGTAATCAGGAAGATCATCGGTCAATGCACGGTGTTCCGTAGGATGACTGGTAAGGTTGGTGAGCAAAAGATGGCAAGCATACCTGAAGAACGCCTCCTTCCAGACCAGCCTCCTTTCACAAACACCGGCGTCGATTACTTCGGCCCATTTGAGGTAAAACGGGGCCGGGGTACTGTCAAGAGATACGGGGTGATGTTCACTTGCCTCACTCTCCGAGCCGTGCACATCGAAGTTGCTGACAGCCTTGACACGGACTCCTGCATAAACTGCCATTCCTCGTTTTATATGTAGGAGAGGTCAAGTTACCACCATGAGGTCAGACAATGGCACAAATTTTGTGGCGGCTGAACGAGAGCTAAGGGACGCCATCCAACAGTTGGATAATGACAGAATTGAGAGAACACTGCAACCAAAGGGAATAAGGTGGATATTCAACAGCCCAGCTGCCTCCCATCAGGGTGGGGTTTGGGAAAGGCAAATTCGCCCTGTGCGAAGAATCCTCAGTTCCCTACTGAAAGAACAATCAGTAAACGACGACTGTCTCGATACAGTAATGTGTGAAGTTGAAAGTATAATCAATGGCAAGCCGCTCACAAGCGTTTCAGATGATGCCAATGACATTGAACCTTTAACCCCGAATCATTTACTGCTTCTGAAGGCTCAGCCAACCCTGCCTCCAGGCACCTTCAGCAAAGATGACACCTACACAAGAAGAAGATGGAAGCAAGTCCAATATCTCGCAGACTTATTCTGGACTCGTTGGACATGCGAGTATCTTCCACTTCTTCAGGAGCGACAGAAATGGTTGAAGCCTAGAAGAAATTTCATGACAGGTGACGTAGTGCTTTTGGTGGACAGTTCCTCCCCTCGCAACTCTTGGGTCATGAGGAAGATAGTTGAAACACTGCCAGACTCAAGTGGAGTGGTGAGAAGAGTAAAATTGAAGACCAACACCAGCACGCTGGAACGACCTGTGAACAAGCTACGCCTGCTTCAAGAAGCTATGCCAGAAGACTAACAAAGAAGGACAAGTTGATATTGTTGATATTTCTTTAGTTTAAGTAGTTTGGCTCTTAATGTTTTAAGTTTATAATTGCTTAGTTTTCCAGCCTAACCAATTAGGGGCCGGATATTGTAAGAGCCAGTTAAATGGGAATTCATATAGAATAATAATTTAGCTTAAAAATGTTTAAATATGCTTAATTTTATTTTATTTTCAGAATAATAGTAGTGCTATGTGACTAAAAAGATTAATCCAGGTTTTGAGTATATTTCTTATTGTTACATGGGAAACAAGGTACGAGTAGATTCAGTAGATTCTCAGAAATCCAGCAAGACCAAGCATTCATGATATGCAAACTCTTAAGGCTATGAAATTGGGCTATTAGTAAAAAAAAAAGTAAAAAAGGGGGTGTTCACAATAATAGTAGTGTAGCATACAGTCAGTGAGATCGTCAGTTTTGTGGAACAAACAGGTGTGAATCAGGTGTCCCCTATTTAAGGATGAAGCCAGCACCTGTTGAACATGCTTTTCTCTTTGAAAGCCTGAGGAAAATGGGACGTTCAAGACATTGTTCAGAAGAACAGCGTAGTTTGATTAAAACATTGATTGGAGAGGGGAAAACGTATACACAGGTGCAAAAAATTATAGGCTGTTCATCTACAATGATTTCCAATGCTTTAAAATGGACAAAAAAAAACAGAGACACGTGGAAGAAAACAGAAAACAACCATCAAAATGGACAGGAGAATAACCAGAATGGCAAAGTGAAGCATGGTGGTGCAAGCATCATGATATGGGCATGTTTCTCCTACTATGGTGTTGGGCCTATATACGGCATACCAGGTATCATGGATCAGTTTGGATATGTCAGAATACCTGAAGAGGACATGCCCTTGAAATGGGTGTTTCAACAAGACAATGACCCCAAGCACACTAGTAAACAAGCAAAATCCTGGTTCCAAACCAACAAAATTAATGCGTCGCAGATGTGAAGAAATCATGAAAAACTGTGGATATACAACTAAATACTAGTTTAGTGATTCACAGGATTGCTAAAAAAGCAGTTTGAACATAACAGTTTTGAGTTTGTAGCGTCAACAGCAGATGCTACTATTATTGTGAACACCCCCTTTTCTACTTTTTTTTTTTTTTTTACTCATAGCCCAATTTCATAGCCTTACGAGTGTGCATATCATGAATGCTTGGTCTTGTTGGATTTGTGAGAATCTACTGAATCTACTGGTACCTTGTTTCCCATGTAACAATAAGAAATATACTCAAAACCTGGATTAATCTTTTTAGTCACATAACACTACTATTATTCTGAACACTACTGTGCAAGTTCTCCTACTTAGAAAAAATGAGAGGTCTGTAATTTTCATCATAGGTACACTTAATTATGAGAGACAAATGAAGAAAAATCCAGGAAATCACACTAGGATTTTAAAGAATTTATTTGTAAATTATGGTGGAAAATAAGTATTTGGTCAATAACAAAAGTTAAACACAATACTTTGTAACACAATCTTTGTTGGCAATGACAGAGGTCAAACATTTCCTGTAAGTCTTCACCAGGTTTGCACACACTGTAGATGGTATTTTGGCCCATTCCTCCATGCAGATCTCCTCTAGAGCAGTGATGTCTCTGGGCAACATGGACTTTCAACTCCCTCAACAAATTTTCTATGGGGTTGAGGTCTGGAGCCTGGCTCGGCCACTCCAGGACCTTGAAATGCTTTTAACGGAGTCACTCCTACAGTGCCTGAGTGGTGTGTTTGGGATCATTGTCATGCTGGAAGACCCAGCTACGTTGCATCTTTAATGCTCTCACTGATGGAAGGAGGTTTTGGCTTAAAATCTCATGATACATGGCCACGTTCATTCTTCCCTTAACACGGATCAGTCGTCCTGTTCCCTTTGCAGAAAAAACAGCCCCAAAGCATGATGCTTCCACCCCATGCTTCACAGTAGATATGGTGTTCTTGGAATGCAACTCAGCATTCTTCTTCCTCCAAACATAAGTTTTTACTAAAAAGTTCTATTTTGGTTTCATCTGACCACATAATATTCTCCCAATCCTCTTCTGGATCAGCCATATGCTCTCTGGCCAAACTTCAGACAGGCATGGACATGTACTGGCTTAAGCAGGGGGACATGCCTGGCACTGCAGGATTTGAGTCCCTCTCTGTGTAGTGTGTAGCCTTTGTTACTTTGGTCCCAGCTCTCTGCAGGTCATTCATCAGGTCCCTCTGTGTTGGTCCGGGTACTTTTGCTCACCATTCTCATTATCAGTTTGACCCCACAGGATGACATCTTGCATGGATCTCCAGATCGAGGAAGATTATCAATGGTCTTGTATATCTTCCATTTTCTTACAGTTGCTCCCACAGTTGATCTTTTCACACCAACCTGCTTGACTATTGTAGATTCACTCTTCCCAGCCTGGTGCCGGTCTACAATTGTCTTCCTGGTGTCCTTTGATAGCTCTTTGGTCTTGGCCATGGTTGAGTTTGAAGTCTGACCTGGACAGGTGTCTTTTATACAGATAACGAGTTCCAACAGATGGCATTAATACAGGTAACAGGTGGAGGACAGAAGAGCTTCTTAAAGAAGTTGTTACAGCTTGTGAGAGCCAGAAATCTTGCTTGTTTGTGGATGACCAAATACTTATTTTACACCATAATTTACAAATAAATTCTTTAAAAATCATACAATGTGATTTCCTGGATTTTTTTCTTCATTTTGTCTCTCATAATTGAAGTGTACCTATGATGAAAATGACAGACCAGCCATTTTTTCTAAGTAGGAGAATTTGCACAATCAGGGGCAGACTAAATACTTTTTTACCCCACTGTATGGATGCCAGTGAAACATGTTGCTGGCATCCATTTCAAAATGAGGAAATATTTGCACAAAACCAATAAAGTTTACAGGTTTGAGCATTAAAGATCTTGTCTTTGTGGTGTATTCAATTGAATATATGTTGAAGAGGATTTGCAAATCATTGCATTCTGTTTTTATTTACATTTTTCACATTTTTTTCCATTGGAATTGGGGTTGTGTGTGTGTGTGTGTGTGTGTGTGTATATACAACCCCTGGCAAAAATTATGGAATCACCGGCCTCAGAGGATGTTCATTCAGGTGTTTAATTTTGTAGAAAAAAAGCAGATCACAGACATGACACAAAACTAAAGTCATTTCAAATGGCAACTTTCTGGCCTTAAGAAACACTATAAGAAATCAGGAAAAATAATTGTGGCAGTCAGTAATGGTTACTTTTTTAGACCAAACAGAGAAAAAAATATGGAATCACTCAATTCTGAGGAATAAATTATGGAATCACCCTGTAAATTTTCATCTCCAAAACTAACACCTGCATCAAATCAGATCTGCTCATTAGTCTGCATCTAAAATGGAGTGATCACACCTTGGAGAGCTGTTGCACCAAGTGGACTGACATGAATCATGGCTCCAACATGAGAGATGTCAGTTGAAACAAAGGAGAGGATTATCAAACTCTTAAAATAGGGTAAATCATCATGCAATGTTGCAAAAGATGCTGGTTGTTCACAGTCAGCTGTGTCTAAACTCTGGACCAAATACAAACAACATGGCAAGGTTGTTAAAGGCAAACATACTGGTAGACCAAGGAAGACATCAAAGCGTCAAGACAGAAAACTTAAAGCAATATGTCTCAAAAATTGAAAATGCACAACAAAACAAATGAGGAACGAATGGGAGGAAACTGGAGTCAACGTCTGTGACCGAACTGTAAGAAACCGCCTAAAGGAAATGGGATTTACATACAGAAAAGCTAAACGAAAGCCATCATTAACACCTAAACAGAAAAAACAAGGTTACAATGGGCTAAGGAAAAGCAATCGTGGACTGTGGATGACTGGATGAAAGTCATATTCAATGATGAATCTTGAATCTGCATTGGGCAAGATGATGATGCTGGAACTTTTGTTTGGTGCCGTTCCAATGAGATTTATAAAGATGACTGCCTGAAGCGAACATGTAAATTTCCACAGTCATTGATGATATGGGGCTGCATGTCAGGTAAAGGCACTGGGGAGATGGCTGTCATTACATCATCAACAAATGCACAAGTTTACGTTGATATTTTGGACACTTTTCTTATCCCATCAATTGAAAGGATGTTTGGGGATGATGAAATCATTTTTCAAGATAATGCATCTTGCTTAGAGCAAAAACTGTGAAAACATTCCTTGCAAAAAGACACATGGGTCAATGTCATGGCCAGCAAATAGTCCGGATCTTGATCCAATTGAAAATCTTTGGTGGAAGTTGAAGAAAATGGTCCATGACGGCAATCAGAGAAAGTTGAAGCCAGATTGATGAAGAGTACTGTTTGTCACTCATTAAGTCCATGCCTCAGAGACTGCAAGCTGTTATAAAAGCCAGAGGTGGTGCAACAAAATACTAGTGATGTGTTGGAGCGTTCTTTTGTTTTTCATGATTCCATAATTTTTTCCTCAGAATTGAGTGATTCCATATTTTTTTCCCTCTGCTTGGTCTAAAAAGTAACCGTTACGGACTGCCACAATTTTTTTTCCTGATTTCTTATAGTGTTTCTTAAAGCCAGAAAGTTGCCATTTGAAATGACTTTAGTTTTGTGTCATTTCTGTGATCTGCTTTTTTTCTACAAAATTAAACAACTGGCCAGGGGTTGTGTGTGTGTATATATATATATATATATATATATATATATGTGTGTGTGTGGTCATTCAAAATATACATAAAATCAATACTTGTCAGGAGTTGAGTTTTGTCTGTTTTATTTTGTTCTATTTTGTGTATTTCATTGGACCTGGTTTGTTTATTCTCTTGCTGGGTTTTTCTGCTTGGGGTTGTGTCTCTTTTACTCTTGTCTCTGTCTCTCTGGCCACACCCTGTTTCTGATTTGCTGATTGCCACCTGGGATGATATAAGCTCACTGAGGTTGTTTGTCTCTCGCCAGTTTGCCGTGCCCTGTGCCTTCATTCCAGCTCTGTATCTGTGTTCCATAGTCCTGCCTGCCTCCTTGTGTGTACCTGACCTCCTGCCTGTTGCTTTGACTACACCTGTTTGCCCGATAATTTTTGTACTGTTTTTTTCTGGACTGCTTACTCGTGTACCAATCTCCACTAACCGCAATCATAAAGTCTTCTGAAAACGAGAGCTGTCTGCTTGAGCCGTGCATTTGTGTCCTGCCATTCCTGACCATCCACCCTGATAATACTTAGTGGTTTAAAATAAAAGTCTCCACTCAAAACGCTGCAAAACCATTTGAAAGTGAATCAAAATTATGTACAGTAATTGCAAGATAGAACACCAACGTTACTCATGTCAAGAAAATGTTTGTTTTTTCTTTTGTTTTTTTAGATCTACTTGTCAAACTAATACTCCAAGGCATGAACATTCCGTTTTCAATTCCTGTCTACGTTTTTCAACCCCAAATCAGAAAAAGTTGGCACGTTACTGAAAATGCAAATTAAAAAAAAAAAAATATCAATAAAACAGTGATCCTAACATTTATTTTGACTTCCATTTCATTGCTGACACTATGAACCAGAGCTGTATAAAACTGAAAAAATTTGAATTTGAATCCTGCAGCATCATTTATTACCTCTGTTCAAATTCAAGAACTGAGTTGTACTTTAAGAATCATTCTCATTTCAATTTGAATTTTGCAGTTTTTGAGAACTGCTTACACTAAATTTACCACACAGAACTATACTGTTTGTATTTCTTAATGACATGTCAACAGAGGCACATTCAGGATTTTGCAATGGGGTGGTTGCACAGAAGTAAGGCATGACTACGGGAGAAATGCCCACCCTGAAAGTTTTCAGGGTGCCTTTGAATTCTGCCTTTGGTAGGTTGACAGTTTCATTCTCATCAACCAATGTGGCATCCTTTCCTTCCTAACACATGACTCAGTTCATATCAGGAAAGCTATCCAGTATGATGCCCCCCCCCATCACATTGAAATGTGATGTTTTCAAATTGTTAATTTTTTTTTTAGCAGTGTATCATTATCCATGTTTACCTGATTAAAACCAAAGATGTTAAAGATGTTTGTCATGAAAGCAAGCAGGAAACATTTTTTAAAAAATGTAACTTTTGGCGGAACAGATAAAATACCTTATTGCAAACAATCCAGTTTTAAATTTCCTGCCATCACCCAATTCACTGACTCGATAAAATAACCACTTTGCAAAGTATCCCAAAATTTAGCCTTTTGTTTGAGGTTCAGAAAGATGAGTACATCCTCACCTTTGTGAAGGAAGAAATTTAGCATCTAGTGACTGCAGAACAGCTCGTGTCGTTTATAAACTTCTGTGAGGTGTAAGAGCCCCAAAAACTAGATGATTTAAAATATCCAGGTATTGAACAGGAGTTGGTGTTGTCATCTTTATCACCTGTAACAGAACATTACCTGATCTTGCTGCAGATAGTGTCTCTGTGCATCGTTCAACTATACAGCGCACTTTGCACAAAGAGATGCTGTAATGCAGAGAAAGCCTTTTCTACGTACACGCCACAGAGGCGCCTGAGGTATGTTAAAGTTATGTTCTAGCTGAAGTTTTCTCAGTTCTAGGCCACATCATTTCAGTCTGCTCAGCAACCACTCATTTGACAGCTATTCAAGCAGTACTCGAGAATTTTCTAGACAGACCTCGTACCGAAGAGATCGAGCCATCTACTTAAGTTGTCAAATAGATGTGCAAGAAGGACACATCCAGGCTGGACAAACTGATCAGGCAGGCTGGCATGAAGCTGTACTCTCCAGTGATGGTGGCAGAGAACACTGGACAAACTGCTGGACATTATGGATGAAGCCAGTCACCCTCTGCACACCATCATCAGCAACCAGAGGAGTCTCTTCTGCCACAGACTGCTTCTCAAGTGCAGGACCAACAGACTGAAAACCTCTTTTGAGCCTCAGGCCATCACACTGTACAACTCCTCACTCAGGGGGAGGAGGAGTAACAGGAAGACAGAGGACGGGAAGAAGAGGAACAGTAGTAGCCAGCAAACCAGTAGCGAGTAGTATTTCTAGTATTTATATTTGTGGGTGGTGGGTCAATGCCCAATGGAAGTACAGCCCACCGCAACCTATTTGCAAACAGTGCTTATCAATGAATGTCATTGCGCACACAGTTTACGACAAGTTTACTTTTGGCATGCAAAACTCCATGCCAGTGTGGGGATCAAATTCCTGCAATCAGGAGTTCTCAATCCAGTCCTCAAGGACCCCTGAACCTGCACATTTTCCATCTCTCCCTGCTCCTTGAGAGATGGAAAATGTGCAGGTTCAGGGGTCCTTGAAGACGGGATTGAGAACCCCATTCTAATGATATGCATTGGCATGACTAATTACGTGTCAGTGTGGACCCAAAATTCATGCAAGTGTCAAGGTGCCTTAACCCACCTCCCAAGTCAGACTGCCCAGTAGGACACAAGCTCACCCCCCCATAAAGTTCAGGGTCTCTGTGGCCTGAACCGGCAGGCAACAACAACTGCCAGAGCTTGTACCCACAATGCAGTGCTTCATAAGGCTAAAACCCCTGTGAATTACTATGTCACAGACTCCAGGGAGTCAAATATTGAACTTGTTTTTCCAGTGTTATAAAATCCCTGCATGTTAATTGTGTATTAATGTTTTGGGTCTAAGATTTTTTTTTGTTTTTAATCCCCACCCCCACCCCAGTTGTTGTTTACAATTCTACACTGGAAATGACAAATTCTTAACATCCAACAATTAACTGGAATCCAAATAATCCTATATCCAAAAAATTAAGTGCTCCAAGTTACACTGTATGTCCATTCAGATCACATCAGAACGCTGCACTGGATGTTTCACTCAGTACACAGACATCACTCATTAAACCAGCAGATAAATTGTAATATTATTAATACAAAGTCTTATTCAGTAGATATAAAAGAGAAAGAGTCTATATTTCAGTACTTTAAACAATACAACAAAGAACTAATTATTTAAAACAGTACAACACAAAAATCCACATTAACAACAGAAGGTGAAAACAGTGAAACAAACAGCAGAAAACCTTTAATACCGGGCAAAAAAAAAAAAATAATAACTTAAGTAGTCAATGTAAACGACTAAATATATGTGGAAATCTGCTTGGGCAAAGTAAAGAAATCAATTTAAAAGAGAAGACATGGTAAACAAACCTTTACATTGACTGAAAGCCTCCTGCAGGGAGCATCCAAACTGCAAACATTAATATTTTATCAGCATTCTTACTGGCAGTAGTATAAATACATATAGACTCACTATGAGAGCAAGAAATATTACTCAATGGCTCATTTTTTTCTACATCTGATCTGAAGGGCCAGCATGAACGACCGACCACTACATCACCGCCGGCAGCTACCACTGTACCTAACTCCAGTTGAAATAAGAACTCTATTTTGCTAGGATCAGATCCAGTTTCGTAGTTTTGCACTGAGGTGTCTGGTTCCACTGTTCTGCTTTCAGGTATGATGTTCAATATGTCAAACACCCAAAGTCAATCAGAAAGAGTAACAGATCTGATCGCATGCTAAGAGAACTGTGTTGACTTAATAATCTCAAAGCTAGTTTGGGATTTCATTTATTTGTATGTATTTGTCAACAATTACCCCCCCCAACATGTGGTCCAAAACTGGACTTGTGAAGTCCTCAAATCTACAGCTTTCAGCAAAATGACACTGCAGCCACATAACTAATCAGCAATCAAGTCTCTTAAGAAATCTTAAATTTTTCAAGTGCTCGTGTGAGAGCAGCAGTATAGAAGATGTTAATGCTTGTATAGTTACTGCACAGACAAATGACATGCAGTGAAATAAAACACAATCATATGTGTATTCCGCTTTGTGGTTAACCATTCCCCCAAAGAGACGTGAAGTTTTCATTCCATGTTAAAACAGTAAGATGTTTGTGTTTTACAATCGGAATAGACTTGGTTTTTCTTTTAACACAAATGATGCAAAGTGTTTCCACTTTTACAACAATAAAAAGTAATGGTTTGTGGCCAGTTTAGGCACCACAGAGCATAAAGAGAGAAAAAGAGAAAAAACAGAGAAAAAGATGAAGGAATTACTGTAACCCAAAGTAAAGAAAAAACATGTCTCGCTCCCTAATTTGTGGCTGGAGAACAGATCATTAACCACACACCACCTCCACACAAGATTTCAGTTTGGTTTGTTTGTCTATGAGGACAACAAAAAGTGTTGTGGCAATGTGAAACAAAAATCATAAGAAAAAAAAAAAAAAAAAAATACACCCAGCACCCAATTTCTTTACACGTTTCACCTATTAAAAAAAACAAAACAAAACAAAAAAAAAAAAAACAACAAAACAAAGAACCTAAAAACTGACTTATTTTCAACGGCCAAAAGTCAACTTTGGGGAAATACTGCAATCTGTTTCCAATTGTGCATACTCCACCCCACCCCCTCCCCCCACCCCCCCACCCCAATGGTCGAGAATTGGTGGTTACCAATTTAGAAATCGTTTTAGAACATTTTCAGTTGCTAGTTGCAAAAGAGCAGAATGTTTGTTCCATTTTTGTAGTTTATAGTGCATTATCTGGTATTATATAACAGCTGAATAGATCCATGTCATTTGATTGATGGTTTATATGTCATGCGATATTGATCTTTCATCCCATTTGCCATTGTGCTCCATTTAGTGTGCAATTTTGCTTCCATTTAGTGTGCAAATTTAGTTCCATATGGTCTGTACCATTGCACGCTGTGACTACCGCATGCGTGCACACTAGCGGCTACAATGCTTAGCAGCTTATTGATGCGGCTCATTCTTTTAACACAAAAGAAAAAAAAAACAAATCCATTACGCCATAACCCGTCTGGAGGCATTTGCAATATTTTTGCTGTTATATAAAACAAATAATGAATGCTTTTTTTTTTCTCCATTCGTTCAATGGAAGGAATATTTCATAAGGTGAAAGATGAAATGTTCCATTCAACAAGGTATGGAACATTTCATCTTTCACCTCATGAAATATTCTTACCACTGAACTAAAATATTAATTATTTGAATAGTATTACAGCTAATTTTAAGTTCACTGAAAATCTTTTTTCAAAGTTCATCACTTGTACAGATGATATGGCATAAAATAAATCAAATCAAAGTGCTAACGTGCATTTTCACAGATTTCTGGCACAATATAGCATATGTTTTGAAGGTACTGTCAGGAAAATAAAAGTTATATTTCATAATATTGCTAATTTCTTATTAAATTAGTGGAAATCTTCCACAGGTATGAACGGTATGTCCTCTGCAGATTCAGGACAGAAAGCTGCTGCCTCACACAAATCTCCTCTGACCAAACAAAAAAAACCAACATGCAACATTATGTGCTAAAGTAAAGAAGCAACATTAACAAATAAATAACATTGTTTTAGTGCAAAACTACATACACAATGAACATTTAAATATATTTGCAAAGCAAAGCTTAAACAAACAGTGATGCACTTCATTTAACAAAGTGGCTTCTGAGCAATGGAAGAACTGTACTCAGATTTTCAAATCGCGCCTCTTAAATCAGTGCAGCAGTGAGTTACAGTGTAATAACAAAAATTAAATATTAAAACAACTATTCATGTTATAATCTGAATCATTATTCAGGCACAGCATTTGATAAGAAAACACTGTACTCTGTTTATGAAAAGTTGTGATAGTTCAAACAGATAAAATGCTTGAAGAATAATATATCTGGCAACAATGTAAATGAAGCAGAGTTTAAATTTAAACCAAGATCCTAATCATGAAAATCCTTCCTTTTGGTCTGAGAAAAAAAGAAAGAAAAAAGCTGAATAAGAGAAGAAAAAAAAATCTCAAAAAGGCAACAATTCTGTGTCAACATTACCGTACGCAGAGCTGATGTTGAGGCAGAAAAAGGCAAAAGTACCGTTTGAATGTACAGCAGCCACCCAACAAATTGAAAAAAGTCTAGGAAAGACTTGGAAAAAATTTCCAAGCAAACCAGTGACCTCAGGTTGTGTTTCAGAAAGAGATTTGTGGGTAACAGGCTGATATATTCTTCCTACTTTAATCATAATGGTAGCTGTGATTTTTAAATGCAACCTGCTGAGGAGACGGCGCTCCGTGCCGAGGTGCCCAGCTGACTGTTAGCTTACAAGGCATCACGTGAACGTGATCATGTGCGTCTGTACTATGTCTGAGCCAGCTGGAGCTCCTCCAGTCCATGTCTACCGAGATGATATCTGGCCAAGTCTTTCCGGGTCACCAGTCCAACAACCTGCAGGAGATCACAAAAACCCCCCTGACAATCACCATTGCAAAATGTACCAAAAGTTTACACATATTTGCTTGTAGAGGGACGCTGTATGTACTGCACTGACAATATCCCTGCTTGAATATGCTTAAGAAAAGTATTTTAATCTGAAGGCAACAGGAAGACTTCACTGTAAGTCTGATCGCAGACTCACAGAGTTGCTTGTTCAATGAGCTACTCTGGTCTCCTGCCATCACAACCTGGATAAGGGGGGGGCTGAAAGAGATCACCAACTACAAGCCCAAAGCACCTCGTTCTATTGATGACCTGAAGCTGGCCAACGACCTGAACGTCTTCTATTCACGCTTTGAAGACAAGGAATCACACCTCCCGACCCCCCACACAACTGGATATTCAAACACTCTGGACCTCCCCCCTCTCACTGCTGCCCTCCCCACTCCCCCTGTTGCCCTCTCGGTCCAAGAGGAGGACGTGAGGAGACATTTCAAAAGGCTGAATCCACGTAAGGCCCCGGGCCCAGACTGTGTCTCTCCTGCCACCCTGAGACACTGCGCTGATGAGCTGGCCCCAGTCTTCACGGGGATCTTCAACACCTCCCTGGAGTCATGCCATGTTCCAGTCTGTTTCAAGTCCTCAATCATAGTTCCAGTCCCCAAGAAACCACGCGTCACTGGACTTAATGACTACCGTCCTGTGGCTCTCACATCTGTAGTCATGAAGACCTTCGAACACCTGGTTTTATCCCACCTGAAGTCCATCACCGACCCCCTCCTGGACCCCCTGCAGTTTGCCTACAGAGCCAACAGGTCTGTAGATGACGCCATAAACCCGGCCCTGCACTCCATCCTGCAGCACCTGGACTCCCCAGGAACCTACGCTAGGATCCTGTTTGTGGACTTCAGCTCTGCATTCAACACCATCCTTCCAGCTTTGCTCCAGGACAAGCTTTCTCTGCTCCACGTGCCCAACTTCACCTGCAGGTGGATCACAGACTTCCTGACGGACCGGAGTCAGCGTGTGAGGCTGGGAAAGAATGTCTCGAACACTCGGGCTCTCAGCACAGGATTTCCACAGGGCTGTGTCCTTTCCCCTCTGCTCTTCTCCCTCTACACTAACTGCTGCACCTCCAGCCACGACTCTGTAAAGCTCATCAAGTTTGCGGACGACACCACCCTCATCGGACTCATTTCGGATGGGGATGAGTCTGCCTACAGGAGGGAGGTGGACCGGCTGGTGACCTGGTGCAGCAGCAACAACTTGGAGCTCAACACCCAGAAAACAGTGGAGATGATCGTGGACTTCAGGAAAGCCACAGCCCCCCCGCCCTCCCTCGCCCTCACCCTCACCAAGAGCCCCATCACCACTGTGGTCTGTCACCACTTCCTCGGCACCACCATCACCCAGGACCTCAAGTGGGAGTCAACCATCAGGTCCCTCATCAAGAAGGCCCAGCAGAGGATGTACTTCCTGCGGCAGCTGAAGAAGGCCAAGCTGCCTGTCCAGCTGATGGTGCAGTTCTACACGGCCATCATCGAGTCCATCCTCTGCTCCTCCATCACGGTGTGGTACGCCGGGGCCACAGCCAGGGACAGACACAGACTGCAGCGCATTGTGGCCTCTGTTGAGAAGGTGATTGGCTGTAGCCTTCCATCTCTCCACGACCTGCACGTCTCCAGGACTCTAGGCCGAGCAGGTCGGATCACAGCTGACCCTTCTCACCCTGCACACGGTCTATTCAAACCACTCCCCTTGGGCAGGAGGCTACGGTCCATCCGGACCAGAACCTCCCGCCATAAGAACAGTTTCTTCCCCTCTGCCGTTAGACTCATGAACACCTCATAACTCAGTCACCTTAAGCTTAACTCTGTCACTTTATCATTTTATCACGGGTCACTTTAGACAATGTACTTTGGTTTTTAATTGCACTCCTCCCACTGCACTGTTTTTTCTGTTTCTCTGTTTTTCTGTTGCACACAGCCTTTCATATTTCTTTTTTTTATCTTATATTTTATCTTATTTTGACACATATGTTATATTTTATACTAGCATTTTATCTCTTCTTAATGTTGCACCATTGTACCGAAGCAAATTCCTAGTATGTGAATCCTGTTCACTGGCAATGGCAATAAACTTCTTCTGATTCTGATAAGTGGCAGAAAATAAATGAATGACAGAGTCTGCATACTCAGAAAAGCAATCACAAAAAATGCTACAGTAGGGTCGACTGATATGAATTATTAAGGGACGATACAGATTATCGATAACGTTTGGAGGTCAAGGCTGATATCTGCCTGCAGTTAAAAGTATTAAAATTTAGTATAACACTCTTAGCACAAAGCTTTCTTTAAATGTTTTGCAGCAATTCACAGAACATTTCAACATGACCTTCACACACAAAGGGCAAGGACCTGCAAATAACATGATCATGAAGTTGAACAAATAAATAAATACAGCTGACACAGCTCCAGTCTGCACACTACTGTCTTCTTCTATGCCCCTCTGTGAGACAGCAGGCTTCAGCACTGACAGGCTGAACTTGTGACATCCAGCAAATCAAGTACTGCTGTGACTGAGATTTTGCTACAAACCAGAAAGCAGAGATTTATATTTTAAGAGACTAATATGGGCTAGAGCCCTGCACGGGACTATATTCTTCTTCTCGCTACCGCTGAAATTCTAACCATTCCTGCCCCCACCCACAACATCTGTGTTACAGTCCCGCCCACTCCCGCAATGGGTGTGTCCAGTCCCGCCTGCACCGGTGAAACACTGAGCGCACAGTAATAGAGATGCACTGATTTTGTGTAATCTCCCATCCTGCGGGAGAAAATACGTCATTTAGGCTCTTAATAAAAAAATTTATGGGATTGTTTTGTTGTATCCCTGGCCTGTATGTCTTTTGATGCACTGATCAGGAATAACATTACTATTTGGTTGTTTTCAGTTTAAAGACTATTTTAAAGAGAGTTTAAAGAAGGTGTGACAGTTCAGTTACTACATGCCCTTATAAGGCCCACTTCTCAAAAACGATCTACGAGGTCTGTTAGAAAAGTATCGGACCTTTTTATTTTTTGCAAAAGCCTAATGGATTTGAATCACATGTGCTTGCATGAGCAAACCTTGAACCTTCGTGCGCATGCGTGAACTTTTTCACGCCTGTCGATTGCATCATTTTCTGGTTAGCAGCCTTTGTGTGAGGACGTGTGTTGTGCGCTCTGCGGATTTTCATTTCAAGGAAAACGATGGAACGACTGGAGCAGCGCCGCATCAAATTTTGCCAGAAACTGGGCGACAGCCAGGTGGAAACCATTCAGATGATTCAGACGGCTTTCGGTGACTATCCGAGAAATGGTGGAAGAGGTGGGCATGTCACAGCATGTCCTGAGAGACTTCAACACGGAGGCGCTTTTCCTCCGCCGTCAGGAGCAGCATGAATTTCACAGCTGCTCTTCATGGCCAAATCTTCTGTCACAGTGCAATGTATCGAAAAAGTGCTGATGTCTACCTCTTCCGCAATGTCTCGGACAGTCACACAACGGTCCCGCATCACCACAGCGTTCACGTTGGAAATGATCTGGTCATTTCAGCATGTTGATGGTCGACCGGAGCGTGGCTCGCGCTCCACTGTTGTGCGGCCGTCTTTAAACCGGTTGTACCGCTCCTTAATCTGTGTGATGCCCAGAGCATCGTCACCGAAAGCCGTCTGAATAATCCGAATGGTTTCGAAAGTTTCTGTGAATTAAACATGTGCTGTAAGGCATTTCGAGGAAGCTTTGTGTTAAGAGCTTGTTCACATTTGACACCCGAGACATTTTTTTTTTACTGCAGCAAATATTTTTCAAATACAGCTCATCGGTCTCCTACATTAGTAATAATCATATCAGCCTTGAAAAAGCCACATGAATCAACCCAGAATGTTTATTCACACAAATAAATCAAAATGTCTGAGAGCTTGAGTCTCTCTGCTTCTATGTCCTATGTAATCCTACCCTACTTAGCCAGTTCTGATAGGTGTTGGTCAGGAGTTGCTTTTCAGGTCTTGGCGTGTCTGGAAATCCCCGTTACCCATGTGCGTAACTGTCATCTGGTTAACTAACTAGTTTCCTGTGCAGCGGGCACCATTCAACAGTTGTATGTCATTCGTCATCTCTTGACAGTCCATGCAAAACAACATCCTCTCCTAAATAGCTCATTTGCAGTTCCCTTGTCTGGCACACAGTTTCTTCCTTGCCGGAATTTCAGTCAAAAAAAAATTTTTTTTTTTTAAAGAAGGCTAGCAGGAATACATAGAAAGTACTTTTCCAGTGTTGTGCAAGACACAGTTTATGAAACAGGCATAATATATATTCTAACTGTACTACGCTGGAGATATTATTTTAACATTTGTTTTGTTTTAGTGCCCATAAATTATACATATGGATACAATTTTTTAAAATCCTTCATACTGCTGTACATAAATAAATGATTCAACTTCATTCCACTTGCTCAAATTTTCTTATTTTAAATCAATTTTTATAAAGCAGCAGTGTCTATTGTATTTGCCCACACCCTGACAGTGGGGTTCCTATCAGGTATGGATCAAATAATAATGCACTTTGATTTTACATCAAAGTGCATTATTCGAGACTCTCAGAAATTTTAATGCATTTTTTTTAACCCCTTCTTAGTGGATAACAACCAACAATGTCAGCAGTTTACTAACAAAAGACTAAAGTACTCAGAGAGACAAACACAGACGTACCCTGTTCTCGTCATCCACAACCACCAAGTGTCTCAGTCCCAGTGCTCTGAAGAGCTTAAAGACACGAGGCAGAGATGTTTCCTGCACACAGAACACACTTCACTGATTCAAGCAACAACGAAAATTGTTTCTTTACACCAGTGAAAAACCCAAACCCGTGTTTACCTCTGGCACAGTGTAAGGTGTGGGATTCATGAACTCTGTGAGGTCCATCATGCACTCCCGCTCATCCTGGGAAACATGGATGCTCTGGATTGGGGGGAAGCGGGGATAGGCATCCCTGAAGTCCTTCAGCTGGAGCTTCCTCTGATATAGCCGAGATTGGGCCAACTCCACAAACACCTGCAGGAGGATGACAAACACTGAGTAGGTAAGGACAAACCAAACAAAACAGTAGTAGTAGCAGTTGTAAGAGTATGGAATCACAGCAATAAAGATTCATCATGCTGATTCACAAATGTGGATTTAATGTATTTCAAATATCAATATTGTTGTCATTACTACAGATGACTGTTGGTTCTGGGCAGATATATCTGCTGTAATACGCAGTGGTGGGCAGAGTTCCGCTAATTTGCTAACCATTAATTAGCAAAGATAACTTTTTCGTTAGCGAATTAGCTTTTCAGCAAACTCTGAAAACCGTTAGTGGACCAATTAGCTTCCGCTAAATTTAGTTCTGCGAACTTTCAATCTGCAAAAATTTTTTTTTGCTGGTAAAGTGAGTAAAATTTAAATGCTTGTAAACCCTAAAGTTATACATGTTCCTGTCTGTTGTGTGTCTGCAACAGTCAGGCCAGTGTTCTATCGAGATGAGCTCCCGTAGCGTAAATCAACAGTTAGTGTGTCTGCTTTAAAGACAGCGTGCACATGCAAAACTTTACTTTTTTAAAATGAAAAGACACTTGTTGCTGTATTTTTATGTAAATACAAAACTTAAGTGGGTTTTCTTCAGTGGGGAAGCTCAACACAACAGATGAGGTGTAGATTTTACCAGTCATATTGAATGCAACACGGTGAGCCGTTCCTGTGTTTATTAATATAATAAACGTTTAAATATTAATATAATTATATTAAATATTGCGATTTACTGCTTTTTATGAAGACTATGACGTGTTTCAGATTTTTTTTTATTTATTTCGTTTTCGTGCATTTGTTTTGTGTTTGTGAACGCAGTCCCATTAATGGTTTATAAATGTATAATATAGAGATAAACTGTGACTTCAACTGCAATTTACTGCTTTTGATAAAGATGATGACAGTGTTTGGGGTTTTATTTTTTATTTATTTTTCATGCAGTCATTTTGTGTTTGGGATCCTGCAGCTCCTGCAGCGCTTAAACTGGAAATTGGCTTATCAGTAGCTGACCGATGTGGCCGCGACCGACTCAATACTAAAAGTTAGTGATTAGCAGTAACGTTTGCTAAATTTCTTTTTAGTGGTTTAGCGTTATAAAAGTTAACTTATCAGTTTGCGGGTTAATAGTTATCGAAGCTAACTTTTCGGTTAGCTGTGCCCACCACTGGGATTACGCACACTCATATTTCAGTCATGGATCTGGAAACAACATTTGGCCTGTTCTTCTAACCAATATGCATACGGTGTTTCATTAAAAACAAAAAACAAGACAAACAGCATTACACTCATGAGAGTAGTAGTTCTGATGTCACAGATCAAAGTCCGAGGCCATTCTATTCTGTGCTGTCTCACAAATACTGTGGGTGCAGCCATTACGTAAAGATTACATTTATTGTAACATCAGAACTTGACCTTTGATCTCAAAGCTTGAATCCACAGTATTTAAGCTTTTAAAGTTTAACCTAATCAAATACATACTAACCAGAGGTCATTTGTAAGAGACACGAGTCAATCTTGTATATAAAAGTCATCAGATGTATGTGGGTGTGTCCACATGACTGGATGTTGCTTAGCAACAGTGACCCCCCCCACACACACACACAAACCGTCCCACTTCCATCTATGTGTCCTTCCTGTCCACAACGTCCAAATACTTGGCAAACATTAGCTCCTGGTATTAAGATAAAAGGTTTGATCACTAAAGATCAAATATGAATGAGAAACATTTAAAAATGGTTTTAATGCGACTCAAGTTTTGTCCTTGATGCTGTTAATGGCTTTAATTAAAGATGATCATCGCACTGGCTGCCTAGCAACAATTCACCTAATAAGCAGAGTCAGACGGGGAATTGCCTCGCAACTGTACTGCCAGATGCTAAGTAATTATAAATGCCAACTAAATCTTACACCGAGGCATTGCACACATACCCTATTAGCAGCTAGAACATAAAATTTGTACTTCATGACCTTATGACATTGGCCTGAAAAGTAAAGCCACATAAGCTCAGCTGTGTACAAAGCTAGAAGGCTCGAGCTTACTGCAGTGCGCTCAACAGATCATCAAAAATAACATATTACCAGCTCCTTTTCCTAAAATGATACAATTTGCTTGTTTTCATCATTTTGCATCACTATTAATTGAACATCTGGGTTTTTAACAAATGCATCATTTGAGAACATTTGTGGCTTACAATAATGGATATTATGTTGATCTTCTGTTTTCAGACATTTTCCATTTAGACCCACTATAATGTCAGTAAAAAAATGTCTGTCTCTTATATGAGCATGGACAGCACTCACATCTTTGCATCTCACACACACTATTACCTTGTGTTTGAGAAGAACAATAAGCTGAGAGCGAAGGATAAGGCCACAGAGCTTCTCAGGCTGAACAGAACAAAAAAAAAGGATGAGATGAGATTAACACAAGAAAATCTCTGAATTTTGACAAAATGAGTTAAAGTAGCAGGTGCTGACAGATGGGACCAAAAGCCAAAGCCCTGATAACACACAGAAATCATAAAAAGCCGTTACAGAGGCACACGTAACACTAATTTTGAATTTTATTCTGCACTTTATATTAAAACATCTCTCACACACACACACACACACACCAGTAACTGTAATTAAGTATCTATATAATAAATGTGGTTTTATTTTCTGATGTATTGTTCATTTTCTGGTCAAGGGCAGCTTGCACTTGAATTTGTGCAATGACTAAAGCTAAACCTAATACTGTTTTAGAATATGGTACAGCAATTTCTGCATGCACATTTTAACAAACGGGGAACAAGCCAATTATTCATTAACCCACCACACACACACACAAAACTTCTTTAAAATTATATATACTGAGGCTCATAAAGTTAAGAAAAGCTTCATACAAACAGAGCCAAAAATACCTCATCACTGCTACCAACACGCACGACGACAGGGAAGCCATTGTGATTGGTTGAAGTGTTGCTCAGGATGTCTACCACAGCTCCCACCTTCTCTATCCTATTCAGACAGGTGACTGGAGAACTCATCACCTCTCTGGATAGAAGAAAGGACAGCAGGAAGAGAACAATGCATATCTGATAACAGCAATAACAGGTATTCATAGAGTACTTGAAAGTCAGGTAATTTACAATATAAAAGCATTATAAGTGTGTGTGTGTGTGCGTCTGTCTGTCGGCTAAACAGAAGTCAAATGTTAATTTCAATAATAAAATGAGGGGAATATGTGAGAAGGCTTGGGTTGGCTACTCACTAAAATTACCACAGAATTATAAAATATAACAATGGTAAAATAACCTCGACCGCGTGAGCATAGAAATAGGAAACAGAATGTGACCTTTTGACCTCTTCAAATAGGTTAGCCATCTTTGAACTTATACAAAGTCTGTGTCCGAAGAACATTCCCTGTGAATTTGAAAACTGACAGTATGCTGAGCACAGACGGACGGCCTTCGCAATACCCGATGACCATATTTTTGGTCTTGGGTAATAATGTTATATGTCAAAAGATTAAAATAAGGCACAGCCATGAGTCTTTTAAACCTTAGTCTGACCAGTTTGAACTATATTTTGTTTCATTTTCAGCTGCTTGCATGCACTTTTTTTTGTCAGGACTGCACCTAAATAAAATACAATGTAAGTTCATTCTACCTTTTTTTGTTTACCTGTAATATGCTTGCGATTAAATATTTAATAAATAAATCAAATATACACATCAAGTTGAGCAGGGATTTTTTTCCATTAACAGTGCCTATTTAAAGTGGTGGTGCACGTGCTTAACTCAGTCACCCTAATCTGACTTGTTTTTTTTTTCCTCTCTCAAATCAGCTGTTCTGGAACTAAAAACTCAAGAGATTCCCATCTCAAGGTAAATCAATTTGACTTCAGAGTCAGACTACGACTTGTACTCCGGAAAATACGGTAACAGAAGAAATGCATTTCAAACCCAGAGCAGCAAACACACCTGGCAAACACACAATGAGTGTCCAAACACTCACTGACAAATTAAAGCACAATCTGTGCTAAGTTTAACATGCTAAATTCAAGTTAGAATAAATTAATGATGCCTGTCCTGTGCATAAAATTTTGTGGCTTCTTCTCGATAATTCCCCAATTATCACGAAAACTGTCCTAAAACTTTATGAATAATCCAAACTAAAGTAATTTCATAAACCATTCACTAAGGTGATATTCCTGATCATATAATTTAAATACCTCTCTCAGGTCCTTGAATCATAATTATTTCACAGTTAACCAATCAGAAAGACTCTCAGCCATCTGCAAATCAAGAGGACCTCACCTCGCAGTCAGCCAGTGGGAGGTGGCAGGAGCCTCCCAGTGTAGAAAGGGAACGCTCTGCAGCTTAATGTGGATATCGTACAGACCCTGGATAAGACACAGACACAGTTAGTATTTACACAAGTCAACTTGTGTTCTGTGCACATGAAAATCTACATCCACCAGGGGGAAGGGGGAGGGGGGGACTGGAAAGGAATACTGCATATGATACAAAATAAACCCATCATCTAGGGCTGCACAGTTACATAATTACAACCCCTGGCAAAAATTATGGAATCACCGGCCTCGGAGGATGTTCATTCAGTTGTTTAATTTGGTAGAAAAAAAGCAGATCACAGACATGACACAAAACTAAAGTCATTTCAAATGGCAACTTTCTGGCTTTAAGAAACACTATAAGAAATCAGGAAAAAAAAAAAAAATTGTGGCCATCAGTAACGGTTACTTTTTTAGACCAAGCAGAGGGAAAAAAAATACGGAATCACTTAATTATGAGGAAAAAATTATGGAATCATGAAAAACAAAAGAACGCTCCAACACACTGCACCACCTCTGGCTTTTATAAGAGCTTGCAGTCTCTGAGGCATGGACTTAATGAGTGACAAACAGTACTCATCAATCTGGCTCCAACTTTCTCTGACTACTGTTGCCAGATCAGCTTTGCAGGTTGCAGCTTTGTCATGGACCATTTTCTTCAACTTCCACCAAAGATTTTCAATTGGATTAAGATCCGGACTATTCATGACATTGACCCTATGTGTCTTTTTGCAAGGAATGTTTTCACAGTTTTTGCTCTATGGCAAGATGCATTATCATCTTGAAAAATGATTTCATCATCCCCAAACATCCTTTCAATTGATGGGATAAGAAAAGTATCCAAAATATCAACGTAATCTTGTGCATTTATTGATGATGTAAAGACAGCCATCTCCCCAGTGCCTTTACCTGACATGCAGCCCCATATCATCAATGACTGTGAAAATTTACATGTTCTCTTCAGGCAGTCATCTTTATAAATCTCATTGGAACGGCACCAAACAAAAGTTCCAGCATCATCACCTTGCCCAATGCAGATTCGAGATTCATCACTGAATATGACTTTCATCCAGTCATCCACAGTCCACGATTGCTTTTCCTTAGCCCATTGTAACCTTGTTTTTTTCTGTTTAGGTGTTAATGATGACTTTCGTTTAGCTTTTCTGTATGTAAATCCCATTTCCTTTAGGCGGTTTCTTACAGTTCGGTCACAGACGTTGACTCCAGTTTCCTCCCATTTGTTCCTCATTTGTTTTGTTGTGCATTTTCGATTTTTGAGACATATTGCTTTAAGTTTTCTGTCTTGACGCTTTGATGTCTTCCTTGGTCTACCAGTATGTTTGCCTTTAACAACCTTCCCATGTTATTTGTATTTGGTCCAGAGTTTAGACACAGCTGACTGTGAACAACCAACATCTTTTGCAACATTGCGTGATGATTTACCCTCTTAAGAGTTTGATAATCCTCTCCTTTGTTTTAATTGACATCTCTCGTGTTGGAACCATGATTCATGTCAGTCCACTTGGTGCAACAGCTCTCCAAGGTGTGATCACTCATTTTTAGATGCAGACTAATGAGCAGATCTGATTTGATGCAGGTGTTAGTTTTGGGGATGAAAATTTACAGGGTGATTCCATAATTTATTCCTCAGAATTGAGTGAGTCCATATTTTTTTTCCCTCTGCTTGGTCTAAAAAAGTAATCGTTACTGACTGCCGCAATTTTTTTTCTTGATTTCTTATAGTGTTTCTTAAAGCCAGAAAGTTGCCATTTGAAATGACTTTAGTTTTGTGTCATGTCTGTGATCTGCTTTTCTTTCTACAAAATTAAACAACTGAATGAACATCCTCCGAGGCCAGTGATTCCATAATTTTTGCCAGGGGTTGTAGTTTGACAAGTAGATCTAAAAAACAAAACAAAAGAAAAAAACAAACAAAAAAACATTTTCTTGACGAGTTATGTTGGTGTTCTATCTTGCAATTACTGTACATAATTTTGATTCACTTTCAAATGGTTTTGCAGCTTTTTGAGTGGAGACTTATTTTAAACCACTAAGTATTATCAAGGTGGATGGTCAGGAATGGCAGGACACAAATGCACGGCTCAAGCAGACAGCTCTGGTTTTCAGAAGACTTTATGATTGTGGTTAGCGGAGATCGGTACACGAGTAAGCAGTCCAGAAAAAAACAGTACAAAAATTATCAGGCAAACAGGTGTAGTCAAAGCAACAGGCAGGAGGTCAGGTACACACAAGGAGGCAGGCAGGACTATGGAACACAGATACAGAGCTGGAATGAAGGCACAGGGCACAGCAAACTGGCGAGAGACAAACAACCTCAGTGAGCTTATATCATCCCAGGTGGCAATCAGCAAATCAGAAACAGGTGTGCAAGGAAAGCACCAGAACCAGGGTGTGGCCAGAGAGAGACAGAGACAAAAGTAACAGAGACAGACAACCCCAAGCAGAAAAACCCAGCAAGAGAATAAACAAACCAGGCCCAATGAAATACACAAAATAACAGAACAAAATAAAACAGACATCCTCAGAGGCTGGTGATTCCATAATTATTGCCAGGGGTTGTACTAGCGTGTTGCCCATGGGGATCCACGGGGTCTAGATTGGGTAGTGTTTATAAAATAAGTAGCTGATATTTTTCAAGGGTGACAATAAATTAAGCAAAGCTTGTATAATGAGTTTGAATGGCGTGTGAGTCCAGAATGTTTTTAAGAATCTTAGACCTCAACAGCTTTTAGAAGAAAAACTCAACCCTTTTATTTCCTCTTAATTACACAATTCTTTAATGTTCACTTATTGTCTTAATGCATTTAGAAATTGTTTAGGTTCTTGTCATCATATGCACACTATTATTTTACTTCTATTTTGCCATTTGATTTTTAAATAGACCACAATGGAAATAAGTGTTTTCACTGTCTTGTGTCATCCGTGTACTTGTAATGTAGTTACAATTACATTGTGCACTCGCTAAATAAAAACACACACACACTTTTATCATAAAGGCGATTTACCGCCCCCTGCTGGAATGGGGTGTGAGTCCAGAATATATTCATCAATGTGCATTTCTCAGCGTTGTTAGCTAATATCCATAGCTTCTCCAAAGATATTAGTCCTATCAATGTTCCCTTTTGGCGGCGTTCATCCTTGACCCAAAATACATAAGCATGCCAAACGGCAAACGGCAGCTCTGTACGTGATCAAAGTTAGAAACATGCAAGAACACATACATGTACATAGACACCAGTTCTCTTTTAATATATTGTGGTGAGTTGTGCAGAAGAATGAAAATTATCTTATAAACATATTTAAAATGTGTAAATTTGTTTGAAAACTGACAAACAAAACAGATTACAGACAGCCAAGAACAGAAAAGTCTTAAAGGGGATAGAGAATCAAAATCATCTTTTTCATGTTTTTGGTGTTAGTTCAGAGTCTCCCCGCTGTGGGGAATACACACGAAGTGCCAGCAAGTTTCAGAACCTCTATTTCAAGTATTTCTCCTTTTTTGAATTGCCCCTAGAAAACAGGCCAATCCATTTTTGAGAGAAAAGTTACGTCACTGTTTCACCAATAGCCCCCCCCCCCACACACACACACCCACACCCACCCCCTTTCACACACACCCCTTCGAAATTAATTATTCATAAGGTTGTGCCCACCCATTCCTACCACTGGAAGGGGAGCAATGGCGAGCTACAGGTGTGCCTTCCCAGGCTGTCATAGCAGACTACGATCTTTACATATTCTTCCCACGGAAAGCAATGTACGCGATCAATGGCTTTTATTCATTTTTAACCGCATCCCCAGGACATACAACCGCCGACTATTTCTTTGCTCTGCGCATTTCACGGAGGACTGTTTCACAAACCTTGCACAATTTCGAGCCGGCTTCAGTCGGCATTTAATACTCAGTAGAGGGTCAGTTCCGACTTTGCGACAAAATCAACACCAGCAATCAGTACAGCCTGTAAGTATCACATTTCTTTTGTTTTAAATTTGTTTTTTAATTTATTTCGGATCGTTTTTTTTTATTATCATTATTATTTTGTGACTGGACTTTATGTCACAGTCAGCCTCTGGCTGACTTCATGTTGGTGGGCAAGGAACAAGATTTATCACTCAACAGCAATGTTGAAACGTGATCTGTTAAATAAGTTAGTGAAGATTACTGTCGTCTCATTTTCGCTACAACGCGCTCAACTTTTGTTCAGAATCAGCTTCTTATCACTGTTAATGACGCGGATTTCCTCTCACTCAAACCTGCAGCTTCACAGTGCTTTAAACCGTCGTCCACAGACTTCAATAGCGACACAAGTGCAGCAAAACGAGACGAGTCATTGGATAAATGCTGGGCTTTGTCCCGCCCATCGGAGGCTCTGTGTGTCTGAGGGTATATGGGGCAGTGGGCTGGCCTCGGCTGGCCCGGACGCCCAGCTTCTGCATGATGATTGGATGATCTGTCTGAGGCTGAATCCCTTTTTGATTGACAGCGAAATGAGCGAATCAGCGATCATTTTCATTCTGTTCTGAGTTGAACTGGAGACTTTCCTAATCCTCTTAGCGGCATTTTCAGTGAGAGCAAGGGCAGCCAATCAAACAACGGCAACCAATCAGCGCCAACACCTACGTGCATTTCATAATGAGGTTGCCAAATAAGCTCCGAAACGACGCCATTAAAAGCAAACGAGGCATTCTAAACCCAGCATAGTAACATAGCTGTTTCAGAGAGCCTTTTAGGAAGGTTCTGAGCCATTACAGACCCAACCAATTTTTTTGGGGCTACATATCACATCACAGAACAAGGATTAATGCCCCATTCAACCTCTCTCTATCACCTTTAAGTTTTAAAAACCTTTAATTGAACTCAGCTGCTACTGCAAACCCCCCCCCCCCACCCACCCACCCAGCTTAAGAAATGAATAAATAAATCAACATCATGACAGTTACATACGTAGCAACACTGTACTGAACATTCCTGTAGACTTCAATTCAAATTCACAACACTGATTACTTCAAACACCACAGAAAAGACCACCGTCACTCGAGGTCAAAGGTCCTCTGACCGATAAAAAGATAATTATGTACGTCATATTGCACGGGTGGACACATGCATCCATATGCACTCAGGTGCAGTACATTCTGAAATGAATGAGTTTTAGAACATTTGAAAATAATTTCAATATTAAATATTCCCCTTGATAACTGTGTGCATTTACTCACCTCTATGAAGTAGTCACCTACGATCTTGGCTGTCATGAGGACAAGCATGATGGGAAGGCCATAGGTCACATTTCCTGTGGCCTCCACCAGGATGACTGTCAAACTCAGTGTCATCCTCACGATACCGCCTACACAGAAAAAGTGCATGAGTACACTGTGAGAGTTTGCTTGGTCATCTGTAGTATTTACACAACATCATTTCAGCACTGAATGTTTAAAACAATAAAACACAACTGTGGTCAGACATTTACAGACACTCATCACAGGCATGAATGTCATGGTAATTTTGGGCTTTTAATGATGTCTTTGAACTGTTCTTTTGTCAGGGTGGAATGATTGGACAGCATATGACTTAAAAGGAAAAAAAAAAAACAAGAATTGGGTACACAAGTTTGAATTTATTTTTGGATCTTCTCTAATCCCCCCACTAATATTTGGTTAGATGTCCCTTAGCAAGTTGCACCTCAACCAGATATTTTTGGCAGCTGTCTACAAGCTTCTGGCATAGTTCTGGCTGTATATTTGACCACTCTTCTTTGCAGAATTCATTTAAATTTGTTGCTTTCCTGACACTGAACTGGTTTTTAAAGTTAGCGCCCAAATTTTGAATAGGGTTGAGGTTGGGGCTTTGGAAATCCAATTCCACAAGCTTAATGTTAGCCTACTTTATCCAATCCACAACCAGTTCTGATGTGTGCTTGGGATCACTGTCATGTCTGAACATCTAATTGAGGCTTGTCCATGCGGGCAGCTACACATTTCAGTCTCTCTTGAAGGTGTTGATTTTGGAGTAGGGGCTTGTTTGTTTGCTGGCACACTCTCAGGCCACAGTAGTGTAAAACTCGCTTCACTGTGCTCCAACAGTTTCAACTTCATGATGCACCTGAGAGCCCTGGTGGGTCCTGGGTTGTTTCTGAACATCCTAACCAATTTACTCTCATCTGAGGGTGACAGTTTGGGACTTCTTCCAAACCATGGGAAAGTGGTGACACATTCGACTAACTTGTACTTATGTACAATTGTTTGAACTGGTGTTCTTGGAATCTGCCGTTGTTCAGAAATGGCTCTAAGACACCTTCCCAATTTGTGTAAATCAATTCTCCTTAGGTCTTCACCGAGTTCCTCGGACCTTCCCATTGTTCTGAATATTGGTCAATCCATTAAGAACTGTCAAACACATCCTTTTTATGCTGGGAAAAAGAAACTACCAGTTGTTGCTCCATCATGATCACTAACAAGGAGTTAATTGGTCTTGGCATGTCAAAAGACATTGTAGAACCTTCAGCATCACTTATTAAAAGATTTAAGTGAATGTGCGTATTCAGGGCTTAATTTGAGGGGGAGCAAGCCGGAGCACGCTCCGGAACCTCTGACGTTGGCTCCGCCAGCTATTTATACTGGATCCATGATCCGCCACCTCTCTTGACTAATTAAATATAAAATAAAAAAATAAAAAAAATAAAAAAAATCACCATGATTGCTCTCACTGCTAATCATACCACTGCCCTCCTGTCTGCTGTGCGGAACTTAGCCAAATCTGGCAACAGGTCCAGAGGCTACGCTCGCTGTTTTGATCAGGATGTTGACCGTAGCTGCAGAGCTCCGTGGCCAACGAGAGAGGACTTGGATTCTTTGCGGGTCCCGCATCCGTACGCCCGAAGGCAGTGAGTGAAGGGACAGCCGCGCATTGTGTTCTGCGTGTGTGTTTAGAATCTTCTCGCACAGAAGAAAAAAGAAAGTGTTTACACAAGAGAGAAAAGTGAGAAAATGTTAATGCCTGTTTGAGAAAAGTGTGTAGTGAGGGGTTTTATAGCCTTAAAACATCTATAAAGCCGCGTTCACACCGGGCGCGATCAGACGCTACAAATTTGCGGGGGTCGCGTGGCGACGGACGCGCCTCCTTCGCCTGGTGTGTCGCTCTGCTTGGGTGGACTTTCGCTGCGAAAATTCGCCCTGGTGCATCATCAAATAGGAGGAGCTTCCATTCCGCTCGGTGTCAAGTCATCATGACGGACCTTGATCACACGGCGCGCGTTGTTGTGAAAAGCTCCGAATACAGAGAGTATCATTATTTGCTGCAGGAGCTGCGTCTGGATGACGGTCGCTTTCAGCGGTCCTTCCGCCTCTGCAGGACCCAGTTTGAGGACCAACTGTCCCGTTCACGCACGCACATGTAAACCATTAAATAAAAAAAAAAAAAAAAAAAAACTCTGCTGCTTGCTGCAGCTCGCTCTTCCCCCAAAAAACTCTGTCATAATTGTGTTTAGAAACCAGTCACCATTTGTTTTATCATACATCTGTGTAGTTAATTAATAAAATATTCTCCACACAGACGATTTGCTCGTGCGCGCACGTAAAGGGAAAAAAAAGAAAGAAAGAAAGAAACTCCGCTGCTTGCTGTGAGGCTGCTCCTCGCTCTTTCCCAAAAAAACTGTCATAATTGTCTTTAGAAACTAGTCACCATTTGCTTTATTAGACATCTGTGTAGTTAATAAGTAAAATAATCTCCATGGATGATTCCCTCGCGCGCGCACGTAAAAAAAAAAAAAAAAGAAAAGAAAAAAAGAAAAAGAAACTCCGCTCCCCGCTGCTGTGGGGGCTGCTGCTCGCTCCAAAAACTCTGTCATGATTGTGAAATAAAGGACAAAAGAGACATAAGTCCTGCTCACAGGCTGCTACCAGAGACAGGACATGTTCACATCCTCAGTCAAACTCCAGACATCTCCACGTCGAAAAGTTCATATTTTTCAACTTGGGGAGGAGGGCAATGCGACATGACGTGACGCAATATCGCGCCACAAATGCACAAAACGCTCAAAATCGCTTCACTCGCGTCACGCTGTGCGGTTTGGTGCCAAAACGCGTCCCCCACCCCCGCCCTTCTTTTTTTCCTGCACCGGAGCCACCCATCCTCTGCGCTCCGGGACCTCCCACTTTACAAATTAAGCACTGTGTGTATTTATATATTTGAGCCTGTATGTACAACCCCTGGCAAAAACTATGGAATCACCGGCCTCGGAGGATGTTCATTCAGTTGTTTAATTTTGTAGAAAAAAAGCAGATCACAGACATGACACAAAACTAAAGTCATTTTAAATGGCAACTTTCTGGCTTTAAGAAACACTGTAAGAAATCAAGAAAACAAAATTGTGGCAGTCAGTAACGGTTACTTTTTTAGACCAAGCAGAGGAAAAAAATATGGAATCACTCAATTCTGAGGAAAAAATTATGGAATCACCCTGTAAATTTTCATCCCTGCATCAAATCAGATGTGCTCGTTAGTCTGCATCTAAAAAGGAGTGATCACAACTTGGAGAGCTGTTGCACCAAGTGGACTGACATGAATCATGGCTCCAACACGAGAGATGTCAATTGAAACAAAGGAGAGGATTATCAAACTCTTATAAGAGGGTAAATCATCACGCAATGTTGCAAAAGATGTTGGTTGTTCACACTCAGCTGTGTCTAAACTCTGGACCAAATATAAACAACATGGGAAGGTTGTTAAAGGCAAACATACTGGTAGACCAAGGAAGACATCAAAGCATCAAGACAGAAAACTTAAAGCAATATGTCTCAAAAATCAAAAATGCACAACAAAACAAATGACGAACGAATGGGAGGAAACTGGAGTCAACGTCTGTGACCGAACTGTAAGAAACCGCTTAAAGGAAATGGGATTTACATACAGAAAAGTTAAACGAAAGCCATCATTAACACCTAAACAGAAAGAAACAAGGTTACAATGGGCTATGGAAAAGCAATCATGGACTGTGGATGACTGGATGAAAGTCATATTCAGTGATGAATCTCGAATCTGCATTGGGCAAGGTGATGATGCTGGAACTTTTGTTTGGTGCCGTTCCAATGAGATTTATAAAGATGACTGCCTGAAGAGAACATGTAAATTTCCACAGTCATTGATGATATGGGGCTGCATGTCAGGTAAAGGCACTGGGGAGATGGCTGTCATTACATCATCAATAAATGCACAAGTTTACGTTGATATTTTGGACACTTTTCTTATCCCATCAATTGAAAGGATGCTTGGGGATGATGAAATCATTTTTCAAGATGATAATGCATCTTGCCATAGAGCAAAAACTGTGAAAACATTCCTTGCAAAAAGACACATAGGGTCAATGTCATGGCCTGCAAATAGTCCGGATCTTAATCCAATTGAAAATCTTTGGTGAAACTTGAAGAAAATGGTCCATGACAAAGCTCCAACCTGCAAAGCTGATCTGGCAACTGCAGTCAGAGAAAGTTGGAGCCAGATTGATGAAGAGTACTGTTTGTCACTCATTAAGTCCATGCCTCAGAGACTGCAAGCTGTTATAAAAGCCACAGGTGGTGCAACAAAATACTAGTGATGTGTTGGAGCGTTCTTTTGTTTTACATGATTCCATAATTTATTCCTCAGAATTGAGTGATTCCATATTTTTTTCCCCTCTGCTTGATCTAAAAATGTAACAGTTACTGACTGCCACAATTTTTTTCCTGATTTCTTATAGTGTTTCTTAAAGCCAGAAAGTTGCCATTTGAAATGACTTTAGTTTTGTGTTATGCCTGTGATCTGCTTTTTTTCTACAAAATTAAACAACTGAATGAACATCCACCGAGGCCGGTGATTCCATAATTTTTGCCAGGGGTTGTATAATTTTGACCGTGCATGGATTAGAGATGACCCAACACAAATTCAAAAAGAACTTCCAGTTGTTCTTTTAATGAATAATGAATTTTCTTTATTTCGAACACATAAAAATACCAGTAGAAAAGAAAAAAAAATAAATTTTATATAAGATATTTAACAAAAGATGTAAAAATAACAGCAAAGTTAATTTAAATATTACAAATTACACATTCGAAAAGGAGCAGGAAGAAATTTGCACTTATTTGATTCTTCCCCTTTTTCATCTAGTCATAAAAAATTTCTATATAATTCAATACTCGACCAATACCATCCCTCTATACAACCAATACATATCCCGCTTCCTACACAATGAATATACGAGTACATATCTATTCCCAAACCATATACAACCCATACAATATCCATATCGACACCCCTTCTCTTCTATATACCTTTTGTAATAAATAAATACATACGTACAACCCCAATTCCAATTAAATTTGGCATGTTGTGTGAAATGTAAATAAAAACAGAATACAATGATTTGCAAATCCTTTTCAACTGAATACACCACAAAGACAAGATATATAATGTTCAAACTGACAGACTTTTTTGTTTCTGCGCAAATATTTGCTCATTTTGAAATGGATGCCTGCAACACATTTCAAAAAAAGCTGGGACAGTGGCAGCAAAAGACTGGGAAAGTTGATGAATGCTCAAAGAACACCTGTTTGGAACAGTCCACAGGTGAAAAGGTTAATTAGAAACAGGTGAGTGTCATGATTGGGTCTAAAAGGAGCATCCCCAAAAGGATCAGCCGTTCATAAGCAAAGATGGGGCGTGGATCACCACTTTGTGAACAACTGCGTGAAAGAAAAAAAAAAACAAAAAAAAACAGTCCAACAGTTTAAGAATGATGTTTCTCAATGTTCAATTGAAAGGAATTTAGGGATTCCATCATCTACAGTCCATAATATAATCAGAAGATTCAGAGAATCTGGAAAACTTTTTACACGTAAGCGGCAAGGCCGAAAACCAGCATTGAATGCCCATGACCTTCGATCCCTCAGGCGGCACTGCATAAAAAACTGACATCATTGTGTAAAGGATCTTACCGTGTGGGCTCAGGAACACTTCAGAAAACCATTGTCAATTAACAGTTCGTCGCCACATCTACAAGTGCAAGTTAAAACTCTACCATGCAAAGCGAAAGCCATACATCAACAACATCCAGAAATGCCGCCGCCTTCTCTGGGCCCGAGCTGGGTCTGATGAATCCACAATTCAATTTGTTTTTGGAAATCATGGACGTCGTGTCCTCCAGACAAAAGAGGAAAAAGATGATCCAGATTGTTACCAGTGCAATGAGGCATGGGCAACTTTCACATCTGTGATGGCACCATCAATGCTGAAAAGTACATCCAGGTTTTGGAGCAACACATGCTGCCATCCAAGCAACATCTTTTTCAGGGACGTCCCTGCTTATTTCAGCAAGACAATGCCAAGCCACATTCTGCACGTTACGACAGCATGGTTTCGTAGTAAAAGAGTGCAGATACTAGACTGGCCTGCCTGCAGTCCAAACCTTGTCACCCATTGAAAATGTGTGGCGCATCATGACATCCACAATACGACAACGGAGACCCCGGACTGTTGAACAACTGAAGTCGTACATCAAGCAAGAATGGGAAAGAATTCCACCTACAAAGCTTCAACAATTTGTGTCCTCAGTTCCGAAACGCTTATTGAGTGTTGTTAGAAGGCACGGTGATGTAACACAGAGGTAAACATTAGGGATGAGCGAGTACACCATTATCTATCTGTTCAACCATCTAAATTACCTGTATCTGTACTCGGAGAAGGCGGGGCCTAAACCAGAAGTGGGTGTGGTTTAACAGGAAATGAGAGGGGCTTAAATCTGTACATTATTTTAAGCCTGAAATTGATATGGATTGATCAGAAGTTGCTATATTTATTGTTTATTTGAAAACTATTTACAGAACAGCTTCAAATTTGAGATTCAAATCAATGATTTTGATCACAAAAGTAAGAGAACTACTTACACAACAAGTTTCATGAACTCAGAACATGAATATTCTTAAGTGTATGAATGAATATTTACAGAACAGCCTCAGAATTGAGATTCAGTGTTTTTGATCACAACAGTAAAGGAACTATTTACAGAACAAATTTTTTTTATAAAATTGAATAAAAATGAACTACTAAGTATGCATGAACAAGAGTTGTCATACTCAACACAACGTTCTTTTTTATTATTATTTTATGATCAAACTGATTTTTTTTTCAATTATTTATTAATAGATATAAAACATATCGTGTCAAGTGATTTAATTCTATAAATATTCCAACTGCATAAGCTTTTTTGTCTACACAATTTGTAATTTCTTCGATTAATTCAAATCAGTGCCAAAAATGTTTATCTAACTGTCCTAAAATCCATATTGACTGCCAGCAGTTTGTTTCTCCATGTAGTTGTCCAGTCTTTCAATAAAAAAAAAAAAAAATCCTAGTATTTTGGAGAACAGAGAGTAATGAAACAGGCCTGTAATTTTTAAAGTGGTGTCTATCCCATTACTTTAGTTATTTTCATCTTATTTGGAATTGTACCATTCATAATGTATGCTGTTCAATCATTCCACCCCAGCATCAATAAAAGCCCAAAATTACTATGACATTCATGCCCATGATGACTGAATGTAAACTTCCAGACACAACTGTACGTAAACAGGAAATATTTTAGCGATGACACAATCACGTGTTTTCAATTCTGAGCCAGGGTCCTTTACTGATCAGGTACTGTGACAAATGCAGAATATTTATAACTTAAGGGACAAAAAATATTTTGATACTGTGAATTTTATGACTTACCTAACTGAGCTGCAGCTCCAATCAACGCATATTTACCAGGATCAGCCCAGATCTAACAACACATACATGTCATATTGATCATGTTAGCAATGAAGGAGCATTAATCCTTAGCCATCCTTAAACTCAATCACAACAAGAGTGTTACATAGACCACTAAATTACACTACAAAACAGTCATTTACTTTTATTACCATTTATATTATGAATTTTAGTTACTGTATTTTCCAGAGTGGAAACGACCTGTCAAAAAAATCCATTGCAAAAAGGAGAAAACATGTTACACTGAAGTATAAGTCCCTTGGGGCAAGTTGTCCTACAGTGAGCCTGTACTGCAACTTAATGACCTTTAAATTCCAAAAATAAGCAAGATGGACAAATAAAAATGCACTGGACAAGATACTGGATGTCCAGTGCAGTTTGATTCAAATAAAAATGTCAAATGAATGATTGCTAGCCCGTGGCGTTACAGATACTGCAATATAAACATGAATCCATTTGATTTTTTTTTTATTATCTCTTTAATTTGGGATTTTGTGCATTGGTGTACTTTTATTACTGGGGTTTATTTTGTTTAGTGCTTTATTTCCTGAGAAAACCCTATATAACTTGATGCTATTATTATTTTTATCATTATCATTATTAATAATTATGAATGCATGATTTTTGTCCCTAAAAGTCACCCCACAGTCCAAGTCACAGCCCCTTCCAAATTACAGGAAAAAAAAATGCTCTGGAAAGCACAGTAACTCTCTCAATCATAAAGCAAGATTTAAAAGAATGAATATTTTGTTTTTCCTGACGAAACTTGTAACGTCTACGAAAAGCACAACCTGCTTATTTGATCCAACAAAACTGTTTAAGGACCTGCGGCCCACTCTTGGGTCGACTGTGCTGGAAATTATTAATCTCTCATTAACTTCTGGATCTGTTCCTAAATGTTTCAAATCTGCAGTAATTAAACCATTACTTAAGAAATCTAATCTTGACCCTAGTATATTGAAAAAAAAAAAAAAGGCCGATATAAAATCTATCAACTTTGCACTAAAATTCTAGAAAAGGTGGTTTTACATCATTTCAGGGACTACCTTACTGAGAATAATCTTTTTGAGCCACTGCAATCTACTTTTAGAAAATATCATTCCACAGAGACAGCTGTCTCTAAAGTGGTAAATGATCTTCTGTTGGCAATGTTTTCAGACACCACTATGGTTCTGGTGCTGTTAGATCTTAGTGCTACATTTGATATGGTGGATCACCATATTAATCATTTTAGGATTACTGGGAATGCCCTTGAATGGTTGACGTCATACCTGGCCACTCGTTCTCACTGTGTTTTGAACAATAACACTACCTCTAACCTTAGTGACATGAAGTTTGGGGTTCCACAGGGGTCTGTCTTAGGCCCCCTGCATTTCTCCATTTATACAGCACCCCTTGGGCACATATTGCAGCTTTTGGGATTACCTTTCATTGCTATGCTGATGATATTCACTTATACATGGCAATAACTGCTGGTAATGTCATCCACATAATATCCTTAGAGGATAGCCTTGCATCAGTGAAAAGCTGGATTTCTAGCAATTTCCTACTTTTAAACAATGACAAGACTGAAATGATGGTTCTTGGTCCAGTGAGACATAGGCATCAATTTGACCAGCTAACCCTTAGCTTAGGCTCATGTGGCATACATCACACAGACAAAGTGAGGAACCTTGGGGTAATTTTTGTTCCAATGTTGTCCTTTGAACTCCACATTCGAGATATTACAAGGACTGCTTTCTTCCACCTGGGAAATATAGTGAAGATTTGTCCCATCCTGTCTATGGCTAATGCTGAGACCCTGATTCATGTATGTATTTCTTCTAAATTGGACTACTGCAATGCTCTATTTTCTGGTTTACCGCAGTCCAGTATTAGGGGTCTCCAATTGGTTCAAAATGCTGCTGCTAGACTCTGCTTTCTCAGGGTGCAGGACTGCTTTGTGTCTCCAGGGTGAATAAAAAGTCTGCGAGTCACAAAGGTTTCTCTTATCGTGCACGTTGTTCTGTGGAATGATCTCCCTGCATCAATAAAAGTCAGATTCTGTAAAGACTTTCAAGTCCAGACTTAAGACGCACTTATTTTCCCTTTCGTATGGCTAGCATACTGGCATAGTGTGGTACTGTGCTTCCTGCCCTTTTAAATTCATGTTATTAGTAAACAGAGTGGGTCACGGCCTCAACTTTATCTAAAGTCTGGGTCTTTTAGTGAAGCTTAGGGCTAGTGGCCGGCGAACACATTAGTATTTCTTCTGTTTTTCTTGTTGCTTAATGCTGACAAATTATACCCGTATTTGTAATCTTTCTGCTGCCTAATTGTTTTTTTTCCTCTCTCTCTGAGGTGTGGCTCCATTCAGAAGTGGGAGTGGGTGTCTTCTGCTGCAAGCCTCCCATCTTGGGAACCAGCATGGACTCCCAAAATTTCCTCTATATTTGTATTTTCAATTATGTCGGTAGCATGGCCCAAGCAGAGGGTCACCCATTTGAGTCTGGTCTGCTTGAGGTTTCTTCCTCAAATCATCAGAGGGAGTTTTTTCTTACCACTGTCACCTATGTGCTTGCTCTAGGGGTTGGTAAGGTTAGACCTTACTTGTGTGAAGCGCCTTGAGGCAGCTTTGTTGTGATTTGGCGCTTTATGAAATAAATTGAACTAAACTGAATATGCATCCTAAGTAATCCAAAAATTGAAGGTTTTGTTCAAAGTCCCAAAAATAATGGCTATTACAAAACAAATAAATAAAAGCGGCAGCAAAAATCTGTCTCATTTGTCTGCAATAAAAAAACAAAAACACAACAACAAACAAAAATAACTATTCTGTGAAACATCAGGGATCATTAATTATATTGGTTTTATTAATTTAGACAAACTATGTAACCATGATATCCATTTAAATGCAACGGAAATATGCACACACACTAACCGAGTTATGGGAAGCGATGGCGGCCAACATAATACCCAACAGCCTCCCCCAAGCTGCTCCGATCAACAAAGACGGGATGAAGACTCCAGCAGACACAGACAAGCCGTAAGTCCAACATGCCAGGAAGAAATAAGTCAGAGTGAACAAGCTCAGGGTCAGGGGATTGTAGGATCCTGAAAAGCCAAAGACAAATTTTCTCAAAGCCCTGGAAGTCCAAATTGCTCATCAAGCCAGTTCGAACAAACTACACTGGTCAACCCGACTTTTCTTGCATGGAGTTTTTCCAACGGAACACACATCTTAGTGCGTTTGATACCATGGATCATCATATTTTACTTGATAGGCTGAAGAACCATTTTGGGATTACTGGAAGACCCTTGCGTGGTTGACGTCATACCTGTCCAGTCCTCCTTACTATTTTTTGAACAATAACACTACCGCTAACCTTAGTAACATGAAGTTTGGGGTTCCACAGGGATCCGTCTTAGGTCCCCTGCTCTTCTCCCTTTATGTAGTACCCCTTGGGCATATACTGTGGCATTCTGGGATTGCCTTTCATTGCTATGCTGATGATACTCAATTGTACATGCCGATAACTGCTGGAAATCTCATTCACTTAAAAATCCTTAGAAGATTGTCTTGCATCAGTGGGAAGCTGGATGTCTAGTAAGTTCTTACTTTTAAACTCTGATAAGACTGAAATGATAGCTCTTGGTCCAGCGAGGCATGGACTTCAATTTGACCAGCTAACACTTAGCTTAGGTTCATGTGTTATACATAATACAGACAAAGTGAGGAACCTTAGGGTAATTGTTGATCCTATGCTGCCCTTTGGTCTCCACATTATGAGACGTTATGAGGACTGCTTTCTTCCATCTTCGAAATATAGCAGAGATTCATCCCATCCTGTCTATGGTTGATGCTGAGACTCTGATACATGCATTTATCTCTTCTAGATTGGACTATTGTATTGCTCTATTTTCTGGTTTACCACAGTCACATTAGGGGTCTTCAATTGGTTCAAAATGCTGCTGCCAGACAAAACGTTTGATCACATTACACCCATTTTGGGATCCCTTCACTGGCTTCCTGTCCCTGTGAGATCAGATTTTAAGGTTCTGTTACTGGCCTATAAAATCAAAGGCTGCTGTAGAGGGCACAACACCCTCTCTCCGTTTTGCAGTCTCTCAAAAGGAACAATCAAGAATTTGTGCATTTATGGAAAGCACGACCAGATTGAGAAGTAAGGTTTTATCAGTGCATTTACGTCATGCCGTCCTCAGAAAGAGATTTTAGGTGTATTTTGGGTAATAACAATAATAATGGAAAAAAATGTTAGCGTTTGTTGCTCTACATCTCTGGACTGCAGCTGTGTTTTTAGTTTAACCACAGCGAGGACACTGTGACACAAACACACCGCCCCCAGCCCCTTCTCCTCCTCCTCCTGCAGACAGGACATAGAGGAATGAGAGGAACAGACACAGGGACTCGGTGCCAGGAGAAAAACAAAACAGAGCTTTTATTCTAAAAATTGATTTTTGAACATTTTGAATGGTTTTATATCTTGTGTTCAGCCTTGATTTTGCGGCAGCGCAAACCCTGCCTTTTTGCCAGCACAATTGACGGAAATCAGTCATAGCGATGGAGAACTTTAATTCCTGTAGATATGCCTTTGGATCATCACAGGAACTCTGTTCTTCCTTCACTGCTGCCAAGTTCCAGAAATGTCACCTCACAAGGCTTAGTTATGATACCAACAAAAACTGATTTGCAAAACCGTAACACACTCAACGTAGCTAATAAATAAATAAATAACTCTCACATGCACTTGCTTGTATGTGTCGGTGAAGAATATTAGTAAAGCTGCCAAACTACCTGGCGGGTTATGGAACAGATTGCGGACACTTCTTTCAGGAGTGTTGAAGAATGCTGTGGCCATGGCGTTATACTCCCCATCTGCACAGAACAGCTATGAAACACAAGAGAGAAGGCACAGATCCCGCTCAGTCGCTATCCAGCGTTTGTTAAAGTGCAAAAAGGAAGTTGACTTGTCATATGATTCATATAAAGAACACGAGGACAGATCACAGCCAAATCAGTGAGGATGTACATCTGTATCCATCTCCTTATATTTACAGTTTCTCTTACATAGTATCTAATAAAGGACCTCAGTGTAAACAAGTCTCTTAAACTAAGAGATGCAGTTCATTATTTATGGTCAAGGTGTATATTTTTGGCATTAGCAAAGACTTTGCTAGGTAACGATTGAAAAAACACTCGTGAACAAACTTATGTTGACTCTTGTCTCACTCACCTGCAAAGAAATTTATGAGCAATAAACTGAAATGGGATTGCCCCCTGGGGGAGTTTAAAACCCTTAAAACCTCCCCCTTGTGTACATATACCTGCAGGGGGTAGTCCTCAGAGTTCTCAGGTCCCAGGGGCTGACAGTCGTTCGAAAAGTAGATCATAGTGAAGGACACTGTCGCAGTCACCGCAGCAACCAACATGGCCTCCAACACTTGCAAACATGGGCGGTGGACGTACCTAACAAAGACATGCACACACACAACCTCGTTGCAGTTGACATTTTATCATTCTGTAGCTCCGGATTGACCTTATTAATACTTGAACTCTACAAATGCCTGTTTAACAAATGTTTTGGGTGAAAATTTTCATTCAATGACACAGAAACATTTCCAACATGCTTGTGTCACAGCCTCAGTGTGGACTTTCCCTTGTGATTAAAGAACAGAGTTCAGGGAAACCAGTACAATGGAAACCAAGGCCTCTCTGCCAAATGCATTCCTCTGTGCCTCAGGGCAACATGCCTTCAAACATAATAACTGGAATATAACCATTTACCAAACACAGCATTCATCAATTCATCATAGGATGCCTGTGACAGCTGACAGTTTTGTTTTTAATCAGCAAGGTATTCAAGAATGCTTAACAATGAGCTAAACAATTTAAAATAAATAAATAAAAGCAAGACACCAGCAAGTTGATATTCTCTAATTTACATCTGACTGCTTGTTTTAAAGAGCCAGCTCTTGAAGAGCTACGCACTTAAAAGGTTCTGTTCAATTTGTTCAAATTCCTGGGTTTATGTACTGCACCGCCATCTCACATGTCAGCCTGTTCATAACCACTTCCTGAAGGAATGACAAGTTTTGGCTAATGTTCAGTTCATTCCAGTTATCATGAATTTTGGCCCGTATCCTTATGGGTGGATACATGTGGTTCAATGTTGATTCCCAATTTCCAAGCTTCAATGGTCCTGGTGCTTCCTGTCTTACTGTATGGTTTTGAGACTTGGACATTAACCAGTGACCTGGGTTGACAACTAAATGTCTTTGGTACTGGGTCTCTTTGGAGGATGCTTAGGTACTGCTGGAATGACTGATGAATGAAGGTTACTTAGGGAGACTCAGATAAGGCATTCAAATTGCATCATGAAGGCACATATCTATGATATTGTGGCCATGTCAGGCTTTTACTTTGGCATGATTGGGGACATGATAAACTGAAGAAGACCAAGGAGATACCCACATGTTAATTGGCTATGACAGACAGATGGCTATTTTTGAGAGGGGAGGGACAGACCAGTTGCCTGACTGGATGGTTGTCATTAAGAACAAGGCAGTAACATTGTGTGGCAGATGTGGTACTGTGTAGCATGTTCTCAGACCTGACCTTAGTCAGACCTATTTGCTGTCAGTGGTAAAGGGATTTTGAAGTGTTTTACCACCTGATTCAGGTGCTCAAAACTCTTTACAAACTCAAAACTTTTTACTCTCCATCTCACATATGTACGGCACTCAGGTGTACACCAGAAACTTGCTCAAGGGCACCTTAGTGATCTTCCTGTCTGAGTAGTGAATTTGAACCGATGACCCTGTGGTTAGGCCAACACTTCCACATCAATAAAAATTCCATTTCGGGAAAGCAAGATGAAAACTGCAAACCTAAGAGTTAGTCAAAACATTTTTGTGTTTAAAAACATGGTTGGAAAAAAAATGAAATAAAAGCACTTCAATGCAAACAAGGAAGTAGGAACTACAGCCATCTATGAAGTCACACTACCAGTGATTGTATCTAATATTACCTTGAGGCTATTTTTAGCAAACACTTCAGTCACAAGGTATTCATATTCTCAGAATGTGTTTAAAAAGTAGACAACAGAATTTCTTGACACTGCACCCAGTGTTTGAAAATACACAAAGCCTTGATAATCCCAAGTGTTGTTTTTGGTGACTCATAAATTTGTGGCAGAAATGTGTTCCATTTTTAAACCTCACCTGATCCTGAAGATAGTCAACCAGTAGTTAAGAACATTGAATAGAGCTCCCAGCAAACCACCTGCACAGCAAAAATAAGGTTAACAACCATAAGAAGAGCAACACAAAGCATGACATGTCTCCACTCGTATGTTAATTTGGTGTATGGTTTTATAGTGGCAGTGATCATAAAGCCTGGAAATTATTTATTTTCCTAAAGATAGGTGCTTTAATGGTGGTATTTATACAGGGAAAAATTGGCACTTTACAAATGGCATGTGGCGTTTTGACCCCATTTTCAAAATGAGATTTCCTCTGGGCTCCCCAGTTCACCACCCACAGATGATTTGTATCAGACAAGGTGTTCTATAGTTACTGCACAGAGATGAAAATCAAAATGGCACCATTAGTGGCGATACTTAACAATAGACAATAATGGACAACTGCCATTTTCGAAAGGAACCTTCCACTAACCTTGTCAAATACACCACCAAGGCGCTCTTTAGTTATTGTGCAGAAACTAAAATCAAGATGGCATCTATAGCTGCCATACTGAATAACAGACATCAGCCATTTTTGAAAGGAACCTTCTTTTAGCCTGCCAATACACCACCAAAAATTGATTTCAATCACACGAGGTGTTTTTTAGTTACTGCATGGAAACAAAAATAAAGATGTGTCTGTAGCATCCATATTGGACAATGGATGGCCACTGTCAAAAGAAACCTTCCTCAAGCCTCCCCCAGTATACCACGAAGAAATTATCTCAATCAGACAAGGCATTCTTTAGTTATTCTGCGGAAACAAAAAGTTTTCAGACTGATGCCTGGATGGACAGAGTGAAAATGTAATGCCCTCCCCCCCAAACTATGTTGAATAAGGGCATAAAAACTACACACAACACACATTTGTAAACTAATGTGAGCATACTCAAGTGGCAACCAGAATACAACTTAACACTGATAAAACAAAAACAAAAAACGCCAACAAGTAATCCTCCACAAAGCACAATGCTACTTTGGACTCCCAGTAGTAGACCTATAATCTGCAGTCAAACAACAACAAATTAATAGTGTCAACAAATTACCGCATTTACTCCAAATTTGTGTAGTAGATACTTTACATAAAGACCAACTACAAAGAAATTTGCTCTGAACATTTAAACCAACACCCAATCACATCATCTTAACATGAATGACCTTCAGGAAAACTGTCTAAAATAGAGATGCAATTAGCTATTTGCACATATTTACAGCTAGGATTGCATCAGGTAGGGCATCCAGCGTAAAATCCAATGCATATCTCTACCAGATATGCTGTGGAGTGAAGAAAAAAAATAAATAAATAAAACTTCTGCCCGGGAATCTGCATACAACATTTTCATTAAGAAAGGTATTTTACCCAAAGCACCCATTGCGATGAACAAGGGGATCTCATATAGGTTGTAGGCAACACTCTGAAAGAGGACACAACAGCATTACAATTACCACAACGCACAAACAGCATTCAGTATAGACAGGAAAATTACTTCAGAGTGTTTAAGAAAAAAAAAAAGTTTCTCACATCACTCTCAAAGCCTCCAAAATTGATAAGGCGCTTGCTGGAAAGGTCTCCTGTACTGTGCTTATAGACACCCAGGAAAAAGTTCAGGGTGAAGGTAGAGATCATGGATGCAAAGAACTGCAGGTGGGAAACAGGAAGAAATGAATTTTAATAAAAAGAATAAAGGGAACAAAGCAGGAAAGGCAAAAAAAACCCACCTCTAAATTAGGACATACAGTGAAGCCTTGTTCATGAAATGTACATATTTAACTTTTCTTGTAATCCAAAGAAAATAAAGACTGTTAGGACATAAAAGGCAAGCATTCATTCATCTATCAGTTTATTTTAACAAACAGCGAGACTCTGCAATTGTCAACAACACTTTGTTACTGTACTTGTTAAAACATGCTACCAAGTCTCAAAATACATACATGATTCAGTGGTCCTCACCTATAACTATCATAACTAACATTTCAGAATGGAATATGGAGTAAATTTTTTTTAACGACATAAATTTTACAGACCCACTCAAACATTACCTGGGGCTTCATTACACATTTGCGCAAAAGTTAAACAAAATGTTCACGTTGACAAAACGGCAAAATGACAGCAAGCAATGGAATGTTCCTCCTGAGTTTTGTCCTCTAGCGTGAACTGTAATTCCAACAGCCATGGTGACAAAAGTGTAAATCAAGCTAAATACTACCATTTTGTATTTTTTGCCCCGCCCCCAAATTCAGTAGTGGTGCCATATAGTCATCTCATATAAGCTTTAAAAGGTACCTCCTGTGAAGTTTTTGGTATAATAGTATCATTCTAAGCTGCAAATAAAAAAATATTTTCAAAATTAGCATTTTCTATTAACAGTAATCGCGCAAACATATTCGCTAAAAATTAATCGCTACTAGAGGCGCTGAAATTCAAACCGGTAGTGTGACGTCAGCGTGTGGTTGTGTGTACCAGCACGCCATCACGGGAAGTGTCGACTGATGGCTGTGATAAACACTGACATCACATGAATGATTGCGGTGACTTTTAAAATAACTTAATTTTCTTGTTGTGGAACAAAAACGCCAGCATTTTCTGGTTAAGGCTGAAAACACAGAGGGACTTCTTTAAAAACTCTACATTTCTTCAGCCACGACAAGGAACTATTTTCATACGTCGTTATCCACAATCAGGGCGTGTTTTATGTATAAGTTTTCATCAGGCTGTAATGCGAGTCCCATCCCACTGAAATGGCGTAACAGGTAGATTAAGACTTTTCCTGTGGCTCAGCTCCGTTTATACTTACTGTAGTCAAGTAACGTTGGAACTGCAGGGTTTTTCAGCAAGTTTTTTTGGTTTTGTGTGTAGCCATTACATTAGTGACCACATTTATAACTGAGTGAGTCAGACTCTATTTTTAGACAAGCAGCCAGCCAAATGCACCAAAACACAGGCTGTTTGTGACAGCTGATCGCACCTAAACTTTGTGAAACTTTTGTCATTCATCTTATGGACACTCTCCCTCTGTTGCACAAAGAATTAAATATGGATACATTAAGACAGGAGCTTGGTCAACCACACGCTTACGTCATAATTTCTGACCAATCAGAGGCGTTCTTTACTGTTTTTTATTTTAGCAATTTATTGTTAAAACAAAAAAAAAAACTCATAAGAAGGCTGGAAAATGCATGATGTTAGTATGTTTTTACAGATAAAATAAGAATTATTTTGAAGCTAGCCCATCTTTAACAAGCTGTACATGTCTTCCTGCGTCCACACATAACAAACCGTGTATATTAGAATGTAATGAGACTCTTTCTGTAAATCATGTCACCTGTAAAATGGAAAGAAGTTCCACTGCAGTTTTGCAAAATATGAGCTTTTTTTGTTTTGTTTTATTAAAACGCCCCAAAAAAAGCCACCTCATGCGAGCACAAAGCATTTTTGCGTTTGAGGTTTTTTTTTTTTTTTTTTTCGAAATATACGTTTTCATTAAGCATATTTTCAATTCGCTACTTTAAAACTGCACAATTTAGAGGGCAACAGAAACCCGCCTAGAGACTGACAACATTAATCCTATACTTGGCCTACCAGTTGTAGGAATAAGATTCTTTTTCTTCCCACTTTCTTTAAAATTGTGAGGTATTTTTCAATGTTTTTGTGAATTTCATGAATAATGCACAGATCATTTGAGGGGGCATATGCAAAGAGTAAACTCTATGAACTGATTAGATTTTGGTGTAAATCTGGACAACTATCCAGATTGCTTTGGAGTCAAAATATTTATTTATAGGGGGTTATATTTGTTTATGCATTTACTGTATGGCAATAACAATAAACAAGAACAGGAACTTGCAACCATTACCAATGCGTAGCTAAAGTGATAAGGATTCAGTTGGGTGCAAAGAGTTTTCTTTTTTTCTTTTTTTTAATATATATAAAGATAATTTTTCAGCAGATTTCAATAGAGGTGTAGACCCAGGACTTTTTCAGCTTAAAAAAAAGAAGAAAAAAAAACTGCAAGACAATGACTGCCTGTCAAGCACTTCAAGTGTTGGTGGAGCTACGTGCTCCCCAAACCATTGCATTAAACTGGACTAATTCTTCTCTTCATTCACTTAATCCATTTTACAAGGTACACACCTTGGGAACTACCCAAGTTCCCATATTTGACAAGAGCATGCTCCCATCAGCCCAAACATGAGACTCAGTTTCACTGTGAGATCTTCTTTGTGTACAAAGATCAACTTCTGTTTTCAGTTGACGATCAACATCAACATACTGCCAGGATTTAATTTTGTCTGGGTTTCTTTTCTATCAGTTTTCAGGAAGTAGCTTCAAAACATCTTTAAACACTAATCTCAACAAAATATGACACTCTGAAACAGGCAACAGCATCATCTGTGTTTTCACAGATTAAATATGGCTCTAGGTAGGAAAACATACAAATGGGATAAAAAAAATTCATGACTGTGAGAAAACAACAGTGCTAAATATAATGTACTGTTACAATAATAAAAGAAAGCAAGTTCTTTCAACTTCTCCCTTTTATCACTTGGGGTAACAATGGCAGATCTGATATAGAGCTGCATGTTAATTTGGCACAAGGATTACGCTGAACCACTTAGCCACCACACTGCTACTGTATAAGAGGTGCATTTAAAAGTATCTGACCTTATTTTATCCCACAGAAACAAATGAAGCATGCACGTTTTCATTTGGAGAGGAGGTTTAGGGAACTGAGATTTAGTGGCATGAATTTTTTCTTGTCCACAGAGCACTCTGTCACAAGCAGTCAGCCTTCAAGTGAACACGTGTACTGAGCAGTTGTCGGATTCTCATTTTCTATAATACGAGGAAACAGCTTGAACAAAGGTATTGCATCAAAATTTGCCAAAAGCTTGGCGATACCCAAATGGAAACTAGTCACAATATTCAGCAGGCTTTGTGCAGAACGCAAATAAAAGAGTGGTAAAAGCACTTCAAAAATGGGTGTCCATCAGTGGAGACCAATGCACATAGGCCATCCACAAACCATAATAAAGATGATTGACAGAATAAGAACATTGGTCGGGGATGACCGTAATGTCACCATTTAAGAACTTGAGGACAAGGTGGGTATAAGCACAGGTTCAGTACATTCCATTTTGATGTGATTAATCAAGCTCCCTACTTTCCTGATATGGCTCCCTGTGAATTTTGGCTGTTACCCAAGACCAAAATGACACTAAAAGGGACTCGATCTGAGTTGCAAGAAGACAACATGCAGAACTAGGGATGCACCGATCCACAATTTTCACTTCCGATCCGATCCCGATACCTGAATTTGGATATCTGCTGATACCAATACTTTTCCGATCAGATACCAGAGCTCTGTTTGCTTTAATAATATTATTACTGTTGATTTTCTATGAGGAGTTTCTTAAGAAGGAGACCTGAAAGTAGAGCTACAATTTGCCAGGTGTATCCAAGATGAAAGCCTAGCTTTGATGTTTTGGTGAAAAAAAAAATAAAAATAAAAATTATAGACTTTTATAGCCTTATTTTTATAGACTTAAAGAGAAAAGACAGCGCTCTCTCCCTGTCTGTCTGTCTCTCGTTCACTCTCTCTCTCTCGCTTGCTTTCTCTCTCCCTCTGTCTCTTTTTCTTCCTCTCAAACAGCGGTTTTCGTGCTGCGCAAACTTCAAACCTTTTGGAAACATAAGCCTTTCAACTGTAAAATAAATGTATCATCACCGACACACACACGCAGAATATTAAGGGAAACGTTTTCCCTTTCAACGGACAGAATCTCTGTTTCGCTCCTCCTCAGCTGCACGCTGAGCTGGTGTTTCACAGCCTCGGGACAGTGAAGCGGTTAACTTTTTAGCACAGATTTTCAGCAACAATTCAGTAAATTTTTCAGAAAATCCGTGCTCGACAAACAGACAATTTGAACCCGAGAGCCGAGCAGAAATTTGCCACTAACTGCAGCTAGAACACTGCGGAAGAGAGCTCTCTCAAACAGACCGGCTTCAGAAAACCGCCCCCCTCCTCCCGCTCGGCAGTAAACAAGCAAACAGCAGTTGAGAGGATTCACAGTGACTCTTCTTCGGTATCGGAAAATGTCGCGGTTTGGATCGGTATTTTCCGATACGTGAATTACGTTGGTATCGATCTGGGATCACATCAGTCCCATCCCTATGCAGAACTTGACAGTCCAGCTGGATACCAATCCAAAAGAAGAAGTGGAAGAAGTGTGTGCATTCCCAAAGAGACTACTTGGACGGAGATGAGCATTTCAGACTCCCAGGTGAATTATTTTCTTGCAGCCAAAAGTCAGATACTTTTTGGATTCACCTCGCATATAGATTATCAATCCTGTAATAAACTACTGATTGATATTGCAATCACTCCTGTAAATTATTGTCTCTAGCTTTCATTCTGATATTTTAATGGCACATATGGAGAGTTTGCACATTCCACTAAAACTGCAGTTTTTGTGAGAAATTTAGTCATTTCCATAGTCCAATAACACAAAGATTTCTATTAGTAGGAAGCACAATTTTCTTATTTTTCTTCAATTTTCTGACTTGACATGAAAGATAAACATAGGAAATGCAACAACTATTATCTGTCTGACTCCTAATAAACGACTTCTACCAATGGTCTGCATCCAAACCACTATATGAAATATTTGACATCTTATAGAATCATGAATCAGAGGATCACGATACTTACCATCCTCCATGTCAACATCTGGTTCCAGAATGAAGCTCCTTCTTCGAGAGAGAAAAGAACTCCCCCTGTTGAACAAAGAAACAAAATCAGTGAGAAACAGCAGCAGCATTAAAAAAAAAAAAAAAAGAAAAAAAACAAATCTCCTTGGTTGCCACATATGATGAGACTGTAAAGTAAACAAGGTCTACCTAGATGTTTCTAACATTACGAACATTCCAAATAGACTCCTGGATGATTTCCATCATATTTGAAATTGCAGTGGAGCAAGTTACAGAAATTCTCACTATTTAGTCCAAGTATCTGGTTTTATGAGAACTTAATATCACACAGACATCACACAAGAAGGTCCTAGATTGTCTATGACTCGAAACCTTCTTCCTCAACAAAAATAAATTAAATGAATAAATAAAAATTGATTTTAGAATGTTTACCGACTGGTGCTCCAAAAGCAGCTGAAACTCCGGCAGCAGCTCCAGCAGAAACAAAGTCTCTTTTTTCTGTGTCTCTCCTGAAGTATTCAAAGAGCTTAAAACACATACATGTCCATTATCTTTCTGAACACAAGCACACACACACACACCTGACCACTGATCAACACCATTTACAACTAAAAGCAAATAAACTCATGACAGTCATCCTTATAGTCAGTTCAATTTAAATCATGACTGTTTAAAGCACTGACCTTAAAGTCTCTCTTTAAAGATGTGCTTCTGCCCTGTGAGACTCCTGCAGCTACAACAGCACCAGAGTGAATCATGGGACCTTCCTGAGGGATTGTGGGTAACACACCAAGTGAACAGGTACAAATTAACTTTGTTGAAAGGCTGAAAACAACACCTGCAGGTATATAATTACTAGATAAACGCAAAACAACAACAACAAAAAACATCTTCTGGTTGTTGTACAACCAGGTCCATACGTATTTGGACAATGATTTTTTTTTTTTTTTTTGCCTCTGTGTTCCACCATAGTATCAACTTTCAGCTTTAATTCAAGAGGTCTAACAAAGATATGGCATAAACCTTTCAGGAATTACAGGCATTTGCATACACGGTCCCTCTATTGTCAGAGTAAGTGGGCCACACGTAATTGGACAAAATAAATTTAAATATCATTTTTAAAAACAAAACCACTTTTACATCTAGTATTCATGTAGACAAGTCAGGGGATGGCTACGTGAACACTTCCAAGTCACTGAATACACATCTTTGTCCACAATTCTTTCAATCATTCAGAAATACAGACAGTATGGTAAATCAGTCTGAAGTGTACAGTTCTCAAAAACCCATGACAACTGAAGGAATGTATAGGCTTCTGTGGCTGCAATTCGAGAAACTGTGCACAGATCTAGTCAGCTGATATTTTAAAGCATTTTATTTATAATTTTTTTTAATTACCAGTACTTCCAACAATTTTAATGAATTTTAAATTTTGACAATTTGTTTTCTTTTAACATATATTTTATAGTGTTTATGGAACTCTGCATTGTTACTGTGCAATAAGTCTGCGATAAAGTCTACTGACTGACTGATTGCAACTTTCACCTCTTATAGTCCCAGTTATCCAGCGTCATAGTAGAGTGGAACAGAGATTAATTTTAATAAAAGAAAACACTGAATTTTGGTATGACTCTCCCATGTACCTCAGCTGAAATTACATGTCTTTAAAGAGTGTTTTAAAAAAAAGTTTGTCACTGTCCAAATACTTATGTACCTGGCTGTAAGTTGACAAAAAACAGAGCTCACGAAAAATGGTCAACCTCAAGCTAAAGGCTAATTTTCCTAACAAAACCTAAACTACTGAATTAAAATCTTATTCATGTCAGAGTTTGATAGGAGCACATACTTTTCCAACAGCAAGACCTCCGACCACTGAACAGATAACACCACACACTTTGATCATCAGCGTCTGGTGAAGACAAAGAAGAAACAAATGTGAGTTTGTGAGGTGGCCGAAGCTGCTCCCTGCACGCCAACACTGCTTCAAGTATTTGTGTGTGTGTCTGTGAGTGTGTGCGGACCTTAAGTCGGACGACCCGAGGCATCTTAACTCCATTCAAGTAACATTTGATCTGTGGAATACCACTTCCTGCTGCTACTGGCTGGAGAGAGGAAGAAAGTAAATCCGAGTAAAAAGGCAAAAAAAAAATGTCAGCAGAAAAAAAAAACACAAATAAAAGCTGGAAAATAAAGAAACCATGATGTAAGTATCACAGCAGCAATACATATATCAATTCAAGCTGTAGCCAATCCTGATAAAACTACTTCAAGATCAAATAAATCTGTCATCAGATTTTTCTCCAATCACTATTTACACTATTTCTATAAACTCTAGACATCCCAAAATTTGCATAATACCTCACTTACTCTGAGCCCCCTCACACATAGTATGAATGTGGTCAAATTGCGCGTGAAGATAAATAGATACTTTATTCATCCCCTCATGGAGAAATTCAGTTGTCATTCAGTAGCAAGTACAGATTAACAGACAAGGGACAAAGCCCAAGGCTTAAACCCCCCACACATTTAAATCAACAATGTTCATTATAAAATCAAATAGCAGCAGGAATATAGGATTTTCTAAAACGCACGAAGCAGGAATTGTATGCAATGTTTAAAATCATAGCTGCCTCTAACACCTCGAACACCTGTTGCTACAACTATTTGAGCACACCAGCGGCTGAATGACAGCGTGTGCTCTGTGAGAACCCATCGAAACCTCTTGCGGTGTCGGCCAAATTCCAGATGACACACACGTACATCTAACACTGCTCGCATGGCACTTAGAAAATGTGTGGCCATTCACACTATTAGCATGAAAACAGTCAGCAGACGATCACTGTTGAGCTGGATGTGAAATGTGTCTAAGTGCCCCACAAGTGTGGCTTTGCAAACAGACACAGGGACACGGTGTGTGCGCTGAACTGACAGGAGGTGTGTCCGCCGACATGAGCAGCATGGACATCTGTGGTTCTGGACTTCCCAGCTAGAAAACACGTACCGTGTTTGGACGGACATGAACTAACAACTGTCCACTGTGACGCACGTGTGTCTGCTTGCTGTCCTCACATGGACATCCATAAAACATATAACTGTTGCAATGGGCTGCAGCAAGCGTGCGCAAAGCACACACATCGACAGGCTGCCCCAGGTGAAACGGACCGTCAGATCATAATACGCAGCGGGCGAGCTGAATGTCACATCACCCACGTGAGCAATGCTCCATATGACGTGGTGTCAGTCCTGCGGCGTGCCGTCCACAAGACATGCGTGTCGGGCAGGACACTCGCGCGGGGCTGGCTGGACATGCCACCAGCAGATGTGGACATGATAAGAGCACACTACTTCATCATTCATGTCATTTCATGACTGTACTTCTGTGACCATGGGTCATCTACAGAGAAACAGACGGATCATACTTGTATTGCCCGCTTGATAAGAGGAATTCAATAAAATGCAGTGATTTTATATGGTGTGTGGTTTTATTTTATGTTAAATAGGTCCATGTCCTTCTTGATATCAGGCATTTTCCTGCACCATTTACAGGACAGCGATGGTAACTCAGTGGTAAAGTTTCTGGCTGGCAATCAGAGGTTTTGGAAAGTGCAAGTTCGAATCCCATGGGTGGTATGCATTTTTTTCTTTATTCTCACAGCAGTTGTGCGATGTGGTTGCACATCATGCAGCTGCTCGCACTGTGTTCCCGTGTGCACGAAACCATCACAGTGGCATCGTTCAAGCCTGCCCATCAGCTCAATGTTTTCATGGTTTTCTCATACGAGCTGTTCCGCCATGATTTGCCCTGAGTTGTACTTATTCGTACTATGTGTGAAGGGGCCCTCAGATTGCAGTTCAAACTGAATTCAACTGAATCGATTCAAATCTGATCTAGCAAGTAACCAGATCAGATTTGTGTGTCTGTGTAACAATCTTCATTTAACTCTTATCTATTATTATAGTGATGCAGTCACACATATGCAAACAGTCACATGACTGCTGTCTGGTGTCACGCTGCTGTTTACTTGTTCCTAACGCTGCAACAATGCTCACACAGAGCTCTGACTGACAGAAACTGGATTACAAAAAAAATCATCACAGCTGATGTTAAGTTTAAAAGCATTTAGATTTCTAAGGTGATACATAAGAAAACACTCAATAGGAGATGCACTTTCAAGGGTGGCGCTACTGTTGGATGACATGCACTTGCAGATACAAAAAGTGACTGCACCCTAACTCAAGTCCAAAATAAGGTCACAAAACAGACTGTGGAAAAAAAGGCATTCATGATGTGGAAAGACGAAGCAGCAGTTCAACTCTAAATTCTACCGGGTGTACGCACACAGCTGCTGCATGTGACATGTCTGACGAGTCTGTTCCAGGAGTGAAGTGTTACACACGTGTCAATACACACACACACAATCTGAGCATTCAGACCAAAACAGATTTCCAAAAATGTCATGTTTCAAGCCACCTACTAAGACAAGGCGACTGTTCAGACTTGCAACATGGGATCAGATTCAAATCGGATATGCATGCAAATGAGATTTTTACTGCTCGTCTGAACGAGGCCATAGAGGGAATGTGTTTTGGCAGATAGGCCAAGGAAAGGTCATTTTTCTCTACGAGATTTGGTCTACAAAACTTGACAAAAAAGTTCCTATTTTACAAACCTGGTTGCTTAATTCTCCGAATATTTGAGCTACTCCCCCCCTTCCTAAAATCAGCTTGAAGCCAGCCAGTGGCTCCTTCGTGGGTCAGTTTTCCCTCTCTGGCCTATCTCCATCACTCATTTTGTTTTTCAAATCAGTCTTTATGGATTTGTCAAATGTGTGTGTGTGTGTGTGGGGGGGGGGGGTGGTGCAAGATCAGCCACATCAAAATAGCAAAGGCATGAAGAGATGAGCATGAATCAGCCAAAGGTCACATGATTGAGCTGTTAAACACAGAACCAGCAGAGCTGATAATCTGTGAGAGACGTGCAGCTGTTCTACAGTTCATAGACTGAAATACTAAAAATTAATCCACCTTAGCTCACCCATCAAAACAGAACTGAAAACAAAGAGAGTTCCACTGGATTTATTACAAATCTAACTGCAGCCCTTCAACAGTAGATATTTTTGGATTATGTTACTTCAATTTATTACCACAGCCAAAGACGTTTCAGGGTTCACACTGCGCAAGCGTGAACCATGAAACTGGTTATACACATCCAAGCATTTGTAGTTTTTCAAGTCCTCTGATGTACAGGGGCTAGGTGAAAAAAATAATTCATGATGTCCATGTACGTAACACCAGGCAGTGAACTCTCTCTCTCCGACCACACAAATGATGGCATTTGGTACAGATTTTCACCACCAATTAATTTAATCTTCACTTTAAATTGCGACCGTGCTTCACTGCTTAGTCCATCTCTATATCTCACGGCTGCCTCACAAAGTTCTGCAGAGCTTTCTCAACCTTTCACCACCTGAAAGAGTAGAACATGTGGTTCTGTGATCTTACCAATGCCTCCGACATGGCCAAACATCTGGGTCATGTGCGCAATGTTGACAAAAGTGAAAACACTCTACTGGGGGCCTACACAAACGCACTAGACACTCTCCATTGATTCAACACAGAACCAAACTACAGTGCTGCATGTCTTTACTAGGATAAACAACAACATATTTCTCTCATCCAAACATTTTATGTAAATTTTATGCTACATTTTAATGTACCTTGTAGTTGCAAAAGTATGGAAACACAAATATTTTCTACATACCCTAATTTCCTTATTTCATACTTATCCAGATATGGAAATTAATAGAATCAAATTCTGTACTTTTCCATACTATGTAGGAACACTGATTAATTCATTTTATTGTCTCTCACCTCGAAAAAAGCTACCATGATGGACCCCACCATGACAAAGGCGATGTTGAGAACGGCCCAGAGGATGAGAGAGACAGACAGGCCGCCAACTTCTGTAAAGCTCTCGATGTCTGTAAAAGGTCAAGGGTCAAGGGAAAGCCTAGTGGGGTCACAACACCACGAGTAACAACATAAATAGACTAAATCCATACAGAAGCCACAGAAATTGAAGACACACACAAACACACCAGTATATCGAACAAAAAGCATGTCAAAAACAATTTTGTAACTAACCAGCACACAAGAGTTAGGAACCTTTTTGAATGTGTCCACTTATTTATCAGATTCAGATTCTTAGCAAGATTAAACTCTCTATACATTTTTATTGACTCAGTTCAGTCCATCTCCAACTCCCTGTCCACATTGTGACAGAAAGTTTCATTCAAAATCTGCATATGGATCACGTCATGAAAAGGGGGTCACCATTACACAAGCAAAAATTATTGGTCAGTAAAAACAAAACACCTCTATGTGCAGGGAAAAATATAAAATGATATATATCAAACACATATTGATTAAATAACTGTGGTAACATAAACAACATAATTATCTTGGAATTTTTCTTTTTTGAGTTTTTAAAAATCAGAAAATGAGAGACCAAACCCCACCAAATTTGTGACAAACAACACCTAAGTATTATTTTGGTAAAAATAAACAGAAATCACTTCAACTAATTCATCTGAATTTACTTCTGATTTGATGGACACACAGTATCTTCATCACTCTATACGGCTGCAGAGAGCATGCCAAAAATGTGATGTTGAATATAACCCGTAGTGTCCCGCTCTGTTACATTTAAATCCCATGTTCGTAAACTGCTAATTTATTCAATAAATAAAACTCCAGTTGTGCTGTTTGAAAGTACCACTTTGAGAGCCTTAAACCCATGGAGAGATCAAATTTAGTTGAACAATAAAGTAACAGTCATCAATTATTCACTTTCTTTGTTTCGCGTCCCGGTTCGACCAGTTACACTCAAGTCCAAATACAGCTGCCAAAAATAGAACTCCCACAAGCCCATCCCCAAAAAAAAAAGGTATATCATGACTTGTCTCAATAGTGGATTTTATGTATTCCCCATAGTCCATACAATTATATCTTACAGTCTATATCACCTTGCTAGGAATTGTAAAAATTGACCTTAATGTCACATATTAGTGACCTCTTTTCATGACGTAACCTATTTATAAATCTATTAAGGTTTCTGCAGCCGCCATTATCTCAGCTGTTACACAGTCCAGGCAGCTCAAAATCTGCATGCAAGCTGCTTATTCACTCCCACTGACAGTTCACATACTTAGACTGCAAAATGTCAGACACTTCAAGCCTCACAATATTTCACTATTTTGATCCTTCCTGAGGGAAAAATCCCTCAACTTTGTTGACAAACAGAACAAATGATATTTACAGAATCATTCACCAAAGGTACAGCAAATAATTCCATCTACTTTTAGCAGAATTAGCTGTTTTTCTAGCAGATTTAAACCTTTACACTGTTCAGAATGCTGGGATCTATTATGGGCAAACACCTCATTACTATGATGAGAAAGCGAGGCTGGAGTCATGTGGTTTCATTTACATTCTGTTGCCAAAAGAAATAAGTGAGTTGCGCATCTCATGCCACGCAGTGCATTGCGCAACTGGATAAAATACTAGCTACCAACCGAACATGTGCAAACATGGTAAAGATGACAGAATGCAAACATGAGCGATCGGTGGAGTTTAGATGACTTTAAAATACAGATAATTATTGAATTGAGACTTTTTGGAAGCAGGGAGGTCTCTGTATTCATAGGCAACGCAAAGATGAACTTATTATGTTAGCATACAGTGGATTGGACGAAAATGTTACACTCAACCCACTGACACAGGCTGAAACGTATCTAGTCTGGCAGAAATATCGGTGTAAAACGAGGCCTCCATGCATGTATGCAGATATTGCTGATATCTGATGGAAAATTATGGAATAATGGAATTATAGGCTCTTCCTCAAAAGCCACATTTATAAGTCCGCTGTGCTCCACACTGAGGAACAGATGAAATGGCTGATGGAAATGATAAGAATAACCCCAATAAAGGTGTTTTTTATTTTATGTTTTTGTTTGTTTGTTTTTGAATAGTTAAACTTGATTCACCTCAAGTGCACTTATTTATCCAATTTCCTTCAGAGATCTGAAATCCGTTATGCTCTACACTCAAAAGACATGTTGTATTTTTGTGCACCTCATGTTCGAACTGAAACAGGAAAGAAAGCTTTTGGTTTTTCTGCTCCATCTGCTTGGAATGTCCTCCAAACTGAACTGAAACGGTCAGGGTTGATTTCTTTGAACACTTTCTGTGTAATTTTAAGAAACAAAGAATGGAAATCTTCTGAACAGTGACTGTTTTAAATCTTAAACAGTTTTTGTTAACTTGCATATTGTTATTGTGACTAAAATGATTGTGTTTTATTTGTTAATTGCTTGTATTTTATATATTTTAATGTTTATCTTGATGTTCCCTAGTTGTCACCCTTGTAAAAGAGGTCTCGATCTCAATGGGCTTTTATCTGGTTAAATAAAGGTTATGAACTCCTTTTCGCTTTGTGACGTGGAGAGCAGCCAGTGAATCGAATAACAGCACAGTGTGGTTTTAAAAATACCGAAACTGACTGTTTTGTTTATAATATGCAATAAGTCTATTTCAGATGATCAGTGTGGACCCTCTAGCTCTTAAAATGTTTTATTTATTTCATTTATTATTATTTATTTATTCACTCAGTGTGCCACTTTGGAAAGTAGTGGCTGCTGCTGCTACACTGATGAGCTCCTTAAAACGGTTATGTGCGTGCTCCATCTTCTTCTCAGTTTTTTGTGGGAGTGTTACAGTGCCACATACAGACCTGGCATATATACTACAGTCTATGGTACTTAAATATTTCTTGAAACAATGCCGTGTTTACAGAACAGCGGCAAAAGTTGAAAATCTTTTACTTTTGACAGCAAGCGCTGTCAAAGTGCACAGTTGTCATGCTCACCAGAGGTAGCGGAATCTTTCTGTAAAACTTACTGAAAACAAAGGAACATCCAGTTTTCCATCTGCCACTTACAGCCGACATGAATGTAGCATTAGTGATTTCACGAATGAGAATTTGAACCAAGAATCCTCAGGTCTCAAACCCACCGCTTTAACCTTGACACTATCCAATAATCAAATAGAAGGTTTTTCCCTGTACAGTAATGTCTGCACATCTGGTTCTAACGGTTCTTATTAAAAATGTATAAATGTTAAGGATACTGTTTTTGATGGCTTGGTACTTGAACCCAGCCAGCTGCTCGACCACGATGTCTATGAAACAAGCAATGAGGCCGGTCACAAAGCCAATCAGACCACAGATGACCCATCGACTGATCTCCACACAACGGAAACGCTGTCAACATGATAAGAAGGGATGTAAAGAAAAAAGCAAAAAGCGGTAAGACAACGAGTGGAATCCATGAATTAATTTGCAGTATCAGACTCTACTCACTATGTGACTCATCCTTCGCTCCTCCTCCAGAAACAACTGGTTCTCAATGTTGTCATAATCCAAACTCTGAGATAAACAACAAAATACTCCAAGTAAATAAACTCATCAGCTGGCAGTTACCATTCTGCACATCACACTTACTGCACAGCACTTTCAACACACGAGAAAATAATCATACGCTTGGATCACTGTCAGCAACCTCACAGCAAACACGAAGCAGATTTAAAGAAAATATGACAACACTCAAGATGTTTAAGAGATTACAGGCCTTTGTATTAACATGATGTTTGAGAATTATCATTTTTATTAATAATATCTACAGCTATGTGCACTGAGCAACTCCACATTAAACCTCTTTTTCTCTGTTTTTGTTCAGACATTCTTTGGGTCCAGTCTCCCAATATGTTAAAATATGTTGTCTGCTTGATGAGATAAATACACACAGTTTTTGAGACAATTTAAACAAAATTCCAGTTGGAATATTGGGAATAAAACTGTTTTCACTGAAGATGGCTGTTTGTTTTATATTATTATCATCATCATCATCATCAGGGTTTAAAAATCTAACACTGAGATTTTTACAGAGTAAATTCTGATTCTTCATGGAATAAAATTAATTTCTGGAATTATATGGATGAAGGAGCAGTCAAATAATCTTTATGGAGATATGCTAATTTTAAAATGTAACCATAATGACAGCATTACTTTAGATGTCAACAAGAAGAAAATTTAAAAGGGGTCCATGACAGTGGAGGTGTGACTAAAAATCTCAAAAGAAAGATGAAATTTAATTGCTTTTTTGTTTTGTTTTTTTAATTTATCCACACCCAGAAATGCTGCCAGGCAGAATACGTTACTAAAAGGCTCTTATTTTTGGGGGGGGTTTTGGAATTAAAAACAACTGTTTCCAAGCAGCTGTGGACTTCGCCAAAGCAAACAAAACTCATTCATATGAGGATTGTGACAAAAAAAAAAAAAAATAGAAAATAAAAAATATAAAAATACAAAATTTTAAAATGAATGCCAAAAGACCAATGGAAAGAAGGAAACTGGGACAAAACACTGAAACAACAGCAAGTGGCTTAAAAAAGCTGTCATTTCATGAATGGAATTTTCTTGAAAAACTGGGCTTTTATACATTTATTTTACACGCCCAGGATACAAAGGATCTATGTGAACAGAAAGTTATGTCCCAATAGGTTTTGATCATAACATAAATTATTTTTGATATATTTACATACTTGTCACCTAACTGCTAATGAATACTGGCAACTATAAAATGAAATGTAGCCTAATTGTTAATATAACTTCTGATGCTTAACATAATGTGAGAGTGAGAACCGTTAACATTCAGTCTATCGACCGTGCTGTTTACCTCATACTTCAGTGACAGCAGCTTCTCATTGTGAGGGATCTCTTTGGGCAGACCCCTAAAATAATCCTGCAAGGAACAGGACAAAAGCAATATTATTAAAGAAAGAGCGACCTATGACTGTTGACTTACGCAGGGTCATTGCACAAATAACACACTTGATGGCAGAAAGGGCATTCAACAGTGTGCACGGGAACGATGAATAATTTCCCTTCAAAATATAACTTATGCGCTTGCAAAAGTCTCATTGCAGCCTCATTTGAAGCGCAACACCATCAACAATTCTTGTAATGGACGAAATTATTTCCGATGTCACAACATACGTGAAGCCTCTAAATGCGAAAGCTCAGTAAAGACACTTAGCCAAGCAGAGCTAAGGGACTGCAAAGTCTTCCTGATCAAATCTCCAAGGGAGGAATGCAGCAGTGACCTGCAACCTGGCCAAGTCTGGAATTCAGACAAATCTGCACATAACAGAATTTGAAGCCAGCTTATTAAGCCCAACAGCAACAAGAAACTATAAAAGCTTGGAGACCAACAGGCATTAATTCATTTTTATTTAATGGAGCAGGCATTTGGCTACATTTGTATGCTAAAACTGGACATGCTAATGAAGGGAGCACATTTTTTACCTAAGATAATGAAGTTGTAGGAGGTTATGTTTTTGTCTGTTTGTTTGTGAACAGCCTGGAACCCACAATTTTTCATATATTATGAAATTTTTACTGAAGATTCATATCATGATAGGCAAAAACTGATTCAATTTCCAAGGTCATAAGTCAAAGGGCAAAGTCAGGAAAAATCCCTATTTTTAACATTGAACAAATTTTCAAAAATTCATAACTCCACCCATCTCTGTTTATACATTATATTTTGTTGTTTTCTTTTCTTTTTTGGTATTATGTATTTACTTCACTTAAATGGTTATACTCTGAGTTTGCTATACTTTTAGTCTGTTATTTGCGTAAACATGCATGCTGAACTGGGCAGAACCGGCTTTACCTCTTAGAACATAGAGATTCACGTGACAATATAAATTATGATATGTCCCGTTGTCACACAGGTTTTGGGCAGGGACTGGACCTCCCTCTGTGCCCACGGGGACCAATAAGGGAAGGAGTTTGGAAAATAAGATCTTCCTTTGTCACGCCTATGTTGTGTTTTATAAAAACTGCTTCAGTCCTTTGTACTGGGTTCTGTATGAATGGATCTCCTGCGAGAGAGAAGATCTTCAGAATCCAAAAATCTTTAAATGAAAACGTTTTAACACAGCGCCATGGAAACCCAGGTCTCTTCTATATTGCGGTGAAGTTGGTTTGATGTTGGATAGTCTGTTGACTATCCAACATCAAACATTTTTTTTTCCTGATTCGCGCTGCATCCTTACATTGTTCAAAAATATGAACCAAAATTTCTGAGTGAGGTTTCCAGCACCTTGTTAAATCCATTGTCACAAAGAATTAAGGGAGATCTAAAGGCGAAAAGGGATCAGAGCTGATATGAGCAAGGTGTAACTAATGAAGTGGCCAGTGGATGTAATTTAAGAGCATCGCTGACAGACACAACAGACAGACTCTTCTGAACTTCAACTTTACCTCCTCTGATGTTATCTCTTCTTCCAAATCCACCGTGCTCAGTCTGCCTATTTGAAAAAAGCTGCCTCGTCCAGACAGCTACAGACCACAAACAACACAGACAATAACATACACATGTGGCCATGTGCAACATTAACATTACACAGGCTGGCTTGCACATAAAAAAGAAAGAAATTCAGAGACATCTTTTCTCAGTATCAAACACTTTGCATTTGCCTGAATTTCCACATACTACGTTTGTGTTCCATCTGTGGTTTGTTGCGTCTCTGATACATATGTGGAGCTGACAGATACCACTCAAAGCCCATGCTTCTTTTCCACTAGCTCCGCGGCAGAACGCACCAGTATGCCACAGAGCAAATGGCAGTTCCCTCAGTTCCCAAACGCTTACTGAGTGTTGTCAGAAGGAAAGGTGATGTAACACAGTGGTAAACATACCACTGTCCCAGCTTTTTTGAAATGTGTTGCAGGCATCCATTTCAAAATGATCAAATATTTGCACAAAAACAATAAAGTTTATCACTTTGAACATTAAATATCTTGTCTTTGTGGCGTATTCAATTTAATACAGGTTGAAGAGGATTTGCAAATCATTGTATTCTGTTTTTATTTACATTTTACACAACGTCCCAACTTCATTGGAAATGGGGTTGTAATAGTAGGAAGTCCTATAAAGGCCCTGAGGGCAGTTGGTGGTGATGCTCACCACTGTATTTAGAGAGTCTACAACTTCCCCTTGACAGGACACCAGTCCAACACAGGGTGGTTCCCCAGCCAAGGCTAGTATCCATTTACAGCTGGGTGGACTAAGACAATGCAGATTACGTGCCTTTTCCAAGTACGCTGACAGGTAACATGAGCCGGCATCAAACCCATGTCTACTTATTGGCATGCCAGCCCCTCATCCACTGAGCTAAGTCCCTTCAGCATCTCTCATTTTTTTTTACTTGGAGTCGCCACAGTGAATTAGCACAAGTTTTACGCTGGATGCCCTTCCTGACCCAACTCCACATGGAGAATGCGGCAGGAGTGGGGTTTAAACTGAGAACTTTCCGCATCGAAACAAGTGCACTAACCACTTGGCTACCACCCATGCTTGTAGGTAGGTATACTGTATTAAGTATTTCTTGCAAACCCTACAAGTCTTTTAATTTTAACACATCTGTTTATAGACTTTGTACATAGTTTAAAATTCTTTGCTTTATTTAAAAATATAAATATCCATTGGTTAAAATGCCAAGCTGGCATTCCAAGTGCACATGCACAAAGTGCCCCTCTTTCTTTCCAGGTCAAAGGTTAAGGAACACAAAGACAGAAGCCCATATTCAGACTACCTTTATTTATTCATCTAAGTGTGATCTTTATTAATAGTTTTTGAGGCAGTTTCTGGTGAATTACGCCAATTTGTTTTGTGTTAAGCCCGGTGAAGCAATGTTCGATTTTCGGCTGTCTCGGAGGAAATATTAGCATTCTGAAAGAAACGTGGCGTTATATTTGAATGTGGCTCTGAAAGTGTCTTTGTCCCCTTGTACTGTTTCTTAGGGCCCCTTCACACATAGTACGTGTAAGTACAAATCATGCCGAATCACAGCGGAAGAGCTCGTATGAGTGAACCACGATAACATCGAGCCGACGGACAGGTGTGCATGATCCCGCTGCGACGGCATCGCGCATGCGACAGTGTCGTGCGTGCAGGAACACAGTGCGAGCAGTTGAGACGTGGTGCACCACATCGCACCGCTGATGTGGAGAAAAATAAAATAAAAGCCAGCTGTATAATTAGTGAATATCAATGGGTTGATATAAATAATACATAAAAGGGGGCGCAATACAGAACCCCACGGTTAAATAACCCTGGTTGAATAAAAAATAAATGCTACTCACACGATTCGAACCTGTAATCTCTGTTTACCCAACAGAAACTTTATCACTAAGCTACAATTACTGTCTTATAACAGGAGCATGAAATGGCTAAAATCTACAAGCAGCTAAAAATAGAAGGAAAAAAAACACCGTGATAACTGACCAAACGGTGTTTGTTACGGTGTATTTCTGTTGACACGTGACTGAAAGTGGTGTATTTGTGGCACTGTTGGCTTGTCATATGGTTCTACGGCACGCCACTCACAGGACACGCGTGTCCTGTCAAACAGACATGACGTTCAGATCGCCTGCTGCATGTCCACATGACCTAACGGTCCATTTCAGCTGGGACAGCCTGTCAATGTGCGCGCACTCCAGCCCATCGCAAAAGCAATATATGTTTTTATGTATTTCCACGTGAGGACAGCAGGCACAGATGCACCTCACGGAGGAATGTTGTACGTTCGTGTCCTTCAAACCACGGTAGGCGTTCTCCAGCTGGGACATGCAGGGGCACAGGTCACAACAGCAGCCACCTTGAGCAGACACAACCCCTGTCTGTTCAGTGCTCAGACCAATGCGTCTCTGTTTTATGTGGTCATTCATTTTCGTTACGTGCGATGAAACTGCGTATGTAAGTATTGTTGTAATTATTTATATAACTGTCCTTGCGGTCGTTTCTGTGTTTTTAATGTGTGCAATGAACCGTCATACAGCTGTCAGTGTGCTGTGATCAGCCGACATGCCCCTCCCTGTGCGGTGTGCGCTCAGACCTTGCTGTCTGGCCCCCATGCGATCAGATCTGTACATACATATCAGCATTTTATGCAAACGTGCGAGACACATGCACCACGTGTGTTGCTTTCACTCCACACTCGTGGGTCACTTAGACAAATTTCACATCCAGCTCGACAGTGATCGTCTACTGTTTTCATGCTAACAGCGCGAAGGCCACACATTTTCTAAATGCCAAACGAGCATTGTTAGGTGTGCGTGTGTGTCACCTGGAATTTGGCCAACACCTGCCGTGAGAGGGACTAATTGGGCTCTCACAGCCACACTGTCTTTCAGCTACTGGTGTGCGCAAATAGTTGTAGCAACATGTGTACAAGGCCTTGGAGGCAGCTACGAATTTACACGTATTGCATACAATTCCTGCTTCATGCGCAATTCAACCACATTCGTACTATGTGTGAAGGGGCTCTTAATAATGATGGGATGTTTTCTGTATGCTTTGATTAGACTTTGGGGGGGGGGGGGAGAAGGGGTCCAATTTTGTTGTTTTACATTCATCTTTGGTGGAAATTCGATAATCATCTTTGTGAAAAGACTGAAAGGGGAAAATAGACAGTGTTTCTGATCCTAGGCAGCACATTGGTTAAAAGCATAGATTTAGGAGGTTTATTGTAGCAAAAGTATTTGCAAATGTGTATTTCAATTTGTGTGTATGTAGCCACATCCATAAATGTGCAAAAAAAAAAAAAAAATCTGTGTGTATGTAACCAGATCCAGAAATGCATTTAAAAAAAAAAAAAAACCTGTGTATGTATTTTGATTCATGCGTGTGTAACCAGATCCACAAATGTGTTTAAAAAATAAATAAATAAATAAAAAAAAATCTGTGTGTGTGTGTATTGGATGTGTTCTTACACGCGACTTTTGCTACACTCCTGCCTCATTAGATCTGTAAACGCATGCAGTGATTTGTACCTGTGTGCAGACATGTCTGTGCTGCTGTGGCTCCACAAATAATAATTTAAAAAAAGTAGATCTTAAGATTAAGATGAAATGCTTTATTAATCCCACAATGAGGAAATTCAAATGACGCACCAATCAAAATACATACAGATTTTTTGCACACTTATACATCTGGTTACACACGAATGAATCAAAATACATAGACTTTTTTTGCACATTTGTGGAAGTGGTTACATGAACACAGATCGAAATACACATTTGCAAATACTTTTGCTCCAATAATGGGCCAATATGTGGCTGTTAACCTGACTGAGCACCATAAGCAAGTGAACACTCCCTCCCCCATTGCCGTCGGGACACCTCAATTTTTCACATATGTAACAAATTTGTCTCGTTTCCAGAGGCAGAGATCACCAAACGAACAAGGAGACATGCTCGTAACACCAAATTTTGTTTAAATGAAAGCCTGCTGCTGCATTCACGGATTATAATCAATCAACAAATCCTCCCATCAAGACTACTACCTGAATTTAATACTGCAGTGAAATTAGTATTACGTCGGATATTTGGCAGATATTCGACAGACATTTGCTTCAGTTTGCCCTCTTCTTTGCTGCGGGTAAACCTCTTCTTTGCTCCGGCTACAGTGCAACTCTGAGCAAGCCACCCCCAACATTTCAAGAGTGCCCATATTGCAGACTTTACAGTAAACATGCAGAGACAGTAGATGGCTATGGCGCGTACCGACTTCCTGTTTTTAAAATAAGAAGGTTGGATATTCAAACCAGAGCTATTGTTTTTAAAGCTATTGAGAAGCTGCTGAGCTAAAATGCTATTATTTACATAGAAAAATGAATTTAAAATATTCAGATTTAAAATACAAAAACAAGAGGTGTATCTCATGCAACCAATAGAGTACTATGATCCCACACTGATTTTAAGTCAATTAATCACATGATCTGGAAGCTACTGAGCTAAAATCCTAATATTTACATAGAAAAAAGAATTTAAAATATTCAGAGATTTAAAATGCAAAAACAAGAGGTGTATATCATGCAGCCAGTGGCATACTATGATTCCACACTGATTTAGAGTCAATTGATCACATGACCTGGAAGCTATTGAGCTAAAAAAAAAAAAAAAACAACAACTAATATTTACATATCAAAATTAATAGTAAATTTGATTAGATTTCAAATGAAAAAAACAAGAGTTGTATCTCATGCAGAGTCTGCCCTTTTTGTAAACGCACCCCATATTCAAGCCTACAGTGAACAAATTGTTATTGAAGACTGTATTACTACAACCTGCAGCCTTTAGTCTCCTGCCTCAAGTCTAAGCTTCTACTCTCCTACGCAGAAAGGTGCAGCCCACTGCTCACTGCATGGTGTGTTCACTTGTGTGTAAAAAAAGTATGGGTTAAATGCAGAGACTGAATTTCCCCAGTGTAGGATTAATAAAGCAATTAATCTTAATCTCTACTTTAATTAATTTTATATGTAAATATTAGCATTTTAGCTCAATAGCTTCCAGATCATGTGATCGGTTGACTCAAAATCAATGTGGAATCACTGTGCTCCACTGGCTGCATGAGATACACCTCTTGTTTTTGCATTTTAAATTTGTTCATATGTCTTATTAATTTTTATATGTAAATATTAGCATTTTAGCTCAATAGCTTCGAGGTCATGGGATCAATCAACTCAAAATCAGTGTGGGATCATAGAACTCCACGAGATGCACCTCTTGTTTTTGCATTTTAAAACTATAAATATTTTTAATTCATTTGTGTACGTAAATATTAGCTTTTTAGCACAATAGCTTCCAGGTCATGTGATCAATTGACTCAATCAGTGTGGAATCATAGTCATTCACTGGCTGCATGAGATACACCTCTTGTTTTTGCATTTTAAATTTGTTCATATGTCTTATTAATTTTTATATGTAAATATTAGCATTTTAGCTCAATAGCTTCGAGGTCATGGGATCAATTAACTCAAAATCAGTGTGGGATCATAGAACTCCACGAGATGCACCTCTTGTTTTTGCATTTTAAAACTATAAATATTTTTAATTCATTTGTGTACGTAAATATTAGCTTTTTAGCACAATAGCTTCCAGGTCATGTGATCAATTGACTCAATCAGTGTGGAATCATAGTCATTTTCTGTATCTGTTAGCTGTTTGATCTGCGCAGTTAGATTGATCTAGTTATCTAGATTACGATTTGTTTCCCAGTGTAATCTTTACGTGCCTTAACTAAAGCACTCCTTCTGCTGAATCACCTCTAAATTATTTACACATTATTCGCTTTGCGTGTTTTTAGGAATCCGCTAGCTTAGCGTAGCTACTAGCTCTTAGCCGATTTAGCATGGCGGCTTCTCCTGTCTCTCCCGCACTTTTCTGCTCTGGGTGTGAAATGTTTAGTTATTCCTCGGCCTCCTTTAGCAGTAATGGTACTTGTAATAAGTGTAGCTTATTCGTAGCTTTGGAGGCCAGGCTGGGCGAATTGGAGACTCGGCTCCGCACCGTGGAAAATTCTACAGCTAGCAAGGCCCCTGTAGTCGGTGCGGACCAAGGTAGCTTAGCCGCCGTTAGTTCCCCCCTGGCAGATCCCGAGCAGCCGGGAAAGCAGGCCGACTGGGTGACTGTGAGGAGGAAGCGTAGCCCTAAACAGAAGCCCCGTGTACACCGCCAACCCGTTCACATCTTTAACCGTTTTTCCCCACTCGACGATACACCCGCCGAGGATCAAACTCTGGTTATTGGCGACTCTGTTTTGAGAAATGTGAAGTTAGCGACACCAGCAACCATAGTCAATTGTCTTCCGGGGGCCAGAGCAGGCGACATTGAAGGAAATTTGAAACTGCTGGCTAAGGCTAAGCGTAAATTTGGTAAGATTGTAATTCACGTCGGCAGTAATGACACCCGGTTACGCCAATCGGAGGTCACTAAAATTAACATTGAATCGGTGTGTAACTTTGCAAAAACAATGTCGGACTCTGTAGTTTTCTCTGGGCCCCTCCCCAATCAGACCGGGAGTGACATGTTTAGCCGCATGTTATCCTTGAATTGCTGGCTGTCTGAGTGGTGTCCAAAAAATGAGGTGGGCTTCATAGATAATTGGCAAAGCTTCTGGGGAAAACCTGGTCTTGTTAGGAGAGACGGCAGCCATCCCACTTTGGATGGAGCAGCTCTCATTTCTAGAAATCTGGCCAATTTTCTTAAATCCTCCAAACCGTGACTATCCAGGGTTGGGACCAGGAAGCAGAGTTGTAGTCTTACACACCTCTCTGCAGCTTCTCTCCCCCTGCCATCCCCTCATTACCCCATCCCCGTAGAGACGGTGCCTGCTCCCAGACTACCATAACCAGCAAAAATCTATTTAAGCATAAAAATTCAAAAAGAAAAAATAATATAGCACCTTCAACTGCACCACAGACTAAAACAGTTAAATGTGGTCTATTAAACATTAGGTCTCTCTCTTCTAAGTCCCTGTTGGTAAATGATATAATAATTGATCAACGTATTGATTTATTCTGCCTAACAGAAACCTGGTTACAGCAGGATGAATATGTTAGTTTAAATGAGTCAACACCCCCGAGTCACACTAACTGTCAGAATGCTCGTAGCACGGGCCGGGGTGGAGGATTAGCAGCAATCTTCCATTCCAGCTTATTAATTAATCCAAAACCCAGACAGAGCTTAATTCATTTGAAAGCTTGTCTCTTAGTCTTGTCCATCCAATTGGAAGTCCCAAAAACCAGTTTTATTTGTT